>NW_006262201.1:37762340-37864548 GCF_000493195.1 Citrus x clementina | reverse complement strand
TGTACGTCGAACTGTTTTACATAATTGTGAAGCATCTATTAATATGCGCAATGTAATCCTCAATTTTATGATGTATGAGGCGAGGGGGGGGGGGCGCGGTGGTGTGGAGATGGATAAGCTGCCTTTGTTTTGATTTAGTTCAGTGTGTGGTGGTGAACATATGGGGAAATATATACCATGAATATATCTTGTTTTCTTTTGTATTCTTAGTTAGTACGTAACATATCAAAAAAAAAAAAAATTCACATCAAGTCCCGTGAAATCATTTTAAAAGTTTAGTTAATTTAATTTTGATTGAATCTTTAATTTTTTTGTGATAATACAACCACAAAATTCTTGTATAAATTTATTTTATACAAATTAATTTGATATTAACTTATTGATTGAATAAAAATATAAAATAATAAAAACAAATCAGACTAACAAATATTTAATCTAATCAATTTAATCATGTCACATCAGTTTATACAAAAAAAAAAAAATTATATAGGAGCTTATAACTATATTATTACTCTTACTTTTTATAAGATATAAACTCATCTTAGATTGTGATTGTTATCCTCTTCTATATATCCCATTCCCAATTTCCCCCTTCCATGTGGACACCACCGGCGGCCGCAGCTTAACCCGATTCGAAAATTATTCTGTCTATTTTATTTTAAATTCAAATCAACAAGAAAATCATAACAAAGCTAAACTGAATCCAAAACCACAATTTTGCTGATGAGAAGGAAAGTAAACACAACATATAAATGAGACAAACACTCCAAAAAGCTTTTGTAACCTTATTTCATTTCATTTCTAATTCTCCTTAATTTGTAATATACATATGTACATCATGAGAAATTTAAAGTTAAATATATATATATATATATATATATATATATATTATACATGCAGTACAAGAAAAACAACAAAAACCACCCTTGTAAGACCCCAAAAAGTATCTAAAGATGTCCCCACAAGCAGCCTGATCAGGATTGTCTCAACTCACCATCCGTTTTGATCTTCATCCGAAAGAAGGTTTGTGCCATGTGAGGTAACTTCCAGGGTGAGTGTACAAGAATGAGGGAACACACCCATCTCGCACAGGAACAAACCAATCCGCAAATGTAGTTCACCCGGTAGAATAAGAACTAGGGTGACTGTTCATTATACGAATGGGTTTGATGAGCTCATCAAGATCATCTAATTGTAACTCTGAGGCACCGCTGTCATTGAAATCCAACAGCTCATGTAATGCATCGTTAGTTTCCCCAGCTTCTTTGTCACTTACATCAAGGCCAATATAATCCACAAGTTTCCCTTCAACAAACAGATTACCATTATTTTGTACAGTGGGCCTTTCTGACATTGCTGTCTGAGACTCAGAGTCCTCAACAAGCATAGAACCAAAGTAGCGCCCATGAGTGTTCTTCGGTTTCCTTGATCGTCTACTTTTCTTTCCATTGCTTCGGCTTTTTGGGTGATGAAGCCTGCATTTGGCGCCTAGAGCACAGGAGCCTGTTGCTTTGAAAGTAGGGCAGACATAGCTGTGCTTTTTCCGACACTGAGAGCAGAGATGTATTCCATTTACTTACTGAAATTAGTGTGGGGTTGGGTGCAGTGTGTAGATCAAGAGGGAGGGAAAAAATGTTTTCAAGAACAATCACACAACAGGGTGAGAAAATATCAAGCAAGCAACAGTGTAATCCTTTCTACTTAAAAGTTGTAGTGCTGTAATTCATGCATTTACTACGAACAAAATGTAGAGCTGCTTTAGGTTTTGTCAACCCATATCTTTAAGGGAATAAACAGTACTTATGATTTCTCATTCCTTTTAAATCTCATATTTCAGGCTTCTTTGTCCAAAAGATGGTATGGGAGTTTCAAGTCCCTCTTCAGGGCAAAAGATGCATGGAAGTGAGTCTAGTTTTGACGTTGATGGTTGGCACAGACTCATCCTCTCAAAAAGGACCAAAAAAATGACTGGAATCAAATCGGAAACATAACAAACCATACGACTGAACAAAATAGATACATAACCCAAGAACAAAAATTTCAGACGAGCATAAGAATGGGCAATTTATATGAATACATTACCTCATCACCATCAGCACAATAGCCCTTAAGAAATCCTTCACAAGTAGAGGCATTTGGATTCACATGTACATGCCTGTATGGACAATTCTTGTTGGTGCATAAACCTACAGGAAACTTGTTAGAATTCTGTGTATGTTAAGTAGTTTGATAAAAGCACAGGATAACAAACTAAAACACCTTGCAGGAAATAAGAGCAATCAGGCATTCGTTCTGGAATGACCTGCATGAAAAAGAAATCACAGATAAATGTAATTTATTTATAAAAAAAATATCATTGAAACAAGTAAAATTAAGCCATCCCCTTGGGTAGACTTATGAATCAGATCCGTCATAAACCTTATGAGTCAATTTGCAGTCAGAATTGGAACATAAACCCTTCAAAAACTTTGTGCAGACAGCAATTTTGGAGGGATCGTGTATATACGGACATTTCCCATTATCCTTGTTGCATTTGCCAAATCTTGTAAAAAACTGACAATACTTCCGCTTTCTAGCTAATCGCAATCTAGCTGTGTGCAAACTCCACCTTACTTTTTCACTTGCCAAAACACGAGCTCGTCTCTTTGGATCTCTAATAAGCTGGTTGCCATTGCCAATTCGAACATATCTGCCAACATTGAATCCGTTTATACCCAATCACATTAATTCTGTAGATAAGCAGAACTTTATGAAAAAGCATATTTGCTAAGAGTACCCAGTATAAACTGCAGAGAAACTCCTTACAGAAGGAAAGGAAAGAGAAGTGGGGACGAGAGTAAAATAGAGATGTAGTAGATTAAAAAAATACATAAACATACTCATCATTGCCGATCACTAATCTTCTTGGAATATAAGATTTCTTGGCATTCTTTTCCAAAGCAGGCCCGGCAGCACATGGTGAGCTATCATCTACGCAGATTATAAGAAGTCACAAGACCAACAAATGTAGAGTTCGTTACGCAGTTAGTTGGTAGCATGTGAGTCAAAGAAACATACGGTTCAACATTCATCAACGCGACTTTAGGAATGTAAACGGAAAAATTAATATGTAAACATGGAATAGAAGAAGGAAACAAGACCCTTGTAACCTGATATCCTCTGAAGGGTCCGTCTTGAAGAATCCATTTTGTAGCGAACCGAACCAATGCGAAATATGCGTTCTCCTGCAAATATAATAAAAATAATAATGAATAATAAAATAAAATAATGTCACTCAGAACTCCAAGATCATTGAATTGCAATTACAAGCTTAATCATTAAAGCATCATTAACAGGAGCACACTGAAGGATACATCCCGAGAATTAATACTACCAAGTGACTTACTGCAAGAGCGAATTCTGATCTTTGTCTCAGAAGCAAATGATTCAGCACCATTTTCTTGTCTCTTCTTCTCAACTGCAGCAACCGCCAATGTAGCTTCCTATAATATACAATGAAAATGATATTGTTTAACAGGTACAAAGAAAATTTCATTTGCAATCAACCATTACTCGGCTTAAAAATGTTACGCATTTCAAAAAAATATAAGACGATCTGATATTGTGTGTTAGTCTAACCTCATTAACTTTCTTTGAGCGATTTTCGATAGATTTCGACCATTTTAGACTAGAGCCACCAACACTTAATACTTTATATTTTCGGAGTGAAAATCCATGGTTTGACCTTGTATAAACTGTATCTCTCTTTCTCAGCAGCAGCAATTTTCGACTGAAAGAATAATGATATCATTTGCTTGGACAATTAATACAATTATCATAAAACTGAAAGTAGCTGCAGAAATACAAGCACATCACATGCTAACGTACCTAATTGCAGATAAAGAGCTATTATTGGAAATGGAAACTGGATCCTGCACAAAACGTCTCCAGTATAGTGTTCTTTTCCAGGGAAACAGGGAAGGTAAGACCTTCCCACGATACAAAAAATGATCATCACTTTTTGATGACTGCATACTATTCAGCGTCCAAACCAGGGAGAATCTGATAGGTTTACAAATCTTTTTTACAGCTGCAAATTAACAACTCAATTAAAATTTCTCTAAACAAATATAATGAAGAAATGAACTAGCTCATTTTTCTGCCCCAATATATTATAGAGGTATACAAACTAACAAAATTTAAATTCCCATAGCTAATAACAAGTGGCACAAATCAGCATAAGCTACTTAATTACTAAGAACAGTCAGAATAACAGCCTCCATCTACAATGACTGTGGATTTAAAATAATTAAGTCATCAAGCTCTTCTATCAGGAAGTTATTTAAGAAAAATAGTAGAACTGAAACAAATAACACCAGTCACCAACTAAGAATATAAAGTAAAACATGAAAAACAATATTCTGGTAAAGGCGCAAGATTAGAATTTTAAATAACATGACAAATCAGCACAAAAACCTCTAGGTTGTAATCACCAAAATACAGAAAATGAGTTACATTATTAAATGATCAAAATAAACATTACCATGGAATTTAATTAGGAAAATGTAGACCATGCCCCATTCATGCACATGATTGTCAAAAGTTATGTATAAGAACGCACTGATTACATCATCCATACATATATCCTTTTTTATTAATATTATACATATCCTATTTTAGTAATAAGGAATACAAATTCCAAAACAAACTGATGTAGAAATCCCATATTTTCAAAAGTAAAACAAAATAAATAGGAGGGGTCATATGGCAATGAAAAATTCATGCAATCTAAGATAAATTAATTTACTAATGCAAGACTTTCAACTGAGCATAAAACATTCAATAACATGTTCTTTTCTATTATCAATTTGTCCATTTTCTGTGTAAAAAAATCAAATAAAAAAAAATGATTCATTAAATACCATTTTCGATAAATAAATAAATAAGCTACAAGTATCCGCACAGACCTTTATAAGACTGGCTCATATCAGATCTTCTGAAGATGTCCTTTGCACATTTTTCCCCCTCCGAAGTGAAAGAGCCATCAGCCAAGGAGACTGTCTGGTTGATGTGACTTTCCAATGGAGTCCTTATTAGCTGATTTTTTCGTCTTTTGTAGTATCCATCTGAGGCGGTGCTTTGGGTCTTATCAGGGTTTTGAACAGATAGGCTACAACCATTTGAAGCTGCAATCAACTGATTTGATTTTCGCTTCAAATACGTTATCCTCTTTACATTTGAAGTACACAAAGTCCCATCATTCAACTCACCCTGGCTTTCCAAACCATTAACTGAACCAGTTTGATTCACAGGAGTTTTAGAAATATTTAAAGCAGCATTAGAAAAATTTAGCTCATCGTTGATTTCCATAAGTTTCTGAGTATCTGATTTTGTCTCAGAGCAACCATTAGGAAGAGGCTCTGCCACAGGGGAAGATGTGTAATCCCCTGTTGAAGAGGTAGCATGATTTGGTACTTTGGCAACAACAGGCAAAGGGGGTGTTCTTGGCCTCTCTAAAGGAGCATTCACTCCTCTTAAGAAACTTGGTGGGTCAACTACATCAGCACCACCCTCAGATCCTCTGGTCTTCTTTGATTCACCTATCCCCGAAGAATTCAACCAATAAACTGAAGAAGTCAAACCATGAGAAATTTGGGAAACCGCAGCAACTGGAGCAGGTTTCCTAACAAGACTGTTACCTTTGCGAATGTAAGACATACTCTGATACTTAGCAACCTTTTTCGGCAACTGATTCTGTGGAGGTAACAAAGACTTGTTTCCTGGAGCAGGAGAGGCAGATGAACTTTCTGTCCGATGCCATGTTCGGGGCCTTGTGGTGCAGGTGGTGCGGGTTGAAGAGGCCAAATCCCTAGAAGCAGTAAACACAGAAGATGAACGTCTTGGATGAATCCTGGAAACACAATGACTCGCTTGATGCTTCTTCCCATTAGTTTCTCCACTCATGGGGTTTAGAGTGAGACCAGTATCTTTAACATCCTGTGCTGGCAGTGATACAGTTCTCTGCGCAACTAAATGTGCACTTTCCAACATATCATCCAACTTTAAATTAATCTTTGCATGCTCGGATGGTGAAGTATGGGCAGATAAATTAAAGAAACCTTCATCCACAGGTTCCTCACTTGGTATTTTCTCAATCCGGCAAACCTTTTCATTGGAAATCTGGCTAGCAGATGCTTCATGATTCAGCGCATTCATAACAGGGACGGTAGACAAGATTTCCGGAGAACCCAATTCTGATATAGAATCAAACTCCATCATTTCATCATAGGAATTTGTAGTAGAAACTCCATCACCATCAGCAACCAAAGCTCGATATGCACGAGACAAATCACCCCTTTCAAGGAGACAACAATCAGATTCCACATCTGTAGCAGGCAATATTTTATTCAAGTCTGAAGACTGATGTTCAGGAGTTACAAATTCAGTGGTCACATTGCAAGCTTTAACTTGCTCTTCTACAACAAATGCCTCTATGTTTTCCATCTTACTTTTTTCCGTACACATATCTTCATTGTTATAGTTAGTTCCATCCACAACTGGGTCTTCATTTACTATCTGCTTACCTTCAGATCCTGGTGGACAGGTGGTCCGTACGTTTGCATTGTCTGATTCCCCAAAAGCTAAAGAAGGTTCAACGATACAAGGCTCAACTTTCAAACTATCATCTCCAAACCCAGAGGCATTTGTATGAACTGAAACTGCAACTTCAGAGGATATCTGAGCCGAACCACTGTCAAGCAATACTGTGATTCCATCTGGACAAGGTGGCAAACTGGAATCACACAGAGTATCCATGTTAGAGACTGCAACTCCCTCTTCTGGATGCATTTGACCCTCAGTAGAATTGGATGGCAACTCTACACCAGATGTAGAGAGATCTGGAGTTACAGGTCCCTCACTGATCTGAGGTACAATCTCACTAGTAAATCCAGGATGGTTAGCAGACACTTTTCTCCTTTTTCTGTTCTCAGGTGAAGACCCATTAAGACCACTGCTTTCTGAAACATTAGCCTCAGAACATCCACCTGTTGAATTGTGCCCGCGGAAAACACTTAATCCATCTGAACTTGATTGTAAGCCAACATCCAAGCCTTCAGTAACCCTAACTTCTACAGGAAAAGAATCTTTTACAGATAAAGCTGTATTCAAGGACTGCACAGAACTAAATGCTTTTACAGGCCCCGTGTCCATATCACTTACCATTGCATCTGGGAAATCTGATACAGAAGTCATAACTTTGCACTTATCAGTATTATTAGACATACCAAACTCGCGGCTTCCTACTGAAAACATAGTATTTGCAAGTCCTCCGGCATGACCACCTTCAATTGCAATGGTAACCTCATTTGTTGCCAGCTGCCTACCATTATAATCACCAGTACCAGGGTTAATTTCTTCTGAATTAATAATAACACGGTCAGAACCTGAGCAGCTGCCTTTGTCACCATTAGAGTGGTCTACATGTGTGGAAGCATTGTGGAAATCAGTTTCCTCTGAACTTGAAAAAGCAGATATTTCACATCTTCCAGGAAGCATAACTGATGGACATCCTTCCACGGTACTGCTATTGACTGAGGAACTCATCTGACCTTTGCAAGGCTGCTTACTAGAAGCATTCAGAATGCCAACCTCAGAATCAGTCATCTTTTCCTGTGAGCTAAGTAAACCAATGTTGCAACTTGTGGTGGTGTTCATCCCATGTGCAGAGCTACAAGTATTTACATGAACCTCATGCCTTCTGATTTCCTCCAAGCTTTTCAAATCGGAATTAATATTTCTTCCTTCTCTAAGCAAAGGATCTGAATATTCTTTTGTTTCAGAATTTTCATGCAATAAGGAGTGCCCATTGTGGCAAAAATGCTTGTCAGCACCTTCAAGACCACCAATGTCAGAAAAATTAGTTTCATTTAGTAATTTAGTTAGATCCTTGTCAAAGTTTGAGGCAGTATTTAATACATGCAAACAACCATCAGCATTTACAGAACCCTCATCAATTTTAGTTTCCTTATGACTTGAACAAGCCAAAGGAGAAATTGAGCCACTCCTCTTTCTCTTAACCTTAGTGACACATGGGGCACAGGAATCACCGTCAGTGCTAACTTCCTTTGATACCATGGCAGTCTCTGGAGATCCACCCACTTGTTCAGTTCCAGGTGACATGTTTGCTTCATATGTATAAGCTTGCAAATCATCAAGGTGACCTGAAGCCATAGCAGCAGAAGAAATTTTGTCTTTTGAAGGTTTTACTCCCATTTTAAGCACAGAGGCTGCAGGTGCACCAAGTGTAGAGGCATCTGCTTTCAAAAGTTCATCCAGCTTCTCTGTTGGTTGAGAACCGGAAACATGCACTGTAGGGTTTATGGCTTTCTTCACTACTCGCTTTGCAACTTTTTTCTTCTTTGCAACCTTAAGTGCAGATGTTTTAGTAGTGCCACATTTTTCTGGAACAATGCTCTTTAACTTTTCCACTGTAATCTTTGCAGGTGAAGTGTTACTCCCACTGGAACAAGGATTTGAATTAGTATCACACTTGTTAGCACAAGAAGGTGCAACTTTCTTTTCAGCCTGTTTTGAGTCCTTATCCTCAGAGACCAAGGCATTATTCACTGCATCTCTGGAACCACCCAGCTTTCTACTACTGTCAAGGGGTTTATTCATTTGTAAACTTGAATGATCCTTATTAGACATCACAATTTTCCTGGTGTTTCCTTTCTTGGGGGTTAAATTTGCGTCAGAAACAATGGCAGAACTTGAAGTTGCCACAATTGCCTTGGCCACCAGTGAATTAGATTTGAAAGAAACATCTAGCTCCACAGGACTCCCCTCTCTCTGTTCATGTTCACCGACATCACGATCCGAAAACACAACCTGGTCATTCCCTCTAAATGAACCAGATTTTATTTCATAGTTCGAATGATGTAACTCTCCATCATCTCTATTCCTGTAATAAGGTTTCTGAATTCTCAAAAGTGCACTCTTCTTTTGTACTTGCTTCCTCGGGGTTCTATTATACTCATAACTGTGCTCTCTGCTTCCTCTGTTGTTACCATATCTTCCTGCATCAGACGCATAAAACTCGCGCTTTCCACTAAAAGCCCTAACCCCATCACCACTATTCTCACTATTTGACCCCCTTCCAAGCAAAGAATCACGACTCTCTCTCTCTTTGAACACCGGCCTATTTAAACCCACATCTCTGACATTGTTGCTCATCAACTCATTACTATCAAACTGCGAACCATGTTGATTATCATAATTACTGGAATTCAATCTATCAGAAGTTGACACAAACTGACTACGATGTGACACAAAGTCTACCCTTTGATTACTATTATTGCTACCTGTATGCTCAAATTGAACAACATCATTGCTATACCTTTCTCTAAACCTATAACTTGTTGTGTCTAATTCATGCTTAATCTTATCCATTGACCGATAAGGAGACAATGGTCGGTGATCAAATTCATGATGGCGGTCCAACCTACTAACAACCGGACGATGATCAGGCTGAATCCTGGGATGCCGATCCCACACATCCTGCCGGGCCTCAAAATCAGCCACCGGATGCTGGCGATGATGATGATGACGACGATCAGTTTGTTGGTGTTGCTGTAGACGATCATCGTTAATTGAAATTCGGTGGGCAAAATCGTTACTTCGTTGGTGGTGGTACTGGTTTTGGGGTTTAGGGTTAGGGCTAAAATTGGGACTAAATTGAAACTGCGAATGGTGGGAATTGAAAGAAACTTTTTGGACAGGAGGTGGGACAGTGGGAGGAGGCTGGCAGTGGTGGTATAATTGCTGAGGTGGCGGAGGAGGTGGGAGTAATTGTTGTTGTGGCGGCGGGTGTGGTGGCGGAGGTCGATGAGGTGGCGGGGGTGCAAGGTAAATTTGAGGGCGATAAAGATTTGGGTTTGAAGGAGGAGGAGAAGAAGAAATTGTAACATACCTTGATTGATGAACGTACGGAGAATCCATAACTCATCACTGGCCGCGGCGGCTCTTCTTCTTCTTGTTTCTTGTTTTTGCTGATCAAAATTCCGCTTTCATTCGTTGCTCTTTTCTTGGTGGTGGGTTTTGTGTTTCCACTTCGGCCTTTGACTTTGCTTCTACGGGTTTTGGATTGTTGCTAACTTGCTACCTTCCCCACTTCGGATTTTTCATATTAATTGATTTCCCTTGTGAGAATATTATTTTTAAAAAGGTAATTACTCGCGGATTATTTTTTTTCAATTTTTTTTAATGTTTCATTTAAAGTTAATATTGTTTTCACTGATCCACTCATATTATAATACTGTTAAAATTTTGCTAACATCGTAAAGATAAAATTATTACTTTACAACGACATTGTTTGAAGACAGAAATAAATAGGTGCAGAATAACATAACTTTAAGTGGAGTTCAATAAAGAAAATTTAAATTGTATATTAAAAAAAAAGTGGTGGATGTATAATTATCCTGTAAAAAAATTATTTATACAATATTTTGCTAATTCTCTTAACACTTTAAAGACGGAAGTAAATATGTGCAAAATAATATAAGTTTAGGTAGAGTTCAGTAAAAAAAATTAAGAATTGTGTATTTTAAAAAAAGTGTAAAAAAATAGGTGGATGGTAGATATTGCTCTTTTAAAAAATTTATTAAGATTCTTTTCAATTTTTTTAAGTTCTAATCAAGATGGATTTTTAATAGGAAAATAATTAGATATTATATGTTATATTTGTCAAAATTTATGCATATGGTCAAAAGAAGTTTGCCACAATTTTTTAACTTATTATATTCATAATGCATTTATTAATTGATAATTCGAATGTATTAAAATTGAAATGAAAAATGAAAATCATTATAAATTGTTTATTTTATTTGTAGGAATCATAATCAGAATTAGAATAAGCCATAATACTATAAATGTATTTATGGAATTAAAATATTTATTATAATTTATTAAAATAACCTTAGTTGATTGTTGTCATTATTTATTATAGTAAAATGTAATATTGATTATTATTATTCAAAATAATTATTTTTAATTTTAATAATAACAATAATAATAATAGATAATAAAGGACTTATTTGAAAATATTACAAAAGTTGTATAGGGACCAAAATATAAAATGATGAACTTAATTAAGGGTAATTTAAAAATTATAAAAATTCAATAGATATAAAATGTGAGAGTTTAAGAAATGAGGACTTGATCCACACGGGCGGAGAACTAAGTCCTCATTTCTTTATCCAAAAAATATGTGGGTTCTATATATGTCATTCTCATTTTTCTCTTATTTAATAAATAAATATCATCAATTATTCTCAGTCTAAATTTTGACTCCCTAATCGTATAAGTAAACACACCCTTACAGTTTTGTATTACATATCTTAAGTTTGGATACAAGTTTGTAATTGTAAAGATTTAGTTATTACTAATAACTGAGATTTTTTTTTTTAATAATAAAGATCAATAACTAAGATGACAGGTATATCATACAATATTGCAACTTGCAAAGTAGTGTTCCCGAATTATTGATCCAACATTAGTTTATCATACAATAAAATGTTCTTCAATTGTTATTTTCAGGTAAAACTACATTTTAATTGCCGCATGTTGCAGAATTAGAAATTGTTCATACTTCATACCCTTCCTTCTTAAATTGTTAGTGAACAATTCTTGGTCAAGATTTTTTAACTTAAAATTGCGGCATACCTCTATCAAGGCAAGCATTGTCAGCTAAAGGGACATATCTCCACCAAGTGTTAATTTTATTTTATTTTTTGGCCTGGGAGATGAGATGATATCTTACTCTCATCCACCCAGAGAACCTATTATGAAATTTGGAAATGGTAGAAACGTGGACTTTTGTGGTGATTCAGGTAACAGAAAAACGATTTTGCAAGAAAAAGAAATCATCCAGGGTGATGGGGGACGAGAAAGAAGTTCCAACAATAGCCGTGGTGTCGGTGGAGAAGACTTGTTCAACTGTCACCATCCGGACTTAACCAGTTCTTGCTTGTTTTGTGGTGTTGGAAGCAGCTGATAGCCTTCACTAGAGGAAAAGTTAATTGACTGAAAGTAAGCAGGGGACCCCCAACGAAGGATATGTTGATTGAAGAGGAGAAAATGAAATCTTTAACCACTAGCAATGCAGGACCACTTCAATTATAATAGCAGCAAGTAGAGTATTGACCAAGGACTCCATAGGCATTTTGTGACACATAAAATGGCTTATCTGATGGTCTTGTTAAACTTTGAACTGGTCAAATAAGAAGTGTAAATTTTCCAGATTATGAAGCCAATTTTCAAACTTGGAAGCAGTTACATCTTTGGATTAATCCAGAGCAATGGTTAATTTTGCTCGGTTATTGTTACAACACATTCCTTTTTGGAAATGGTACAATTAACCATTGATCAGTTGAGATCAATGAAGAAAGCCGACACTTCCTTTTTAAGAAACAAAAAAACAAAAACAATCCAACATATCTGAACTATAGATATAATATGACTGCTGCTAAGGGGAGGAGGAGGGCACACCATCAAACATCCTCTCATCCAACACCTATCTGTAAAGTAAAATGATATATAAAAGAATCACATCGAGTGAATGATTTGTACTTGGGATTTAAGCCAGTAATGTGGTCAGTCAAAGCTTGATGAGCGGCTCCACCTTCCTAGCAAGTAGTCCTCTAATGAGACACTTTGCTCGATGCTGCTCATGGAGAATGAATCATCCTCCACATCAAGTAATGCAAGATTAAGATGGGATTGGAGATTAGAACGAGGGCAAGATTCATCATCCAGCATTTCAGATTCTTCTGAAGCATTAACTTGTAACCTTGCCCATTTGGTCACATCAGCATCACCTCGGAGGAGCTTCAAAACCTTAACATAAAAAGAAACAAGCTTAACATCTGTTTCTAATAGAGGAGAATAAAGAGGAGCTTCAAAACCTTAGCATAAAAAGAAACAAACTTAACATCTGCTTCGCATATAGGGGAATAAACTATGTACTCTAACTTTTTTTTTTATCAGAAAACTATGTACTCAACTAAATATATAAAAAGAGAACATCATGATGATGTTCAGCACTTAGGCTATTGCAATTAAGCTACTGCATGATGTGTCATAAGCACACCACAGTTACGTGACATTCTTACTAGACTAAAAATTATTCAGAGAAGCCATAACTTACAAGGCTCATTTGAGGCCTAGCTCGAGGGTCACGCCTGATACAGAGAATAGATGCTAAAACCATTCTCTCCATCTGGTCATAGTCATAGTTGTTGCCCAAGGCTGGATCTAACAACTGGGTAACCTTCCCACTGCTCAGAATTGGCTTTGCCTGGACAATGTAGTTTCATTCATTCAATAATGCACAAATCCAAATGGTCAATTCAGTAACCAGTAAGTTGCAACAGAACAAAGTACATACCCACATGACTAGGCTCTCTTGGCCTTTTGGATGATCGTTGCTTATAGGCTTCCTTCCAGTGAGAAGCTCAAGGAGTACAACACCAAATGCATAGACATCAATCTTGTCATTTACTTTTCCATACATGAAGTACTCGGGAGCCAGGTAGCTGCAACAAAAAGCATTATCATTCATTCATGCATTATTAACCTTTGTCCCAGATAAGTCTTCCAATCTTACCAGTAATTTCAGAAACAACTAAACACTGTGGATTACATTTCCCTTTGAAATGAATCAAAAGAACCAACAATTGAACATGAAAAGGAAAGCAATGGGATTGAGAATCAAAACTACATACCCAAAGGTTCCCGCAACATCGGTGCAGGTTATATGAGATGAGGAGGTTGATGCCCACTTGGCAAGTCCAAAATCAGATAGCTGAGGAAACCAAGAAGAAAAGCATAAAAATCTACGTATTTGTGATTTGTGTTCCGCTTTTAAGCACTAAAATTTACAAATCCAAAAATAAAAGTTACCTGTGGCTCGAAGTCATCTGACAGTAATATATTTGATGATTTAACATCCCTGTGGATCACACGTTGAGCACTGCCACTGTGGAGATATTCAAGAGCTTCGGCCACCCCCATAGCCACCTTATATCTCTCACTCCAACCAAATGCAGCCGGGTCTTTCTTATTACCTGAATCAGAAAACAAAAGAAACATGTGGGCAAACTCCAATTTAAAAAAAAAAAAAATCAATATAACAATTTGTAAAGCTATCTTCCGTTTCTAAAGCAAAAATCAAGTGTTCACATACCATGAAGGTTCTCTTCTAGGCTTCCCCTTGAGAGGAAATCATAAACCAAGAGCAGGTTATTGTCCTCAAAACAGAATCCCAAAAGGGAAATAATGTTTTTGTGATGTAATGTAGTAATAATCTCAATTTCCAAAACAAACTCTTTTATTACATCTTCAGATGGCTTCAAGATTTTCACTGCAAGTTCCTTTCCATCAGGAAGGCAACCTTTGTAAACCTGACTGCTGCCTCCTTTCCCTATCAGATTCTCTGGCATAGGAAAATATATCATTAGATAAAACCAAACTCCACAACAAACAAAATATAAACTGTTTCTATTAAGTTGAGGATCAGCACAAACCGGCCAAGAAATTAGATGTTGCTGAGAGGAGATCCTGGTAATTGAACAATCTGCAAGTTGCCGAATATTTCTCATGAAGACCTTCCAATTCTTTTGGCAGTTCCGTTGAATCATGATCAGTAGAAAGTGGAGAACTAACTATCTCATTACCTACAGGAACAATTGCACCACTATCTCCATTCAAATTGATTGATTCATTGTCTCCTGGATCATAAGTAATTTGTTTAACATCTGAATTAGCAAGATATGAAGGTTGCCTAGTGGGCAACCGCAGAGCCCATTGAACCACAGAGATCTTCCTCAGTGAAGACCTGTCAGGAGCTCGGCAGTCTGGAAATATTGCACGGCGGAGCAGTGGCCATCCAGGTCTTGATTCAGGCAATTGTCTGACCAGCATAGTAATTGAAGTTGAAGCTGCCTCTACATTCTGCACAGGTACTATAGCCAAAGACTCATCTCCAGCACCTCCATCACTAGGGGACTCTTCTTCACTCTGGCTACAAGAACCATCTGGCAGATTTCTAACCGGTCCACAAATAGAGCAATTCCGTTTTGCTGCACTACCGGAGCAATCTGAACGGGCTTTCACTAAAGCCTGCTCCAAATTCATGACAGAACCACCCAGATCATAAACTGGCTTACTGGTTATACTGGAACCATCATCTGTAACTACTTTTGAATTCTTTTGTCCAGTAATCTTGCTCATTGATATTGACCGGTGAATAACATCAAGCAAACTATTCCGGCAATGATCTTCAGTTCCTGCAAAAAGCCGAGGACCAAGGATTTTAATACACACCATTAAATGTCTGAAAAAAATGATAAAGTAAAAAACACATCAAAACCTTTTGATTCACCCGCAGTTGATGGACAGCCCTCTTTTTGGAACACAACTTTCCCATTATTAACAGCAAGAACCGAACAATCCTTGGATAGTTTCTTAGCGCAATACTTAGCCAAGGAAGTTGTTGACCGAATTGTATGGTGATTTTTAGCAGTTCCCACTATAAACTTAGTAGCAGAATAAGATTGTGCTTCTCTAACTAGAATTTTTCGAATTGACGTACCTCTGCATATCTTAAGCTTAAGATCCACCTGCAAGAATTTATTTACAAACCCAACATTAAAAATTTCACTTTTGTGATCAAGAAAGTACTGCAGAAAAACGGAGACAATAAAAAAGAAGTAGAAACATATCATGATGTGAATGAATGTAGCAACCAGAGAGTCTCAGTGTACTTCACATTGTAGATTCAGAAGAAAACAGTAAAAAAGAAGATTTTTTTTTTCTCTCTGTCAAATTCCTCCATTTTCCCACCAACCAAAACAGAGAAAGTGAGAAAAAAAAAATTGAAGAAAAAACAAACCTGTTTCAAGTTGCAGAAACCTTCATACACAGCAAGAACAGAGTCAAAAGCTTTAACAAGCGACAAAAGCGAAGACTTGCCATCACGATCCACAATTGCTACACCCAACCCATTAGACATAATCATTAAAACAAACCAAAAATCACCAAGAACACACTAAAAACACTCGAAACCTACCATTATTAGCCAGAACATGCAGAGCTATAACAGTATCACCAGGCTGAGCAACTTTGACCAGAGCCCAAGTCAACAGCTCTCTACTATGCGTATCCAACTTCACACCCACCACCACCGTCCGGCCAGCACCGGAGCTAATGACGTCACCTTCTTGCTGCACCATTTTCATTTGCTAATTTAACTCACTCAAACGTGACGAATTCCTTGTCGTTTTGTTGCATGAAGTTAGCAAGAGATCATCTTCGAAGGTTAATTTATATACAAGTACGACACGAGAGTTGAGGTTTGGAGAGGGCGAGGCTTTGCTTTCTTTTTTGGCTTAACCGTCAGTTTGTTTGCTTTTCAAGCTCGCCAACCAGACAAGAAAAAGAAGTTAACCGAGGGAAGATTGAGATTTTATTATAGTACACGCAAGAGCGGAGGAGTCTGAGCGATTGGTTAAATGTTTGTAAGATGGTGATGATCACGTGGCGTGGCCCACCTGCTAAGAGACGTGGGACCCCAATTTTTTTCACTCGGAGATATTGTTTGGATATAATTTGCTCTTATAAAATGTATGGGATATTTTTATGGGAAAATATCCACCGTCCACCTATTTTTTACACCTTTTTTAAAAATATACAATTCCTTTATTTTTTAGCTGGAATTCACCTAAAGTTACATTTTTTTTCACTTTTCCACTTCCGTTTGAAATCCGTTAAGAAAACTAACGGAAACTTAATAAAATGACCATTTTACCCCCAAAACAAAAATTACAATTTCACCTTAAAAATACCAAAAATAATAAGATTTAATGATGAATATCATTATTGGTACTTTAATGAAGTACAAAAAAATCTTAACTACTAGAGATTATAACTCAATTAATAATAAAACTCTACTTATCTTAAATTCAATTGA
This sequence comes from Citrus x clementina, assembly GCF_000493195.1. NCBI lineage: Eukaryota > Viridiplantae > Streptophyta > Magnoliopsida > Sapindales > Rutaceae > Citrus > Citrus x clementina. Next base: position 37,847,543 of record NW_006262201.1, on the reverse strand, counting down.
TGATTTGTGAGATTGGGCTATTTTTAATACTACTGTTATAATTTAGCATTCTAATTACAGATATATTTAAAAAAAAAAGCATTTGATGGTTATGGAATTAATTTATTTATTGACCGATGGGGAAAATAATTAGATTAATCTAATTATTTTTTGTAATTTTTAAGGTGAAATTGTAATTTTCGTTTTGGGGGTAAAATGGTCATTTTTTAAAGTTTCCGTTAGTTTTCTTAACGGATTCCAAACGGAAGTGGAAAAGTGAAAAAAATGTAACTGTTGGTGGATTCCAGCCAAAAAATGAAGGAATTGTGTATTTTTAAAAAAGGTGTAAAAAATAGGTAGACGGTGGATATTTTCCCTATTTTTATTTTGATTGTTGGGCCACAAATTTAAATAATCATATCAGGCATTCAATGAAACGGACGCCTAACATACATTTATGAGGATTTAACATTTAATTTTGAGCTTAAACTTCGCTTATTAATGATGAAAAAAAATACCAAACGATGACTAATTTAAGTATTTTATCTACGATTTCAATTAAAATCATTTTTTTTCTAATGTTGATATCTTGTATGACTGTGATCATCTTTAACTTGTTAGGCATGCGCTATTTATTTTTGTTTTTATTAGAGAATAATTGAATTCGATTGCGATGGCGATTGTTATCAATTACACGAATTAACTTCAACTAAAACAAAATTTGACCCGTCGAGATTTAAAAATAATTAATTTTAAATAAATTCATTAATTATACTTATTTAACAATGCCTTAGCAGTGTACTCTATAAATTCATATCAACTTGTTGATTAATTATAAAAAAAAAAAAAGAAAAAAAAAAGAGAGAAGGTTCAAATCAAAATAGTGAAAATACCCAGCCGCGCGTGACTCACTCTCGCGATATATACGAGCTACAAAGGTAGTTGGTGAAAGATTTGGAGCTGAAAATCACGGGAAAAGAAACGGGACCCACAAATTTTGTTTACCAAGCGCGTGAGCTTCAGCTTTTCTCTGTTCTTCTAGTCAAAGTCTTTCCGCTTCCCATTACTTTTGTCTCCCCACGCATTAATATTCTACCTTTTTGAGGGGAAAAAAGATATTTTATTCATAATTGCCTTTTTCCTTCATTTAGATTATTATTAGCTGCGTTAATTAATAGATTGAAAAAAGTGATTATCGCCTTTCTGGCGTCCTTCGGACGGTTGGGCCTCCATGTTGCTCGCCTCCTCGCGTTAAAACAATAAGTACTTTAGCTTTTGTTCTTAATTTTATAATTAACGAATTTTTAGGCATGGTGTCATTTTACAAAATTAAAATAAAATATATATCTAAAACGTGTATCGGCAATGCAATTAAGCAAAAGATGAAGCTATAAAAAAGAAAAAAAATTCATTAACAAATTTCACGTATAATTTTTTTGTTAAAGCATGTATAATGCATTAATATATAAATAAAATCTTATGATACTTAAAAAGAGATTTTTTTTTTTTGAAGTGACGTGTTATTTATCAATTTTGGCAATGAACGGAATGCTTCGTTACTTTCAATATATTGAAAAATCATTTATAATCTATTGTCATTATAGCATAATTGACATTGAAATATTAAATTCCTCTATTATTCTTACTCTTATCCAACATGATAAAATATTCAAATTTCGGCTTTACTTAATAATTTCTACATACTATGATGTAATGACTATGCAATTTGCAATTGACAAAATTATAACCATTTATTCTTCTTCTTCTTTAGTTTATGAAAAATATTTAATTATCCACTATTATCTGTTGACGCATTTAAATATTATTAAAAAAAATTAAATTATCTAACTTTCGTCGTGAAAAATAAGAGGCCACTGATTCAAATATAAGAGAGTACATCTAATTAGAGGGTGGGAGGGGTAAGCCGGAAAAAAATCTTGATTTACCTTATGTTCAAAATATATTGATTATTTGATGTAAGAATATAATTTGGTTTACTAAAAAAAATGTTTAAAATTTTGGAGGTTACTCGGTCATCGATATGGTTGGTTCATAATGTAACCGACAATTTGCGAAAAGCCCGTGAATGGGCGCTGCGTACCAGGACTAGGTACACTCTAGCGGGCCACCGTTCAGCTCCCAGCACCTAGGTAGAGTGAAACTATTATCACGTGTTTACCAATCAAAACCATACACGTGGCGTCTTTTTATTGATGTGGGGCCCACGTGCACTAACAAGTGATCCACAAGTTGACGGCCACGTGCTCTCTGCGTACTTCAGAAATTCCGTATTTTTTGTTTTTTATTTTTTGAGACAGCTACACATTTTTTTAATTAATTTTATGACCGACAAGTATATTAAGGTAAATAGAAAATTTATTGATATTTTTTAAAATGAGAAATCTACTGACTCTCCTAAATCAGGATTGTCTCCTAAATAAAGCGATTCGGTCACACAACCCTTTCACCCTCATTAATACTAGGGCGACTTTTACTTCATCTACATAAATCATGGATAATTTTATAGTTAAATTAAATGTAATTTTTAATGTAACACTAATTAATTCTTTTTTTCCACTCATCATTCATGTGAGTGGTCAAATCTCGGTCCTCTTATTTTAAGACAAGAGATAATGTCATCTCAATTATTCTCATATGATGAGTAATGATACCCACCTATCAAGTGCGCATTTAAAACAAAATATAACTAAGATGTAATTATTGTAAAATCACTTAAACCATCTAATACCTATAAAATCATGTACAACATGAATAAAGTAATATTTTAGTAGCACAAGTATAACATCATATATTTCGGATAAATATTTTATTTAGTTTTAATATTTTAAACTAAATGTATGTTTAGTCCCTATATTTAGAAAAATACTTCAAGACACTCCTATTATTAAACATGTTATATACTTACACTTATTTTTATTTCTTTTTACAATAATACCCTTGCAACAATATTTTTGGCATATAAATAAAAAGAAAAATAATAATTTATCAATTAACTTTAAAAGTAGCATAAAAATTTATACAAACCTTATAGTATTTTTTTAGTATTGTTTTGGTAATTTAATTTTTTCATGAAATAATTTTTAATAAGACTGTTGAAACACTATTTTAAGTTGGATGATACTCATTTATTGGCAGGTAATTATTAGTAAAATTATCGTATGGGTACAATAAAATATTAGTTCTTTTACATTGATTTTTTAATTAATTTGCTAATAAATAATTATTAGTTAATTACTAATTAAAATTTTTGTTGATATATTAATTAATATCAAGAATATTGTTGAAAGTCTATTATTATAAAAAGAAAAAAAAGGAAATAATGTACTATCCTTAACTACAAAGATGTTTTGAGATATTAATTAAAATATAAAGAATAAAGAGACGTTTAAATTAAAATATAGACACTAAATAAGTATTTACTCTATCTTTTACGAGATGTTACAAAAATAATATCCGTAATTGCTCAATTTTAGTTTAGGGTAAACAAAATTGCTCACTGAATAACCATAATCGAAACTTACAAAAGGCTAATGTTAACAAAACGGCCAAAAAAGAACACAAAAAACATTGTTCACCAAAATTAACTGATAGAAAATCCAAGTTAAAGCCGAAATAAAATGACGGAAAGGAACAGCAAAGGTTGCAGTCTACGGTGGTCATGATCGTTGTTTACGAATTGTACTGCACGTGATGAGCTCCGATACCGGATATAGGGATGGCAAAAATCCCCACGGGGACGGGTACCCTCGGGGATTTTCCCCATTCGGGGAGGGTATGGGGATAATTTCATACCCAATTTCTTATTCGGGGAGGGGACGGGGAAATTTTTTTACCCAATTTCTTATTCGGGGAGGGGACGGGGATGAGGTGGAATCCCCATCCCCTACCCATTTCCCCATTTTAATTTTTAATTTAATTTTAATTTTTTAAAATTATTAGTAAATAAATTATAAAATTTAAATTATAAAATTATAAATATTGGTAAAAATAAAAAATATCAAAATATTTATATTATTAAACTTTTAGGCCTAATTAGCTAATTAAAGTTCTAAATTTTTATTTAGGACATTAAAAAGACCGAGTAGATTCTATTAGCCAAACATTTTTTTTTAATTTTGATATTCTTTAAATATTTTAAACTTAAATCTATTTTTTATTTAATTTTAGATGTTATAATTGTCCACAACGAATCACAATTTTAATATCTAATCTAATCTAATCTAATATTTACTTTTAATTTGCTCCGATTTAACTATTGTGTTGTAAAGGGAATAATTCACATTTATAAAGTGCCCACGCCACCATTGAAAAAGTTAATTTTGAATCTAAATTCGATTTTATTTGTAACAATTTTGTATTAGACTATTAATTTGTTCATGATAGTTTGTAAAATAAGTTTGTATCCCTTGCATGTTGCGTTACTTACTAATTTAATGTATGTGACTTTTGTAATAAATATTAATGTAAGATATATTTCGAACTTTATTTTTATTTGAATTTTTTATTTTAATATGATTAACTCAAAATAAAAAAAAATGTATTAGTTATTCGGGGATCGGGGACCCTCGGGGATCCCCTGTTATTATTCGGGGAGGGGATGGGGATTCTCTCAAGTAATTCTGACGGGGACGGGGAGGGGATGGGGACATACGCAAAATATCGGGGATGGGTACGGGGAGATCGGTCCCCTCCCCTCCCCTCCCCATTGCCATCCCTAACCGGATATGGGGTCCCATGCGCATCACATCGTGCGTGTAGTCCACCGCCTAATTTCTAATATCAACTTAATTGACATTTTTATTCAAGTTTATGACTTGTGCGACAAAAATAAAGCTCTGGTCACCATGTGCTGTCGGTGGATCCACACATGCATCGTTTTTTTTTTTTTTTTTCATTTTCATGCGGCACTATAACGTGCGCAAACCACCTTTTTCTTTTTTCTTTTTCTTTTTTTTAATAATATTCAACGTACTTAAAAAAAAAAAAACCCTTGTGTTAACGTTGCATGCCATTGGTGTTCAATCAACTGTGAGCTTGAAAATTTTGAAGACTCGTAGAAATTTTCTCATTGATCCATAGTCCTATAATTTTTTTTTTAAAAGAATTGAATAATTTATGGATCAAAATTTTGATTTTGTTCGTCAAGTAATATTATTTTTAATAGATGATCAAAAAATAAATTTTCTTTGTAATCAATCAATAATAAATACAAGAGTATATTTTAATAAATTTTTTCTTGTGGAATCTTGATTATGATGTTTTTTTTTTCTAGTGGGCGAGTTTATTTATTGAACTTATATATGTTGTAATGTGCCATCGCAATCTTCAAAAACAAAAATCAATTAATAGACATGGGATCTAACTTGTATTCTATAACATCAAGACAGATGAAAATCTGCACAAAAATCTTGCAACGAAATTATGATAATCGAATGGTACGTACGCATTTTAGAGAGGATCGAGCCGGCGTTGTACGGACGGTGCTGCCACATCACAAACTTTGTAGACAAGCAAATGATAATCTGTCGATCTCGGAACTACTAAATAGTCAATTATTAAAGCTTTGTAATTATGACATGATAATAAATGAGAAAGGGTGTTATGTATGTAGCATATGGTTCTGATCAAAAAGTACATCAAACTAAATAATTGGAGGGATTCAGTGTTTCTATGTTGGCCCCGATCAACCTGTCATGCATGGCCACGAAATCATAGCTTAGTCCTGGATGTATTATTTTTCTTTTACATAAATTAGTTGTTTTCTCCCTTATAATTGGGGACAGTGGCCCAAGACTGTGGATGTTAGGACTTAGGAAGGTGACTTTTGTACTATTAAGTTGTAAATACAATTTGGAGGGATGGATTTATATGTTCATTCAATTATAATGGGCACATTTGCCAAATCTATTAAGGGATTGGAATTGGAATATCTAAAATATGCTTTAAATAAACATCTTTATTTGGCCGAGTTATCCCAAATTAACTGTATATGTAGGGTGAGTTAGTATTTTTAAGTACAGCACTCGCAGGCATGACGACGCCCGACAATCTGACTGCTGAATGCTGGTGATGTTATTAAAAGTAGGACAAAATTAATTTACAAGATATATTCAGATAAGGGTAATTTTTAAAAACCTCTCCCTGAGGTTTGGGCTTGTTGCAAGTAGATGGCGAGAATTGATTTATTTGTAAAAAACCCCCTACCGTCAGTTAAGTTTAACATTGACCGTTAGTTGACCGTGCAAAGACAATATTACCCTCAACATTAGTTTGTAAACGAAAATAACTAAAAAAAAACCAAAATTATTGGTGCAAAAAGCACAAACCCTATTTTTTGACAATTTTATCCTTGACAATTCTAAAAATTTACAATATCATAGGTAAAGATTATGACTATTTCATTTTTAAATTTTTAATTTTATCTTTCTTGTAGGAATTTTAAGGAAATATCAATAATTTAAAGAGGATTTTTTAATTTTTTAATTTTAATTTTTTATAAGAACTTTAAGAAAATATCAATAATTTAAAAAGTGTAAAATAGCTAATAATTTTGGTTTTTTTTTTAGTTATTTTCGTTTATAAACTATTGTTAAGGGTAATATTGTCTTTGCACGGTCAACTAACGGTCAATGTTAAACTTAACTGACGGTAGGGGATTTTTTATAAATAAATCAATTCTCGCCATCTACTTGCAACAAGCCCAAACCTTAGGGGAGGTTTTTAAAAATTACCCATTCAGATAAAATATGAACAAAAAAATTCATAAAATAATGTCATTGCGGTATGAAGGAAAGCATATGGAAATGTGCAATGATAATGCCATTGAATTAATTAACAAGGTCTAAAAAGTCCCTAATCAATGTCATGGATTAAGGTATCGTCTCCGCATTTCCCAACAAACGTTGACCGCGTTTTAAATGATTAATTAATTAACCAAACTCAATCTCGCTTTGGCCTCACCCCCCAAACCCATGCATAAAAACCAGGGAAAGAAATCGGGAAATTAAAAAAAATAAAAATAAAATTAAAGCGTGTAGGGAAATTCGGCGGTTACGTGAAATGATTCTTGCTTCGAGACGAGTTTCGAGTGTTCCTAACAAGGGGCCGTTAAAATGGGGTTTGGAAGACCCAAAACGACGCACTAACAAAACAGAAAACAATGCATTAGCGGCAATTTGGCAAATCAAACCCTACGTCACATAATTTTCCCGCGCTTAATTCAGTTTCAACAAACAATTAATTAATTTCTTAACTGACTGAAAAGGAAACGTAACTTGTCAGCTGGTGGGCTTTGCTCAACTTACTTTCCATGACAAGGCATTACATCTTAAATGTGTTTTTGGTGATTATTAATTTAATTTTTGTTAAGATAACAGCACATATATATATATATATATGTATATATATGTTAATTATCAATGAAAACCCTTGTCAAAAGCTCAAGCAATTGCTTTCATTTTCAGCGTCGATTCATCAATAAGGACAATTTATTACCGTTGGAGCCCATCGCGATCAAACATTTGCACTTTTTCTTATTACAATTCAAATTCACATGATATTATTATCAAAATATAAAGAGTAATGATATAATTACAAAATTTTATACAAATTTATTTTGTACAAACTGATGCGTCATGATAAAATTAGTTAAATTGAATATCTCTTATCCCACTTGGTTTATTTTTATTATTTTATATTTTTATTCAACCAATAAATTAATGTTACATCAGTTTGTACAAGATAAGTCTGTACAATAATTTGTAGTTATATCATCACTCAAATATAAAATGACATTATGAAAAACAAAAACAAAAAAACAAAATTGATTGTGTGATCGTAGCAACGCACCATGCATCTCTTGCATGTTTAATCACATAATATCATGGACCACTAGTTTATTGATTTATTTATTTATTTTCCCGTCAATTTAAGCACAACCGCAATCTGTACTCGTGGTTACAAGACAAAGATGTTAAGATTGATCGAAATGAGATATATAGATAGATATACGGGGTTGCCAGCCAGGAAAGTGCAATCGTTGTCATTACAACAACTAAATGAATTTGCTATCAAAGTCTAGTCGATGGTGACAATGATCTGTAAATAGTTGGAGTTATGCGGGTGTCATATGTATTAATTTCTACCTAAATTTTATTGTTGGAGCCACAACAAAGCAGGTACGTTTCACTTGTCCGTGCATGTGATTTTGCATGGCATTTAGGCTTACTCAATTAATCTGGTCGACTCCGTTATTTTAATTTGAATATATTTATGAGCTAAACTAAATTGCTCTAGTTCGTATAATTGATTGTTTATCCAACTTCAAACTTTGTCCCTTTTTTTTCAAAAAAAAAAAAAAAAAAAAAAAAAACCGAAGTTGTTATCTGCCACAGGCATATAAGGGTCTACAGGAGCGTAGATTTGAATCTGTTTTGAATTGTAGAAATATTTTTTTTTTTTTACATACTGCGTCAAAGTGTTATGTCAGATAAGAGTTTGTGACACTCTTTTGATATGTTTTCTCTCTTAGTATTTTCTTTTTCATAAATATTTTGTAATATATGTACATTTATAACAATGTGTGGCTAACTTTTAATTACTTTTATATTCTTATGTAATAATCACACATCACAAATTTACATTTAAATTTGCATTTAAGTCGCCATAATGCCATAACAACATAGGGTCTTATTTTTGCTTAAATAGTGATAGATAAATGCCGTATATTTTGATTAAAAGTTTGTTTAGTCTTTATATTTTAAAAAATATCTCAAGACACCTCTACTATTAAATATATTGTGTCTACTCTTACTTTTTCTTTTGTTGTACAATAACACCCTTGCAACAAAATTTTTGAGGACATTAATGAAAACAAAAAAAATTATCAATTCATCAAATTAGCCTCAGAGTAAAATAAAAATTAGTAAAATTTTTTATATTATTATTTTACTTTTAGGATTAATTTAGTAAAATAAATTTTGATGTGCAATTATTAGTAAGACTGCTACAAGAATATTAATAATTACTTTAAGTTGATTGATACTAATTATTAGCAAGATTGTTGTATAGATACAAAAAATACTAGTTCTTTCATATTAATATTTATTGGTCATTTTATTTATGAATAATTACTGGTTAATTTACTAATTAACTTTTTTTACAGATAAATTCATAAATTAAGTAATGTTAAAAATATTGTTGTTGGGGTATTATTATAAGAGTGATGATGTCAAAGAAAAGTCATTTTCAAATCCGACAGCACTAGGCCTTCCATTTCCACGAACCTTCTTTCTTCCGATCTTGTTTTAATTTCTTTTGTTTCATAATATATTTTACTATGCCTAATGTGATATAATGATTATACAATCGATCGATGCTGGGTAATTTGAGTATTTGAACTCCTCTAGTTATTTTTACCAAAAATGATATTACATAAGAAAGTACGACGCAAATAATTCGAGATCGAAAATTCGGACCTACACATATTGAGACATGTCTCAACATATTAAAATTTAGCTTAGAATTTGAAATAAATAAATACACAACTCTCATAGTTAATTCTCTAACCCTCAGCCTCAAAGAAGAGGAGAGGAGGCGACTGAGCAATTCAGTTAAGGAGTATTAATCTCTCCGGTTAAAGCTGGACTTCACCTTCTTTAAAAAATATTCAAACAATTAAAACCTTTCAATTTTTTTATGTTGTATCAATGACAGAAATTTTTTAGCATTCATGTGGTCTCTAATTGTTGTATAGATACAAAAAAATACTAATTCTTTCATATTAATATTTATTGGTCATTTTATTTATGAATAATTACTGGTTAATTTACTAATTAATTTTTTTACAGATAAATTCATAAATTAAGTAATGTCAAAAATATTGTTGTTGGGGTATTATTATAAGAGTGATGATACAGCTACAAATTTTTATATAAACTTATTTTGTACAAATTGATGTGACATTAATTCATTGGTTGAATGAAAATATAAAATAATAAAAATAAATCATATGGGCCAATAAATATTTAATTGAACCAATTTTATCATACCACATCAGTTTATACAAGAGTTTGTGACTATATCATTACTCTTATTATAAAAGTAAAGACAAGGTAAGTGTAAAAATATAACATATTTAATAACATAACTGCATTAAATTTTTTTTGAGAAATAAAAATAAAAATCTAATTACCACCGGTTATTCTTTACTGTGGGGGCATCCTATCGAGCCAAAATCATTTTTTTATTATACGCAGCGCTAAATTGTTGGCTAACAAGAAAGTGGAGAATCATTTTTTTTTTGAGGTCCATCAAGCCTGCCGGTAGTTTTGACATAGAAATGAGACTGACTATTGGGCTACGCGATCTTGAGCCCAAAATGAAAACTGGATGTAGTAGCACAAGAGCCTTATTCGTGAGCATTGATGCTCAGTGCAGTGAGAAATTAATTCTTATTCCCTCAAAATTCCTAATAAATTCTTATTTTTAATTGAAATTAGTTAAATAATTAAATAAAAATTAATTTATTTCTTGTTCTGAATGAAATTCAATTAAGCACTTAGATAAATTACTTTTAAAAAATTTTTTAGACCCACCCTATTCATAATTTATGCTTATATTTCAAATTTTAATAGAAAAATATAATTCATGAGAAAACTAATAAGAGTTTAGAGATATAAAGATATAAATTATATAATAAAAAAGTTCAAGATAAATTTAGTATTTTAAAATTTGTGTGTAATTAAAAAACCATTTGTTTGGTTAAAATTATTATGGAAAAATGGTTAATTATAACATATGAATTTATATTTTATAAATTAAATTGTGGGTATTTTAAAAAAATTACATTCAAAAGGGGTTTTTTAGGGATTTTAGAAGGACATCAAATGCTCTACTCAATCATAGAACTCATTGATAATGCATCACATCACCTAAGCCGTCAACTGAATTTTTTTTTTTTTTTTTAAATAAGAAAGTACACCAATTTGTAACTTATCATTATTATTGAAACTATGACAACCATGATGACGGACTAGAGATATGTTAATAGACAATGCTTTTGGTAATAATAATTATGAAAATAATTTAATGGCGTAATAATATTAAACAATTAATAAAAATTTAATGTTTATAATTTTGTATTCCCAAAAAAAAAAAATCTGAAGAGTCCCCCCCCCCCCAAAATGCCGCAGACAACATCACACATGCCACGTGTGAGGAATATAAGAAGTCAACTAAATTATCTAGAATACGGGGTAGGGTACAGTAACCAAATACATAAATTGATTAATTAGATGGCATAATTTAATTGAAAGGATTACTACTTAAGAGTGGAGCTCGACGCAACGACCACATGGAATGGAAATAACATCGAATCGAATAAACATTACTACTATGTTTTATGTTTAATTAATATCAATAATATTAAACGAATAAATTAAAAAAAAAATTGTCCCACAAATACAAAATACAACTAAAAAAATGTCCAAACCAGACGCATCCAACTGCCATTGTTGGAATCTTGACTCCTAAATTTCTGGTTTCGCAACTGGCGATGGCATCGATCTTTCCATAAGCCCTACACGCTCATATTTGGCAAAACCCAACCCCACGCGCTCCCCCACCAATTTCAGTGTCCAAATTTCTAACGCGAGGACGACGGTTTTTTTCATTACCATTTTCGAATTTTATCACTTTTTTTTTTTTAACCGTTTTCAATTGTACTTTGTTGCTCTTCGATGTTTTAAGATTTTCAATCCCCATAGCGTGTAGGTTTATAATTTTCGAGATCAATTTAATTGTATTATAGTGTCGTGTCGTGATATGATTATGAAACCTCTAAAAATAAAATAAAAATTAATAACATATAATAAATTAATTTTTGAAATTAATAACCTTAATAAAATAGTAACCATAGTATAAAATTTATTGCTGATTAATCTTTAAAAAATAATTGTACGAGCTACAAAGTAGTAAAATTAAATAAAATTTAAATTCTCTTAACCTGTCTGTTCTATAATTTTGACATTTCATGCATCGTGACTGAGTTTAAAATAAAATTCCAAAGTGATTCCTAAATAAATCATATTTAAATTTCAATTATAAAAATAATAAACGAAAAAAAAAAGAAAGTCAAAAGTGAGAGTGGAATTTACTTTCTTGTTGATAAATTAATAATAAAAAGGGTCAAGTTCTACTAGTGCGGATCGAGGTGTCACTTAAATACAGCGAGTGACTTACGCTTACGTTTCTGCAGCGAGTAGTGGTGGGAGCCCCTCTGGTTCTTAGAGGTTCCCAAATTTTTTTTTTTCACGCACTGTCCAATTGGGAAGCAGCACAAGCATAAATCCCAAGCTTGAAACTTTTTGAGCTTTTTAGTCCACGAAAAGGCTTATATTCTTCCTCTACTTCTTCTTCTTTGCCTCCCCACTAAACGCTAAAACACTTTCTCCACAAGAACTTTCCAGTTTTTAGCATCCGGGTATGTTTAGTTAACTTTCTTTATTATATATTCATATTTGCTGCATGCTTCTTTTAGGCTTTTTACCTGGTGGGTCTATTGAGTTTTCTTTTATCTTGCTTTAAAAATTTCTGTATTGTGGTTCATATATTTTAGTTTTGTCTGCGCAAAAGTTTAGACCTTTGAGCTGTTACGATATTTGTTGAACTTCTGCATGTTAAGGTTTATTACGAATTGGGGGACTGGAAGAGCTTCTGTTTTCTGTTATAGTAATAAAACATGTCTTGAAGGATGTTTTTGTGAAGTTTGTTCGTTTATTTATTTTTATTATTGAGTTTTAGGGATAAGAATCTGGTGTGCAAAATTCAAGTATGATGATGCCTTTAATAATTTATTTGTTCTTTTTGAATTGTCAACTTAGCGTTTCTGGCACTGAGAGCAATGACGTAATGGATTAATAATGATCAATGTAGAATTTATTCATATAGCAGAGAAACTCTCTTAGCTTCTGATGAATTTGCTCTTTCGGTTGTAATTATTTTAGCTTTTTAGTTGCAGACTTTGATTTACTCTCTCCTCTTGAATGTATCGAGTCTGAAATCCAAAGTTGATACAAAGCTCTCGACTTTTTTCTCTAGAGCATTGTCCTGGAGCTGATGTTAGGTGAATCATGCAGCTATACCATCACCCATACTCTTTAGACAGCCAAAAGGTGAGACTCGCTTTAGAAGAGAAAAACATTGATTACACATCATACCATGTCAATCCTATAACAGGCAAGAACATGGACACCTCGTTCTTTAGAATGAATCCGAGAGCAAAACTCCCTGTTTTAAAGAATGGGGCTCACATCATTTTCAACACTATTGAGATTATCCAGTATGTCCACCCTCTACCTTCTCTTTTTATTATTACTTTGGCAGATGCATTTGGAAGCAATTTCTAACTTGAATGATACATGATAGCCATTAGAAAGACGCTTATGAAAGTTTACGATAGGACATGAGTTTGCAGAGTACTATGGTTTATTTTTAGCCCTTCTGTGAAGTAGAATTTGCCTTTTCTGTTTTAGTGTTCAGTTTATTCATGTGTTGTTTATATATTAGATTTTCTCAGCTTTCTATGAGATGATTATTTGTTTAAATTTTTTAATGTCTTGAAACACATCTTTATTAGATACATGGAAAGAAAATCAAGTGATACAGAAAATTTTCAGGTACATAGAAAGGATCTCAGTGGTCTCTTCGGGAGCTGATGACATGAACTTGAGTAGCAGAGAAGTTGTTCAGTGGATGCACAAGATACAACAATGGGACCCCAAATTTTTCACACTTGATCACATCCCTGAAAAGTACCGTCTCTACACATCCAAATTCATTAGGCGGGTGGTGATTGCTCGGATGGCTGAATCTCCCGATCTCGCAAGTGCTTACCATCGTAAACTAAGAGAAGCATATGAGATAGAAGACAAGTTGAAAAACCCCGAAGTTCTAAAATGGAGCAAAGAGCATCTAGTAAGACTTCTAGATGAAGTCGAAACAAAGCTGAACGACACAGCATATTTAGCCGGAGAAGAATTTACCATGGCAGATGTTATGCTCATTCCGGTTTTCTCACGCTTAAAGCTTCTGGATTTGGAAGATGAGTATATAAGTTGTCGGCCAAACATTGCCGAGTACTGGGTTTTGATGCAGCAGAGGCCTAGTTATAAAATGGTGATAGGAAAGTACTTTGATGGCTGGAGAAAGTACAAAACTCTACTAAAAACGTGGTGCTTTGTTCGAATCAGAAGTATGCTAAGAAGATATTGATGATGAATATGATGACATTTTGGATTTAAGCTGTAAATTAGAGATAGGAAAGTACTTCGATGGCTGGAGGAAGTACAAGACTCCACTAAAAATGTGGTGCTTTGTTCGAATCAGAAGCATGCTTAGAAGATATTGATGATGAACAAGATGACATTTTGGATTTAAGCTGCAAATTAGAGATGTTCATAAGATAGGAGGGGAAACATAACAATTTGTATGCATCTCTCTTTGCTCTTCTCTCTTTCCTTTTCCGTTTTTTCTTCTTGGGGGTCTGTGGAGTGGGAAGTTTTATTTAAACTGGTCCTTGGAGTTTTTGAGCATCAATATACAGTTTCTTTATTGTCGGCTACATAATTTTCTCCTGTTTATATAACCCATGAATTTGAAGCAACACGAGTTGTAAGTTGGAATTGGGGGCACTGCTGCAGCAATCATCTGTAAAATATTTTTTGTTACATTTACTACAGGTTTATAAATAAATTAGTGGAAAATAAATTCACTTTATTTCATGGTCTTAAATCTTTTACCACTTAAATCTGAATGTTTATTTTTGGTGAAGTGGTGATAAGAACGGAAGATCTCAATGCAATTAGAAAGCAAATAATGTTTTAACAAATCGAGTTATGCAACAAAAACTGAAGTGGCAGCAAATCTTCGCGCAAGTGTTCCGTTCTACTCGTACTCAAGCATGCATAGATACAAGCAAGTAGGCAACTTACTAAATGCAGGATTATAGGCCAAAATGGGGTACCTATTAAAATAAACCAGCATAGCATCTGAAACAACAAATCAAAGGAACTCATTATAGTTGGCTCATGAAATTATAGTCTAAACACTTCAGTTTAATAACTTCGCCAATCATCATTATGTTGCCTGCTTGCACGTCAGTAAATAAGACAGCCGGCGAGCAGAAGATATTCAACTTTCATTCACACTTTGACCTAAAACCGACATATTTTTAACCAGCAGGACGATTGATCATGCAATAATCCAACAAATATTATATCTAAAGAGTAAAGACTCCTTAAGATGCTAACATATTTGATGAGGCTTCCAAATTGCAAGGGTCAGCTCAAAGTTTGAAACTCACCAACAGGTATTGTTGCAAACTTCAGGTATCAGAATGGAAGTGAAGATGAGCCGCACAAAATATATATATCCAAAATTTGAGTTGAACACCAATTATAACCAAATCATTAAATGTTATAAACATTCAAAATATCCACTTCTCTGCTATACTCTTGCAGGAACCAGAACTGTAAGGAACTTGCAAGAACATTCAAAATAACCACATCAGGCCATGTCTCAGTAAAAGAAAACCTGCCCGCTTGACGTACAGAGTTAACATTTCGATGTTGAGGACATAATTGAAGCTCTAGCAACACAACACAAGGTGGTAAACAATCAACCCTTTTCATGGAGAAGTGGAAGCATAAAATAACTTGTGTCAATAGTGCATCTATCAACAATAAGTCACCAAGTTTCTGGAATACGAGCTGCTGTCTGTACCCAACCTCAGAAATTCCACAAAGCATTTGATTGGGATGTCTGAAGTGTTTGCAATCATGAAAGAAAAAACTTGAAGTCGCAAAATGTGTTCCTCATATTTCGATGGTTAAGCTGATAACTAGGGAGCAATTGCTTTGTAGTTTCTGGAAACAGTTAGATACTTGAACTGAAACTAGTATATTAAATAAGAAAGATAAAAAAGGGAAATAATCTATGAGAAGCCCTATCCACCAACCCCAAAGAAACCACCCATCCCCTATCCAAAGACAAACTAGATACCAACTCCAACTGACAGGTTACTTGCCATATTAAATTTTGCATTAACTTTGTTAAATGAAGTGTTTTCCCGGATCAATCAGTATCTCATAAAATCGATATTCCACTTCATCTTGCATGGCACAAATGATTCCAATTCATCTTTGTAAGGAAGAGACAAACAAATAGGTAAGTACTACTTCTCTCTACTCATTGTAAAAGATTCATATGCCTTCTGATTTGTATATGATAAAATTGATACATAGAAAATAATGCCTACCTCTTCAAGGTGTGAACAAATGGATCATATCTAAAGTAGCAAATTGCCAATTTGGAGCATCATTTTCTTCTCAGCTGTGACAGAATAACTTGGGCGGGGACTGTAATTCTGAAATTGAATAAAGGTTTTCACAGATAAATAAAGTCCACAAGAAAAGAATCAAGAATACATTAATGTATGGAAGAAAATTCAATTATCTGTTCAGAATATTTTCTATAAATCAATTCAATGATGATTTTGTTGTGGTGGACGCTGAATAAAACTACTGACAGGTTTATCCACCCTACAACTAACATCCTGTGAACAATAAGAACTTCTAAGCTCATTTCTCCTCCAAAGCCAAGGGGGTCCCTTCCTCTTTTGCTGCCTGAAGTATCTCTTTCCCAGATCATTAGAGGATCCCCTCATTCTTTTAAACGTGTGTTGTCCGTCTGTGCCCGGAATGTCTGCATCTGACTGGTTAGCTCCAGTCATGCTTGGATTGTCTTCATCTGGACAGCAAGGGGGTGCATGATTGCTATCTTGTTGCCATTCTTCTGCAGGTCCATCAATGGTTTTACAACTAACAGCAGAGGCAGGTGGAGTGTCTTTCTTATCACGGGGAAAGGGGGGTAAAGGTGGAAAAGGATGAAAAGGCATGCTGGGAGCGATAACCCAACTATCAACAGTTTCAGCCTGGGATGACCCAAACTGCTGCAAAATATGCAATGGAATTCCATAAGACACAGGTAGGCGGGAATTGAATTTTCCCTGAGGATGTGCAATAGCCACATCAAATGCACATCTCAACTGTGAAACATTTTGTTGAGACAGGTCAGTAGTTGATGAAGAATCGGATGAAACCAGAGGAGGGTTAAACGGAGATGAAAAACCGGGTGGAACATCCTCTTGTGTGATCTGTCCTCCATCTTCGGAGCTAACAGCTTCATCTTTGTTACAGTGATTGTGAATATGATCAGGACAATTGATGTCCTCTCTACTCGGTAACACCCTCGACTCGAGCATCAATTTCTTGTGCTTGATTGGATCTAGGTTTGTCTCAGCAGGCTGATCCCATCGACTTTTACGTTTACGAACTTTGGGGCCATTGGTCTGGCACCCTCCTGCACCAGGGGAAGAGCCAACCTCATTGGCAGCAGTATCCACAGAAGTTTTTGCAACCAATGACTGCATGACACAATCAATTGCTTCTGAAGGTCTTAAACTTTCATCACGCCGATGATTGTGCAACATTGGGAGCCTGTTGCAGTTTGCAACCCTGTGAATATCCATTCCACTATCATCCCTGTCCTTGTAGCTATGTTTTCTGAAAGGTTTAGGAATCCATCTATCTCGGAAGCTACGTGCAATTTGATGAACCTATATGTAACAACGGACAGTGATTAGCACCGCATTGTCACTCAGGAAACTTAATTTGGTCAATTGGTACATCTATAAATTGGTAAGCACTGCAGCAAATGACTTGTAATCTAAAGATCTCCATCTCCTAAAACAAAGTTCTTGATTAATGATCTACTTAAAGTAACTTGAAACAAACCTGTTTGTCATCATGCTCTGTCAATGACAATATTGATCCCCGAAAGCTGCACCAAGAAACACATTAATCTGTTATATGAAAAATCTGCAATAGAACTAGTTGGTGGGTGTACCTTCCTGCTTATCCATCAATGTGATTTTGGCATTATTCTTACAAGTTAATTCCTCAACTTCTTGTAGTATAATCAGTCATTTTTAAAGAAGACTCGAGAAGTTCTTTTTCTCTTTCTATAAGTCCTATGACTTAAACGTGAGGTTACATATTGAGTCCTGCCTCCTCATAAAGATGCATGCAAATGAAAAGACTAAATAAACCTTAGCAGAAGGATAAGATGCTTCTATATGTACTTGAATAGTATTTCTATTAAAGTATGATCAATTTTTGGGAATAAAGCCACTAAAGGTACGACACTAAAATTAGACTCCACACAACCTAGCAGCAGATTTGAGTCAACTGCTGTCTTGCTGATCCTGGACTGGTGCTTGAATGGTTCCCTATCATGTGTCTATATTCTCTAAATCTTGTTTCAAATTACTGATTATCTATTATTATTCTGCGTTTCTTATTAAATCATAGAACAATACAATCCAATAACCAGAAACCCTTTAAAGATTTAAATTCCTATAGGTTCTGACCCACCTTAGTTTCAGTAATAGAGTAGCTTAAGTTGAATCAAGACCAACAACACAATATAAAGGGGAAAATTCACTGAATAAGGAAAACACAGAGTATTTTTTACCTCTCCATCCCAGGACAAGGAGGACCAGCAGTAATATGATTCCGTGTAAGTATCTCTCTCACTGCCAAATATTCCAAGACCTGCAGGAAATAGTAGACACATGCTGTTATCCCATCATATTCCTAAACGGGACTTAGTTTACTTGCTAATCATCAAGTTCCAAAAGACAGTGTACATAAATTAGGCCAATTAAAAGTCCAGCTACCAACTTAATCTAAAATCACTCAGTGAAACCTATTTTGCTGCCAAGAATCAAAATGCACAAAGAGTCTTGTATCTCTGTCAAAAATTATATGCTATATATAACACATTGAGATATACTACACAAAACAATTCAAAGAACAATGCTCATTAACCTGCAGAACTTTGCAGTAGTGATTAATTATTATTATTATTTTTTTAAAAGAAGGAAATTGTGTTCAATTGAGTTAAAAGGGGGTTCGCAGATAGAGCACCTTCAGAAGCTTCCGAAGAATTGGAATCTTCTTGAAGTCCCTTCTGTACTGCTTGATCATGTTGTGTAGCATCTGTAAACCTGGAAAGCAGAGCAATTATCAGTCTTTCTAGCAGTCAGAAGTGCAGTTAAAATAATTTAGTTTATTCCCACAAAAACAAGCATAAATAAAATTGCGTCTCATGCAATGAAAAGAAAAACTACCATTTTTGTTGATTATATCCATCAACACCACTCGTGATTTTGTTTTCAGAAGAGCATCAAGGATCATTGATAAATCTCGATTGCTGCAAAAAAGATTAGCTAAAAATTAAAAAATGCTGAACAGGGACCTCACATAAGAAAGAGACTTAGATAGCAAAATTGGATATCTAAAATTATATTTAAGACTATACGGAGGAAGGAAAACTTCAAATTACCTCTGAATTGATTCGCCATTGCCACTACCACCAGAAGCAGCAGTCAAAAGCAGAAGCTTCAAATAGCCTTTAGGAGCGTCCTGTTTGGAAAACATAGTGCCTTAAAAGATAGAATACCATGCATATACAAATGATAGGACATTTTTTAAGGAAAATAAAAAATTAAAATCACAGATTTTAAAAGAATTGTGACAGTGCATACTTTAAGCAAATGAAACTAGAGATTTCGTGACAGTGCCATCAATATCTTTTCACAAGAAGCAGGCTGACTAACAAGTGAAAGGTGAGGTGAGACTTCAACATAAATTTTTAAAATGAATGGCACCAGTGCTTTGGTGAAGCAAAAGGAATCAGAATGAAGCACATTTAATGACCAAAAGGCGGACAACACTGAGAATGACATCCCCATTCGAACTAACAAAAAAACATTAGATTTAAATAGTAAAAATGGATAATGCTGAATTTACTCACTTTACGTTTACTAATGCCCCCCTCAGCATCCAGCAACTCATTTAATTTCTCCTGAACTGCAACATTGAGCACAATTTATCATTAGAATGATCAGCCTGCTCAAGAACACATTTCCCAAATACAAGTTAAAAGAGGATCACTAACCTGCTTCAAAACGACCGTTAGAGGAACCTTCCATTATCTTTTTGGGTTTGATAAAGAAAACCTGGGATTTGCTGGCAATCGACTTAACTTTATTTCCACTTAAAGGACTACCATCAACCTTGCCTTTCTTAATAGATCCAGATTTACGAGAAGTCTTTATACGAGGATGAGATTTCGGCAAACTTTGATTGTCTTCAACAATATCAAACTTGGACTTCCTACCAGCGTCACTTCCATCAGTAAACAAATTCCCAGATATCAGAGCCGGCAAAGAAGTCTCCACCTGTGGGATTACAGATGAGGTTTTATTCATTGTTTCCTTCTGCTGAACGGAAGATACAGGTATGCTTGATTCATTTTCTACCACAAGAGAAGTTTCTAGTGACTGAAGTGGAGGACATTTCCCTTTTGAATCCTCCCTTTCTAATGAATGGTGTAATTGGGGAATAACAGGAATGGATTGACTCTTAGAGTCATTAACATTTCCAGAAATCTCCAATTGTCCAACAGCTGTGGCAGAATCATCCATTTTATTTGTGTCTTCTGCCATGGCTTCAGAAATTTGTGTTCTGTCACCATAAAAGGGACTGGTTCTGGACATTGTCTTGAAACCATCTCCAGTTTCAGCATCTTCAAGCATCAGAGGTTCAGGATACTCCTCATCTGAATCACCTTGATAAATTATTTCAGTATTTAGCGGGTCCCCACCTATATAACCCCGGCATTGAGGAGAACCACAATGACATTTTTTGGCAGCAGCCCCAAACACTCTGACATAGTTGTAGTCAAATGTCAGCTCTTCACCCTGAAAGATAATAGGCTTAGAGGATGCACACTATAAATAATGAAGCATGAAATAAAATAACATATATCTGATAGGTTTCGGTAAGGCGATGTTTTGAAGGAAAAGCATGGGATAAGAACTAGTATAGCAATTTCTGTCTGGCCCATCAGGCACCCACTCCAATCAGTTCGGTGGACATATCTTTATTGGGTAGCAAACCAGAAATGGGAAAAGCTATGGCAAACAATGAGCCATCTCACAACCCAGGGTCTATGTATGAGCCCATCTTATGTGGCTCTGACTTAACTTGTTGTCAGGAATATACAAGAAAGACATTTTACAATTTCTTGCTGAAGCTTGTACAAACACATGGTTCTTTCATCTAGTTACTGCCTCTCAATTTTTTTTCACTCATCTCTCATTGCCAATTCATGACAATTCGTGAGTCTCTCTTTCAAAACACTTTTTTCTTGTAAAAGAAGCAGCCAATAGAGAAAGTTTTTCCCCTTCAGGAGAAGAGGAGAGGTGAAATCATACCTCCTTAATATCCCTCATTGCAAATAGTCCGATACAAATTTCTCCATTCACCATCCACTGTACCGCGATAGCAAACAAAACAGTGAACACTGTTAGATTAAAGCTTCACCAACATGAATACATCAAATGCATTGATGTCAGAATGGAGATTTCAATAAAATGGGAAGCCATATTAACACGATAAGGATAAGAAACCCAAAAATTTCAAAAAAAAAAAATATGTCTAATGACATTTGGCTCACTCTCAATAATTGGTTATAATTGATGTATTCATGTTTGTTACAATTGATATTTCATGATATCAGAATATTTTATCCAACGTTTGGTACTTATGAGTTGACTTTTCTTTCCATAAGAAAGACAGCATGATATTACCAAACAAAATGAAATACAACTGAAGAACAAAATATCAACCAGAAGTTCACATGAGACAAAGACAGCAAAAAGAGGCACAGTGAAGTGCCAAAAATGAACAGTCGAAATGGATGCACAAAAAATTTTAAAAAATTCCAAAAAAATTTTATACAGAATGCATGACAATTTATTTAAGGTGATGGGGAGAGAAATGTCTTTAGATTCTTTTAAAACCAATGCCTAAAGAAGAACAAAGTTGGCTTTATTCCACAAAATGAACTATTCTTATAGAACAAAGCAAATCAAATCCAGTGAAATCACAGAACCATAATCAGTATCTCACAAGAACCAAAAATCCCAATAAGTATAAAAAAATTTCCCCATAATGCCACTGTGGATGTGGACTATTTTCAACGAGATAACAACAAATAGTAAACTAAAAATATAATTTCAACATACATACTGCATGAAAAAGATGCTCAAATGGATGTTCACCTTTTCAGTACGGCAGTTAGGATCACAACTATGGTTAATGAAACGGCCCAGATTTCCCTTGGCACATGCATCTATTACCTGAGAGAATAGAAAAAATGAATAAGAAACTAAAATGCAACCAATTATGTCAAGAAAATCAGATGCTACGAAGGAAAGTAGGGTATAAACCAGCATAACGCATAAATCCGCATTGCACAGAGTATTCCTAAAGCTTCTTGCATATTTATTTCCATTGAACACCACAATTTCTATATTCAAACCAAGCATATCAAACTCTCTTCAGACCATGCTCAGGAGGAAAATCATAAGGCCCAAGAGCAAGCTAGATCTCGGCCTAAGTTTACAAACATCAGGGGTAAACAAGTCCAGTTGTTTTCAATACATGGTCCAGCTTCACTCCATGGTAAAAAAAAGTTGCAATAAACATTCTTCAATTTAAATGACCAAGGTCAAATGTTTTGAGTATTTTTTATTTTTTGAAAGGTTCAGGAGTTTTTCTTGGTGCTTTCAGTATTTAACTTGTTATTGATCATATACAAGATTATGAAGCATCATTAGTGGGATATCTTTCCTCTTGCTACTCATCACAAGCTCAATACATTTGAGTAATAAGGTCACTAGAACATTGTTTCCTTTGAGAGAGCACTCAGGTTAACCATCCCCCCCCCCCCCCCCCCCCCCCCCCCACCAAAAAAAAAGCAAAAAAAGAAAAAAAGGAGCTAGCAAACCACTACAAGTCTAAAATGGTTCATAATATACACATAAAAGATTTCAGCAGTAGGCATATTTAGCCTATGCTCTGGTAACTTGCTACAACAAGAACTACTTTTGTTGGAAATAGAAAAATACCCAAGAAAACCTTCATATTCAGAAGCGAGAAGCCCAAAAAATATTGTTCATGTTCAATAACAAGTTAAATATTGAAAGCACCTAGAAAAACTCCTGAACCTTTCAAAAAGATCAAAGATACTCAAAGATCCACTGAGGTTAAGGAGGGAAGGGGGAAAAAATGAAGCTAGCAAACCACTACAAGTCTACAAATGGTTCATAACATTTACAATCACTGCATGATGAGAAATATTGTTTAACAGAAATACATTATCACCTCATATCATTAGAATTAAAATTAAAGTATGTTATGAAAGTTATTACAAACCTCACTGCCATTTAATGTCATGAAGTAAAAATGCTTATGACCATTGGCCGCATACTCCTTTTGCCGTGCCTCATAAGCTTGCATGTCAAGGACCTGATTGCCATATATTAGAAATTTTGACAATAAAATAAAGATTGATAGATCCAGAGAGAGTCAAATTGTAAAACACAAAGGGCAAGACTTACAATAGAATTGTCTATAATTACTAATTACTTTTTTTAAAAAAAAAAAAAGATCTAACATTACTAATTACTGGATGCATATTATTTTGGCCACCAAAAAGAAAAAAGTAATTTTGAATCTATTCTATCCATAAACAAACTATACATGAACGTCAAGGATGTGAAACTATGGATCAGCAACTGGAATCCAGAGTAATGATGACATCCAGCCCAAAAGTGGGGCAATAGTTCCTACACCAGGTCTAACAGGATCCTGCTTGAAACATGCAAGAGGGGGGATGAACTCATATGTGAACGTAATTATACTAGTATAAGTTCAAGCCACTTCAAAATACCAGACATTAGTAACCTCTTTCACAGAAAATCCAGGCAATAAAATAGACTCCCGACACTGATTAAAAAATTATTGTTATACGTGAACAAAGGATAGAAATTTAATCACTTTACTGAAACTAAAAAGACCAACTTTGATCGACAAATGATAATAATGGGCAAAAGCTAAATAACAAAGATTCCTATTTTGCCAATGGTTTCGAAAGATGATTCATTTGCCACTGAAATCATGTTCTAAGAGATAGAAACACAACCACCAGTTTCATTGTTCTACTAATGAAAACGAATAATAAGAAAAAGAAAATCAGCAAATTTTCAATAAAAACAATTGCACCCTTACACTTAATTTGCAGGACCAATTTTACTTAGATTTGGCATACAGGTTAACAGTGGCAATAAGCACTAAGAATCTGTCCTTGTATAGCCGCAATAAAGAAGTTCATGCTTGACTTGAGATAACTCCAGGAATTTACCTCTCCAACATATTCAATAATAAATTTCCCTATCGGTATATCCTCAAGTGACTCTAGTCCATAACCCTTCTTCCCACATGGACGCCACTGCATTTTGGCGTACTTGCGTTTCTGGAACTGTAAACAGACATTTTGACTCAAACTCTGCCCTTTATATACAAAACAGCATATGTTGATCAAGAAAATGAAAGTTATATGCACAGAAGAGCTGAAGTACCTGTTGATTTGAACATAGGTCACCACAAGGACAAGTGCCTTGAACACATTCAATGTTAAGCATCCGATTCAAGCATTCATCTCTACAGCCGAGCCGAACATCTAAAGGTGGTTTGCAATGGCAAACCATTACCTAATTAAATTTAGCAAACATGTTGATCAGGAAAAAAAAAATTAGTAACAACCTGAACAGGAAGAAATTTAATCAGCTTTACATAATCTATGACAAATTGGAAAACTAAAAGGAAAAAGGTTAAGAAATTTAGGTGCTAGCTTCTTGTCATAGCATAAGAAAATTTCTCCAAGCCAAAAAGCAAAATTGAAAAAGAAAATCAAGGGGTATTGCAATTTTTTGGTTTTTTTGATAAGAAACGGGTATCATAATTATGCAGTTCCTATCAATTAAAACATTTCTGTTACACATCCATAGAAAATAAATCACTATACTAGGGTAATATTAGAAGCTTCCGATTAAGGTTGATCTTTAACAGAAAATCAACAGAGAACGATTATGGATAGTAATACGTTTGTGAATGTAGCAAATGATGCACCCTAAAATTAACAATTTAGCAATGGAATAGAGATTGATCATGAAAAGTAATATGGATGTAAATGTAGCAAATGATGTACCCTTAAATTTCTTTTTTTCTTCAAATGAGACTAACAATTTGGCAATGGAAGGAAGAGCTTTTATTTTTAAACTTTGAACACAGCCTTGATGCATATGACGGTTTGATGTCAAGGACTGCTGGCGCATGGAACACAAACAGAGCAAGGCATGGAACTTTAGGTGCATTTTTGCCAAGTAAAATAAGCACAAGACAGTCATAAACACAACAGTTGCAAGAACACTGAACTCTTCATATTTCTAAAGTAAATAAATGTAACACAGCCAAATGGAAATAACCATATAAATGATAGGCAATGGATCGAGTAGGTTCCAGACCTCATCAATTGTTTGCGTTTTACGACTACGATGAAGAAAGACATTTGAATCAATGCGCCTAAATGATGACCCTGGAAGAGCCATAACACATCAAAGCCAGGTCAAAATATGAAAACTAAAATGTCTGGAAAAGGAAAAAGGAACCTAAGAACCTAAAGCCCAGATATCTTACACATACCAGGTGTACTCTGAAAATCCAAACCCTTTCCTGATGTATTGTAATTTATAAGGCCGTCTTCTTCTTCATAGTCTGATAAGCCTAACTCAGCGTTAATATCAGCATTTGTCTTTTCTTGAGGAATTGAACAATCAGCAAATGTTGTATCCATGTTGTCCTTACAGACCCTTCAATAAAGAAAAATTTAATATCAAATCCAATAGGAGATATTAGATTATAATACAAGAAAAATATAAATATAGATTGAGGGATAGCTATCAGTGAGCCCTTCATAAGACAGAAGGTAGAAACAAAATGAAAAGAAACATAGTTTTCCATGTCCTGAAACTTATGCCAAATATAGCTATAACTACACTAAAAACCAATCATACCGACAACTAAACCGATGCTAGATCTTCACTTAACCAGATTTTGGCATGCAATTGAGAATATAACATTTGAGAACTCAAAAATATCTCAATTCAGATGCAACACTAGAGAAGGGGAAAAAATGATCAAGACTGAAAAAACCCAAATTAAATGGTAGCAAACACAATCATGACAACTCACACTAAGGCTGGTGCAGTGGTACTAATAACAAAAAATTATAAGAATTTGTAAAATTGAATTCATGAACATAGGCTCAATTAAAATAAATAAAAAAAAATTGTAGTTAAAGAAATATTTGAATAAAGTTCACATAATAGATGTCTAAAATAACTTATCCCACCCCACTTGCCAAATTGTTGAATAAAACAAACACACACAAAAAAAAAAAATTGCAATTATGACATAACTGGAAAAATATGAGATGACGAACGAGAAAAATATGTACCATCTGCAGTTTTCATCAATCAAATCCGCAACTGAAACTGGGATACGCCGCCATTTGTAACAGTCATCACACCGCACCCAAGCACTTTCGGGAGGACAATAATGCTCAGGTTCACCAGCTGATGTAATCTCCGCGTTTGATACATCAACAGACATACTATTGTTGCCAGAATCTGTTTTCCCAATATCATCTGCAATGTGGCTTCCTACAGCATTAGTTTGAATGAATTGGGAAACAAAAAAGATCTTTCCTATCCATGATAAGAGAACTATAAGAAGAAAACAGTAAGATTAAACAATCAAACAGATAACGTGTTGAGGTCCGGCTAAATAAAAAAGTTCAGCATCTGTTGGGTAAACATTTTTTCTTCACAGAATCATAAAACTTAAACATTCCAATACCTATTTGTGGTCGAACTTCTGTTTTTTCCTCAACCAGCTCCAAAACACCTTCATCCCTTCTTTTGGCAGCTAAAACACCCTTCTCCTTGACTTCATTCTTGTTGACTGACTTCCGTTGGTTTCCCCTCTGTGTAGAAGCCTTTCTTCTCCTGCTCTTAGCTGAGTTAGAGACTTTGGACCTTCCCTTTTTCCTTCCACCTGATTTAAAACTTTTGCTAAGCTCAGATCCCTTGCATTTAACTGAAGGAACCATAGCCTCTTCAATGATTCCAGGTTCACTGTCTCTCGAAGGCAACAGTTCGCTGCAAAATTCCTTGCCGCTTGATGAATTACTTGAAGCATAAGTGACAGGAAATGCAACGAGAGAATCACTAGAGTGACTACCATCTTCCAGTTTCTGTCTGCCGCCACGTTTTTTTGGTGGTTTAACTTTGCTGGCTGCAACAGGTGAATCGTCATGCAGACTACAGTTACCTGCAAAAAGGAGGTTAGTTTTCTTCTTCCCTCTCCGGCTGCTGGTGACATTTCCAGGAGCAGCAAAGATTTCAGAAGAAGTCAAAACAACTTTATGCGAGCCTTCTTTACTTCTAGTCCCAACTTCAGAATCAGGAGCTGTATTGATAACTTCAGAATCTGGTGAAGTCCCAGGATCCACATAATTGTTCTCACTTGCTCCACCCAATATTCCAACCCCTTTATGGGCAGAATTACCATCTGCAACATCCCCGGCTGCATTGTCTGTAATCACAGTGGCCTTCAATTCCTGACTTGCAAAGTGCACATCCAAGATAGAGTCACCTGGGTGTTTCACTACCTCCTCCGGGTTACTATCCAAACACTGAAACTGTCTTTGAGTGCCCTCTTCCCCAAATATATCTTCATCTTCATGGGCTAATATTGGAAACTCAGAATTTTTTGTAGGGTATGACTCAGAAATGTCATCACCAACAACAATATCATTGGATCCCATTGTGTCAGCCACCTTGGGGACCACAACATTCAGAGTACTTTGACAAATTTCCTTCCCCACTTTAACCTTCAAACGAAGGCATCGAGTTGAAACATTCCATTTTTTACTAGGGGTCAATGAGCTTCCACTAGCCTGAATCTTATTCCGCTTTTGACTTCTATGGTCACCTCTTGCCTTTTGTGATCCTTGGTTCTGAGATAAATTGAAACTACTCATGCCACTCTTACCAAAAATTTGAGTAATGCTGCCCAATAACCCCCAGATAGAAGAACGAGCTGGTTTGGACAAACAGCTTCTCTTCCTTCTTGCAATGTTGAGGATTATATCAATACTCCCATGAGAATGTTGAATTTTGGCCTTAGTCCTGCAATTCCTCGCAGCCCTTTTGGTCTGAGTCTTCTGACTAGATCTACTTATACGGCTGCTCCTTCTAGAAGATAATGATACCCTGTTAGGATATTTAGTTTCAGAAAAGCAATTCGTGCCCACATCATCTTTTACTTCATGAACGATCTGTCCAAAACCATCAACCGCACCACTAGAACTAATAGCACCAAAACCATCTTTTTGAGAGAGACCCGCAACATTTAAACTCTTACAAGAGCCATTCTCGTCTACAGCAGAGGGTTGGCATGACTGCAAAGAAATTGGTTTCTCAATAACTCTGGAGGAGTGCTCCTTTTCATTTTCTTCTATTGGCGATAGCTGACTGCAAATCTCAACCTTGATATCAGTTGTAACATCACTTTTCTCTTCCACGGCCTCTGTAGCACTCTCTGCAGAAAGACCATCAACACTCTTATTATTCCCTTGGTCATTCTGCTTGGAACAATTACTCAGTGAATCAGCTATACGCAAACTTTCCAAGGAGCTCTGGCAACTCTGCATAGGCAATGCTAGGATGCATGTGTCAGTGTTATCTTTTTGTTCCACAGTTCCAACAGCGAGATGACCAATGCTTTCATGATCCACATGATCCTTATGTCCTTCACAAGTTCTCATTAAATCATCCTCATAAAAAACTTTGAAAGGCGTTTCACCATCCTGTAAAGCTGATATGCAGTTGCACATATTAGCTTCTACAGCCGCTGACAGATTGGCTTTCCCTTCTGCTAAGCTCTCAATGCCCTGCTGCTCCTTTTTTTGAATACAACTAAATGACAAGTCTGTTGCAGATGCAAATTCCATGCGCGGTTCAGTATGCTCTAAAGGTGATCTTGGGTGGCCACTATCATTCTCTAACCCATGTACAATATCTCTCTTCCCTTCAACAATTAATTGTTTCTCAGTCACAAGTGTCAACTCTGAGCGAATCTCACATTCCTGGAAAGACAGCATATGCCCACAAATATCTATCTCTATTCCAACTGAAGCATAATTTTTCCCTTCTTCTTCCAAGGATGGAACACTGATGCACTCGTTGCTCTTCTGCTCATTCTGTTGAGTACAATTTCTCAGTGAATCAGTCTTAGGTATTAATTCTGGGGTCATTGAACAGCCCTGTGAGGGCAAAATTTGGCCACATGTACCCATTTTATCTTCTATAACCTCCTTAGCACTTTTGGTGGAGAGAGAACCGCCATTCTTATTATTCTCTTGATTACCCAGTTGAACACAATCTGTAGGTGAATCAACCAGAGATATAGCTTCTGAATCCATTTCACAACATTGAGAAGGCAACATTTGGTCACTCGTAACTTTCATTTTCCCAGATAAAGCATCAGTTTTTTCTTCTATGCATTCCATATCCCCTTCAGAAGAGGTACAACCAGCAGTGTTATCATTCTTCTGATCTTCCTGTTGAACAGAATTATTAGGTGAACCAGTGAAGGGTAATAATTCTGGAGGCATTTCACAAAATTGTGATGGCGAAATCTGGAAACAGTTAACTTTCTCTATCCCGTCTAGGGCATCAGTTTTCACTTCCTTGCCTTCCATGTCCCCTTCTGAAGAGGAACAACTGACAGTCCTACCATCTTTCTGATCGCCGTGTTGAACACAATTTCTAGGTGATCCAGTCAAGGGAATCCCAAAGCTTCCAAAAGGCATAATCAAGTCACAAGGCACTTTCTCCAACTCAGCTAACTCATCACTTTTCTTTATCATAACCCCTTCCTCCCCAGGGAGACAACTAAGAATATTATCACCCATCTGCCCATGCTGTTGAACACAATTTCTTGTCAACCCACCAACAGGAATTGATTTCAAGGGCATTTCAAAGGCATCAGATGATAATGTTTGGTTATCATTGCCCAACATTACCTCAGCTAAAGCATTAGTTTCCACTCCCATAACCTCTACAGTCTCTTCAACAGAGGAACAATTGAACCCTTGATCATCCTTCTGCTTATCCCGTCGATCACAATTTCTCGGTGAACAGTTGCTAGGCACTTCTCCCAAGGGCAATTTCTGATGCTTAAATGATTCCAAATCCTCCCCTTGAAACCCTCCTTTCTCCACACACAACCCATTGCCACAAACATCTACTTCACTCTGACTCCCATCCAAACAAACCCCCTGCTTCTCATCAACCAATTTCTCCAAAACCGAACCAGACACATTATCACACTCACTAGCTGGCCCATCTCTATCACCAACAACAGCCTCAGAATCTACTTTACTCTGACTCTCATCAACCAATTTCTCCAAACCCGACCCAGACACATTATCACACTTACTTACTGACCTATCTCTATCACCAACAACAGCCTCTGTAACATAAGCAGAACTTACATAAATATCGTTTCCATCTTGAGACAAATCTAAACACCTACCTGGGGAACTACAAACACCAATTTCCTCCTGACTCTCAATGAAGCAAACCCTGCTAACCCCACATTCATCATCTATCGCTTTCTCCAAACTCACACCCACCACATTTTGAAACTCATCAATCAGCCCATCTTTATTACCAATGCCAGTATCTCCAGCATCTCCACAGCTCACACAATGAGTGGTATCATCAATAGAACGCCCATCCAACTTCGTGCTGCCACTCACATTAGCATCAAGCACATCAAATCTTGTTTTCAAACACATCCTCTGCTCAGAAACTGGTTCTTCCATAAATTCCAAGCTTGAATGCTGTTCAAAAACAGAGTTACACGAGGGTTCATCAACTGATGTCAAATTCTCACACGAACCCATCCCAGCGTTTTCCACTTTCCCAAAACACTAAGAAATACCAATCATTCATTTGATCAAAATCGAACCACCTAATACAATGCAAGCTCTAGTCATCACCGATCAAAACCCTAAGTTGTCTGCTCCGTTAAGCGTCTTCGTTCAAAAAAAAAAAAGAAGCATAACCATAAAAATTTACCTGCTTTAGATTCTTAGTAGCAGCAATATCGCAGAGATAAAAACCCTAATATCCCCTTATCTGCAAAAGAGAAAAAATTGGCCAGATAAAAAAAATTTGCAAACCAATGCAGCTACGCAAAAAAAAAAAAATAATAATAATAATAATAATAAAACGTAAACAAATTACAAAAACACATACACAAACAAATAAGAGTTCTAAAAATCATAAGGAAATTATTAAACCGAAATGAAATACCTTTTCAGAGAAGAGGCAACGGGGGCGTTGAAGAACGAAGTCGGTTGTTTCATATATATATATTTTTATTTCTCCGAATAGTGATGGTTTTTTTTTTTTAATCACTCTCAAAAAATTCGCTTTTTTCTTTTTTTTAATACAAAAAGAGTGAGAAAGAGAAAAGGAATTGCTTGTTAGTGTTGTCAATAAAAAGGAAGGCTTCAACCGAGGGCGCGAGAGAGGGTGGGTTTCTATAAATCCGATGCTGATTATTAAGTTGACGGTACTTGCATGATCCTTGTTGGACACGTGTCATCGTGAAGGGTAATTTTGGTAACCTGGTAAAAGTAACCGCGGCATCAAAGTTGGTGAATTCCCCGATCCTTCGCTATCGGTCGTGTACATGATTAAGGTTTGGTGATGTTATTTCATGTAACATAAAGTTGGAGTAAATGGTAATTATAACAATAAATGCGCGTAGAATGATAAAAATGGTAAAAAAAATTTACATTGATATATGAATATGGCCAATGATTTTTAAAATAATTATAATTATAATTTAGTAGTAAACAGTGAAACCGAGTATTAGCCGAATATTAGAGCAATGAAAGGTTATTTACCGAATTTGGGTCAAACAAAATCATCGAAGAGCCCGCAAATACGGGTCACAGAGGCAAGAAATCATCTATGCATAATTACTCACTTTTCGGAATATGATCCACTCCTAATTTGAACTTTATTGAGTTTTTAAAAATTTTCTATCATGTGTTTTTTAGCGGTAGTGCATGAGTAAAATTTAGTTTTTTATTTATTTTTTATTTATTAACAACTCATCAGCAATTGAGTTATTTGCTCAAAACATAATCAGATCAAGAGAGAATCATGATCCTCACTTATCACCCATAACCAAAACCATTAACCTCAACCAAGTGAAAATTTCAGCAAAAAGAGAGAAGATTTTGATCTCGGTGACGTCGCCAAACAATCCTTGGAAAATCCATTTCCTATTTAAAAATTTGTGCCGCATTACGATAGACTTTGATTGCATTTCAAAAGGTCATTGTTATTTTGCTTAATTTGATCCATAATGGTTGCGATAAACGAGTATATAGAATTAGCCACTCGGCCTTAGGCCGAGTGGTCAGGGCTGCTACCCTCCAACTTGGAGGGCAGCAGTTCGAACCCTCACAAATGCATTGTGGGGGTATTTCCTTCCTCAATTAAATTTGAGTGAAGACAATCTCCTTCCTTACCCAAGTGTGAGGAGTAGACATCCTTCGAATATTTGTAAGGGTTAAAATCTAGGTAGCGCTCCATTAGCATTAATGTAAGTTGGTCCTAGTAATAGTCTGATTTGTAAATATTAGTTATAGTCTCATGTAATATGAGTTGTAATTTGAGCAATAGTCTCATGTAATCAAAAAAAAAAACGACTATATAGAATTAGGTTTTTGTACTTGGTTGAAAATAAGTAAATTATGCATGCTAGTTTTGACTCTTGACGAGTACAATTATAGAATTCCAATAAAAGAATTCATACTTAAAAAAAAGAAAAAATCTTACATTATTTTTCATTTAAATGGAAAATTTTTAGTAAGCAATAAGTTGAGAAAATAAATTAACGTTTACAATATTAGACAAAAAAAACGGCCTTTTAAAAATAAATAGAGGGAAGTGATTGCGCAAATCACCTAATACACGATCTGATTTTACAAAATTAAAATAAGAATAGATGTAGAAATGCATTTTTACATGCATAAGCTGAAATGTTGGGAAAAAGAGCAAAGCATTATTTGATTAAATTAATAAAAAAACTGTGTGTTTTAAAGTACTTTCAAATCCCATTGAGTGTCAATTTTTTTTTATGACCTTACAATTTTATGCTTGATGGTTTTTTAATGTTGAGAATATGAATATCTTGAATTATTTAATTAATTCATAATTAATTTAAATTTTTAATCTAAAATTATTAGAAAAAAATAAAGAAATTTCATAAATTTTGAAAATTTCAAATTAATTCCAAATTATTTTTAGAATTATTAGAAAAATTACATGAAATATGTTTTCATACTTTTTAGGGGTCGATTAAGGATTGTCATTCTAATTGTGGGCAAAAAGAAATTTACTCTTCTGTTAAAGGGTAGGGATATTTCCATATAGTTTCTCTGGGTCCTGCTACTTTGCAACTGGTGTTTGGTACCCCTATTTTGTCATTTATTGATTTAATGATTAAATCTAACCAAAGAGTTGCATGGCCGTGCAGATGGGTTTGCATGGTTATTAACATTGTCATCCCTGATGTTTTTTGAAAAATTAAAAAAGGTAAAAGTTTCTAAATGTTGACATATATGTCCAGATTGTTTCAAATTTTTTTACAATTAAATCTATTGACCTAGTTTGACTATTAGCATGAGTATAATGTATGGACAATAATGTAATCTCATGTAAAAATTTTAAAATGCACGAAAAATTAACACGCCTTAAAAAATATTTTGTTAACATAATATCTATTTAATATACAATAATTATTTGAATATGTCAATTAAAAAATAATACATGATAAAAAAATATTAATTTGTTAACAATAATAATATATGACCACAACGAACATGCATATGCCTAAATTAAATGTTTCTAATAATATTATTAATGAACAAGTTGCGTAATTCGCAAGGTATATTTAATTAATTTTTTTTATTTTGATACTATTATCTTCTTTGTGCATGATAACTGAATTTCATTTATGTTCTTTCTTTATTCCTAATTAGCAGCTTTAGCACCCATGAACTCTATCCTCTATTTTTTTTTCCTTCTTTTCATAAACTCTAACCTAATAAAATAGTTTTAATTAAAAGTTTAAAATCATCATATTTTAGAAGTAGATTTTTTGATCGACAAAAGTCCTACTATTGATTCTTTGGTTTATAAAGTAGTGTGATTTAAAAGAAGAGTCCAGCTACCGTTCACTTGGTGCATGGTACCTCATATTTTGTCCATATATGAGTTGCCCATTAGATCTAACGCAAAACTTGCTTCAGCGGCATGGATGTATTCTATTTGGTTTTTAACATTGACATCTCTATTGTTTTTCAAAAAAGCAAAATAATCAAAAGTTTGACAAATAATTTTGGATAATTTTAAAATTTTATATTTTGATCAAGTGATCTAATTTACTATTAAAATTAATGACAGTATAAGGCCAATAACTTGAAAAAAATTTTAATACATAAAATCTTTTTTATTTTTTGAAAATAATATAATATTAATTTAATCTCTAATAAATAATTTAAATATATAATAAAATATATTAATTTATCAATAATATTAAACAATTTTTAGAAACAATATAAAATTTATTTAATCAATAATAAATAATTTAAATATGTAATTAAATTTTAATTTATCAATAATAATATGACCAAATGACAATGTTAAAAAATTTCATAATAATCAATTATGGTTTAGTATTCAAATATAAATAATAGAAATATACTCTTAAGTGTAAATAGTAGAAATATTTTGGACTTATATATTAAAATTTCAAAACTTTTAATTTGTTCACTTTTCAGCAAATAAGAGGGATTGCAAAGTAATTTACCAAAAACAAGGGTACCGTGCACCCGGGGCACCGTAGCTTCGTCCAGTTTCTCTTGGCCATATGGTTCATCCGGAGGTAAGATCAAGTTTCAAAAAATAGTGAATGCCTGAATGGTCTTGTCAATGTACAAATGTATATATAACCCATTATTTTTCTAAACACACCCACTTTCAAAAAATAATTACAATCAGTCCGCATTATTTTTGAAAAATTCAAATAAGAAGAAGTTTACAGAATTAATCAATTAAATTAATTTTTTATTAACACTTTTTTACAATATTTGATCTCTAATATTACTTAAAATAAGTTTAATTTGAGTATTTTATACTTTTATCTAAACCATTTTAATCCCAATAAACTAACAAAATGTCTTCGACATGATACTTGTGAAATTTATTAGGACATCAAATTAATGTTATTTGTATGCCGACACTGAAAATTATTAATTACATGTGAAAACATTAGATCATATAAGTTATAAAATTAATACCTAAACTATTAGATACAATAGTACATATATTTAGGGTAATTTGATCATTTTATTTTATAAGGGTATAGTCAGATTAATGGTCAAAAGACCTAATTATAATAAAAAGATTATAACAATGATTTTATTGATTAATTGTCCAAACTAATTGTTGCTTTGGGATTTTAAAAAAAAGTGAATTTGTTGTAATTATTTTTCAGAAATTGGGTTTGTTTACAAAATTTGTGGGTTGGAAATATAACCACACTTTATTGATGATTGAGTAAAGAATAAATTTCAATTTATCCCATTTAACATGATAATTTTCAGTTCACTCGTTAACATTATGGAAACATTTATTTATTTCTATTTTCTGTTCAATATATTTGGGAAAATCAGGAGGTGTCAATGAAAAAGTTGTATGTCAACAAGACCAAGAACATGAATCGACTGGATACTGATACAGAGCTCAAAGGGACAATACAAATAATGAACTTCAGAGCCCTTGGAAACTAAACGACTTGCCGAATCATTCCAAGCCCAAGGCAGTAAGCCTGCGGATGTACATACCCTTTCTTTACCATAGCTTTACTAGTGCTTTTTCGCTTGAAATGCATAATTTTTGTTAGAGTACGGATTGCTTTTGGAAGAAATAATTAGGCTAACCCAATTGCAAAATTGCAAGTGTGAAATTGTTCCATATGATAGTAACTTGCAAAGTTGTTTCATCTAGAGTTACTGACAATTAAAGTTGGAGGTTCTACATTTAAAGGACCATTTCTTTATTTGAAACGTGTTGGAAAATTTTAGAGCAAATTATATCATGTCATGTCTGTGGTAGGTTGCTGCTGTTATTTGCGATTCTTTTTGCTCTAGCATTGAGTAATGCTTTCTTTTAACTTCTTCGTTGACATGTTCTCAATATCAAGAATATTGGGAAATTCGGGAAGCACTTGGAAATATTGGGAGGCTTCTCTTAATTTGATGCCTGAAAATGCGGCTTTGTATGAACAAAAGACACAAGTTGGGGGTGGTTGGAATGCGTAGAAGAAAGCAACTGAGTTTTTTTGGTTAGTATGAGACAAGAGTGCAGTGATGCCTGTGACTGAATCAAAAGTTGGCCATGAAAATTTTCTGTGCTTAAATATCAGCATCTGATTTAATCCGGAAGGAGATTATTCACCACTAACCAGGAAAAGTTTCAATCTTGGGGCTTGCCTATTGATTTTCATGAAAGTAAGATGTGCCATGTATTTCTTTCACACAAACTGGACTAAACACTACTATGAGTTTGAATAATTCTAGATGCATGCCAGAATTAATTAAGGCGTGCATGACTTGCGTTTACATCCTTTGTTAATTTCCCCAGTTGCATATTACTTTTGCATGTTGTGACTTATTTTACAGCGTTTTGGCCAGGTTATTTATCCATCAAAACTTTACTTTCCTTTATCGCGCTTCATAAAATATTGATTTTTCTTTGAAAGGTAAAGCATTGAACTTTACATGAATAACCTTTTTAAGGCAAGTAGATAAAACTGTCATAAAACCTACCAAAGAAAATCAAATCTTATGTGTGATGGTGTATAAAAAAGTGTTCATGTAACCAGAGTTGGTTGTTGTGAGTGGTTCAACACTCTCACTCCTTAAGAGAGGTCAGGGGTCAAAACCCCGCTCTCGTATAAAGTCACTACTTTGGCTATTACTTTACTCCTTACGGGCCGACCCGGTGCGAGCGGGGATTAGTTTATGTTGTGGTACGGACTTAAAGATGTCTCCCACATTTGTGGCCTATTCAGGACTACCTCGTGGTTCAGACAAAAAAAAAAAAAAAAGTGTTCATGTAATATGCTTATATGACATAAACAAGATTTCACAGATGTAGGTGACGCATAATTTAGTTTTTAAATCTGTATTTTAAAACATGTAGACATTGAGACATTTTCATTGGAGAATGGTTATATATAAAATGGATATCATAACATATTATAAAACTAAAACCATAATTGAGGGGACACAATTACACTCAGTGATATAATCATCCACTCCGACCATGCAAGTTCCACTTATTGTATTATAGTTGTCAACAACTATAACGAGGTAAATTCATTAATATATATCGAGGTCACTAATTCCATCACAGAACCTAAAATGTTTAAAGTGCTTTTCAAGAAAGGAATCCGAAAGTGTTATTAGATCCTTTCTTGAAGATTAGGCTGAATAGGCTGCACATGGTAGGCATAGTCATGATGATTCTCTCTTTGATAATCAATCTCAGCACTCACACTATTCTCCATAGCAAGCTCCTGTTGCTGTCTCGCAATCTCCTGTTGCCTCTGTGTAACAAAAATGCTAATTAACTTTGGCCTCTGGTGATTTGCGATTAATTAATTTGGTTATCATTACCCAAATTACAGATAGTGAACTACATGTAACTAGAAATACAGGCAGTAAAGATTTTGAAGGCAAAATAATTAAACCCCTAAAAAGTTCATGCATGTACTAATTTTTAAAACCTTATTTTGGAGGTTTTTGAGTTGAATACTAACCCGTGAACAATGAGTTGCATTTTAGACAAAATTTTTAAATCATTCTCGAATTTGTAAAACGCAAAACATATTTTGAGAATCGCACACCAGCAGAAGGTAATGAAAACCACTAAGTTAAACCACATTCCCATATATTTTGAGCTTCAAAGCTAAAAAAATACAGGAACAAAATATATTGATTTGACACACACAAATATCAAGTCTGCTCCTTTGTGAAAACTGAAAGCACTCAATTACCGCATCTATTTTCATATAAAATTTGCGTACATTATATTCCCTTGATTAATTAAACAATTTAAGAACAGGTGCTTTGAGTACGAGAGAAGGAATGAAACATATACCAGAACAAATTTGAGGTAATTATGCTCCTCCTCCATCATTTTTCCCTGGGCAATAGGAGAGGAGAATATAACTCATTATGCTAAAGAGCTAAGACAGGTCCAATAAATTGCTCATAAAATTAATTTAAGGTATTGATTGGTTGCTTGATTTATACATACATTTTTCCTCATCGTTTCCATCTTTTCACTCTGTCAGCAATGCAAGCATAGTAGAAAGATTAGACCACCTTGATTAGACCACCTTGAAAATAATTATTTAAACACAACATTTTGTTCACCAATAGCTCCAATCTAATGAATATAATCTGACCTGTTTGTCGCGGATGCTGACA
Source organism: Citrus x clementina (assembly GCF_000493195.1). NCBI lineage: Eukaryota > Viridiplantae > Streptophyta > Magnoliopsida > Sapindales > Rutaceae > Citrus > Citrus x clementina. Next base: position 37,808,801 of record NW_006262201.1, on the reverse strand, counting down.
AGACCATTTTCGAGGGCATCCTCTAAGGCTATGAGTTCTTTAGGGTTCAGAGATGAGATATCCTCCCCATTTAGGTGCCTAAAATATATTTATTAACAATTAAATATTTTTAGAGAGAGAAGAGTAAAGAGCCAAAGAAACAAACTCAACTAAGGATATATACTCATTACCTGAGCTTGATCTGCATTCTATCATTCTCTCTCTTGATTCTTTCAATTTCATTGCTGAGGTTCTGCAAGAGATTATCATTTACATGTTAGTTAATAGGGAAAAGGAAAGACAAAATCCCTAACAGTCACTTTATTATCGCAAAGATATTACAAAACATTCAACATTTAGTGGCAGCTAGAGCCAGGTTAATATACAGATCTACATAACTTTTTTGCAAGGAAAATCATTTATTACTTGAATAACATGTTTGCAAGGAAAAGGAAGCGGAGTAATAGCATGTATTTATTACCAGATCTGGCAATGGATACAGAGTTTTAGGTTTCTTTTATATAAAAACGTTAAAATATGTATATGCAGATACCCATTTGTAGATCAGTTCATATATTTCATACTTCATGTTACTTAACATACTTTTAGCAAAAGAAAATCATGTCATTCTCCATTGGAACATGCATGGAAGCTCACGTTCTTTAAGGTAGAAAATAATGGACAACATGGCTTAACTATTAACTAAAGCAATTATATATATAGTATTTTATTTACCTCATGCTTGGGATCCCACAATCTCCTCCCTGACTGCCGGTGATATTGCTCCAAAATATCAACCAACCTTCAAAATTAACCCAAAAAAAAAAAAAAAAAAAATTACCCATCACTAATCAAAAGATTTCAAAGAACTTTGAGACAAAGTTAAAAGGTTGTAAATTATTAGGAAGCCATACGAAGTAGAAGGGCTACAGTAATCGTGCATCTTGCCAGAGCTAGCGTAAATGATGAGAGAAACTTTAGCATCACACAGCACAGTGATCTCCTTTGCCTTCTTGAGGATTCCATTTCTTCTCTTTGAATAAGTCACCTGCCTGTTGCTTGCGTTCTCTATTCTCTTGATCTCAATCTTGCCTCTTCCCATCTTTTTTTTTTTTTTTTTTTCCCTCTCCTCTCTCTTCTCCTTGTTCTTCTTGTTGCTTGCAAAATGGAAAAGATATGAAGAGAAAAGAAGGAAAAAAATAAAAAATAAAAAAACAAAAAAAGGAGAGGAGAGTAAAGTAATGGCATTGAAGGAGCTTTCTATAATTGGTTTGAAGTTAAGAGAACTTTCAAAGTGGGGCGAGTAAGCTAGGGTTTAGTTTATGGGGTTCATTGAAAAAGCCAAGCCAACTCATGCATTATTAGTAATTTTATGACCATTGATTTGGCTTTTATCCGCACGTTCACATTCTTAACCACTGGTCTCAATGATTCTCTGTCTCTTTTTGACGGATATTAATCCAAAGAGCTTAGGCTTATAGGGGAGTTTAAATAAATATAGAAATTTGGACAAGACTCTGATTGAAGATATGTTAAGGGTATTGTGTTGTCTAGGGTATGAGTGCTCCGACCTGAATATGGTAAAATAATATCAAATCTTAACCATCAAATCACAATCAAATTAAAGATAATTATGTGGAGCTAATAAAGAAATTGGTCAAAAGAGGAAAATGGAACACAAGTACTTCTGGTTTTGCTCCCCCATCGTCTAAGGAAATAACGTGATTTTGAGAGTACGTAATAAACTGTCAAACACTTAGATCACGATCAAACGAAGAAACCGTAGGGCCCAGGGGGGGCTTCTTCAATCTTCACAATTAAAGTATGTGATCATCAAGGGGTACTATTTCGACAGTATTTAGCTAATGTAAAAAAGTATTTTTGGATTAGGAAATGGAACTATCATTCTCATCAAATGAATGAGAAAAAGTTAAAAATTCACCGGAATTAAATTAAGAGAAATCGTAGCACAGTATCGATATTAATTAATTAAGTTCCATGATATATCTTATTTAATACTTTAATAATTAATTAGTTCACGCTGCACTCTAATTAACAAGGGTAAGTACAACGACAGTAAAGAGAGAATGCGGTGCATTTCCCTTTAACATTTGATCCAAACATCGCCTTACAATCATGGTAGCAATTCTCATCCACACAACCTTTCCGTCCAGGGACCAAAAATTGTTCACAGTCAGCATTCACCACAATTAGCTCATAATTGCCTTCAGCCAACCCAAAATAAATAAATAAATAAACATTCAAAATTAATATCCACAACTTACGATCATAATAATTGTTTAAAAAATAAATATAAAAAAAAGTAGATGAACGTATTCACATGAATTCTTCAAGGCTTTAAATGTATGATGTATCCATATATAAATTTCGGATTAGATCAATAATTAATGCGTTTACACTGTTTTATTATGGAATTTAGATTTCATAACTCTAATTAGAAATTGAATCTAGTTTTTGAAAAAAGAATTAATCTTAGATAGACATGTGTGACAATGTTTTAATTTATAAGCCCTGAATGTAAATATTTGTTTTTCCTTTTTGTGTTCAAATACGTTTGTACTGGTTTTTTTTTTCTCGCTGTAATCAATATGAGCTTTATGAAATGATGCGATGAATAGTTATCGAATAAGTATAATTGTTTCTCAATACAAAAGTTTAATTTCTATAATACTCGACCAAGGAAGCAATACAATGTTGTAGGTATTAATTTCAACCATTTCAATAAAAAAAAATAAAAATAAAAACTTAGTAATCTTAGTGAAATTACAGAAACTCAGATTTGAAAAGTTTAATTACCTGTGGTGATGAAGAGCACAAGTAAGAGCATGACTGAGATTGAAAGTGTAGTTTTCATTTTTTTTTTCCTTCTTTTCTGTTGATTGAAAGAAGCTATATATATATATATATATATATATATATATATATATATAACGTGGGTAATTAAGTAATCTACATAGTATGGCGGCCCACGGGATGATTGATTATCGGGGAATAAACTAGATTTGCTCAATTAATTAGTTACGTTCCAGTTTGGGTAAACTATTATAGATGACTTGAACAACTCAGAAACCTTTTTTGGAAAAAAAAATAAAAAATCTGCTACTTGTGTGATGAGGTTTCTTTTTGCGGGTTTGTTAGTGGGGCGATTGAAACTTGAAAGTGCCAAGCCACTCTTTAAATATTTACCACTGTTTTATGGGTTTGTTTATGGTTATAGCCACTCTTTTAATGTGTGTATAAAGTAATGATCATCCTCTAGATGCCAGCATAAAATCATACTCATAATCTCAAAGGCTACTAAACTTTTGTAAATCAGTTTGAAAATTGTTATTAGATATAGGTCTTGTTTGGAATTGAGGTACTGTAACTTTTAAACTATAGTTATTGTAGAAAAAAAAAACTGTAGTTATGAAACATAAAATTAATAATATGTAGTAAATATAATTTTTAAATAATAATTTTGACATAATTATTAAAAACATAATAGATTTTCTTTCAAACAAGTGAAAAATCATATCATCATATTTTTCAAGTTATAGCAGCTAGTGTTTACTAAATGCTTAAAAGTTACCGTTGTTCCATCTCAATACCAAATGCACCCATAACACACCAAATATGCATACAAAAGAAGTAGCTAAATATGTATATGTCCATAGGCATAGACACCGTACGTACATACTGCTGCTGCATATAGCAAATTAAGAACAAAGGTGATCAAAGCATGGCTCACAGCTAGTTAGTTAGACAGTTAATTAAGATTCCAACAAGTTCATAAACCTGTTATACAAGTTTTAATTTCTTAGGTGCACAAGTCCTTGGGCTTAATTATTGGGTCACTTGTACCACAAGTCCTTCTAGATGCTGGGTGAAAGTGCTTAATTTTCAATTAGGAGGAAGATTCAGATCCTCTCCTGGAGATTTGGCTGAATGGGCTGCACGCGGAAGGCGAGAGGCATATGTGAACTGTACCCGTCATTCTCTCGCTGATGATATCCGTTGGGATCAATCTCTCTCACGTTGTTCTCCAAAGCCATCTGTTGTTGTTGTTGCTGCTTAGCTATCTCCTGTTGCCGCTGAAAATAACAAAATTAATCGATCATCACTGCTTCTTTTCAAGTTTAATTAAAACTGTATGATATAAGCTACTGGTATATATATATATATAATTCAAAATCCTTTTTCTCCTCTCCCTTCTCTTCTTTTAGCTTCAACCATCATGTCAAGCATACGTTTTCAACTTTCTTCTGTCTCTAATCAATAATCAATGACATTGCATTCAAGATCCTTCGCCAACATATAAATGCAACAGATTATTTCCTACTACCAATTCAAGTTATAAAGTCAATTTTTTGAAATTCAGAAAGATTCACTTGCTCGATCAATATTATTCTTAAACTTCTAGCTAATTAAGGCAGTTTGCCCAAATTTCCTTATTAGCATTAATTTTTTTTTTTTTTTTGCTAAAGTATTGTCGTGAGTTGAAAAAATTAAAGGAAGATGAGTGAATATACCAGAACATATTTGAGGTAATTATGCTCCTCCTCCAGCATTTTTCCCTATGTTCAACCACAACAAATTGCAAAATAAATTAGGCAAATAGCGGCTAGCAAATTTTTTTTCAACAACCTTCCAATATTTGTGGTATTAAATTGAAACAAGCTAACTGATAACAATCTTATAGATAAATTAAACAAAGATTACTGTTTTTAATAGACATACATTTTTCCTCATCCTCTCCATCACCTCACTCTGTCACAAGGGAAACAAGAAAGGATCAGAAAGATTAGACCCTCCTGTTAATTAAAAGCCTAGCAAGGGGAAGGGGTTGTATACAAATTTATAAAGAATATATTTATATAGACTATGGACTAGCCTGTTTGTCGCGAATACCGGTGAGGCCATTTTCAAGGGCATCCTCTAAGGCCATGAGCTCTTTGTGGTTCAAAGATGTGACATCCTCTCCCTTGAGGTGCCTGAACAAAAACAACGCTTGCAGCGTAAATCAAGTGACGAATTAAGAAAGGGAGAAATCAAATAAAGAAGCAAACAGAAAGATTTTACCGGAGCTTGATCTGCATGCTGTCATTCTCTTTCTTGATTCTATCAATTTCATTGTAGAGGTTCTGTGTGATTTGCAATAAAGTATAGTAGATATATAATGCATATTAGTTATTACTTCATGAGACAAAAATGAAAAAAAAAAAGGAGCAGTTTGTTGACAGATCTGTTTTCATAAACATGTAAAATCTGCTGGTTATACTGTGCTCTAATGAAAAGAATACTCTAGAGTTGACCTATATATTACGAATGCCTTTGGAGGGTTTAAATTCCCTATAATAATTATCGTTATATTTTAGCAAGGAAAAGGAAGGAAGAGAACACATGGTATTACCAGATCTGTTCATAGATGTTACATCTCTTATGGTTTTATGTTTCTTTTTCAATAAAATATGCACAAAAAAGAGAATAAAGAGAAATATATATGAAGCCACAACACATCCCATTTATAGATCTGTTCATAGAATCAACAGTTTCATGTCTCTTTACACGTTTTTAGGAAACAGAACCCTATCATTTGATCATTGGACCGTGCATGTAACTACTTCAGATACATCATTTCAGTTCAGACAAAACAAAACAAACACCATACCTCATGCTTAGCATCCCAGAGTTTCTTCCCAGACTGCTTGTGATACGCTTCTAAAATCTCAAACATCCTTCACCATCAAAGCAAATGCGAATAATAATAATAATGATAAATTCAGTTACACGAATTTAAGCTCAAAGAAGCTGATGAAACAACTTAAAAAGAAAAAAAAAATGCAATAAGAAAAGAGATCCATACGGAGCACTCGAGTAGTCATGCATCTTGCCAGAAGTGGCGAAAATGATGAGAGAAACTTTAGCATCACAAAGAACTGCAATCTCCTTAGCTTTCTTAATCAACCCATTTCTTCTCTTTGAATAAGTCACCTGCCTATTGCTCAAGTTCTCAATCCTCTTGATCTCAATCTTTCCTCTCCCCATCTTTGTTTTTTATTTTTTTTTTCACAAACAGCCCAGTTGGTTTCTTCCTTCACCCACCTTCTTCTTGTGTGTTCTTATTGCTTGCAGAAATGGGGAAGATACGAAGAGATAAGTAAATCAAAAGGTGGTAAAAACGAGGGAGGAAAGTAACAAAGGAGGTTTCTATTATGAGTTTGAGGATAATGAAGCTTTCCAAGTGACTCAGAAAGCAAGGGTTTGTTTATGGGTGGGTGAAAATGCCAAGCCATTTCAATTATCTGACACTTAATTAATTTGCTTTTATATGTTGGCTTTGTTAGTTTTGTTTCAACTTGTTAACCATTGGTCTCATTGATTCTCTCTGTCTGACTATCTATGACTGATTTTATCGTATATTACTCCATGAGCTTTAGGGTTTAGGAGGTTTGTTACAATAAGGAAACATGGACAAGACACGAGATTTATTATAATATATATTGTTAAACGGCTGGGTAATCAGTCTCTTCTTTTAAATATACTTAGCATATTAAACAATTATGTTTCTGGAGTTGCACATTCCCGTTTAGTGTTGTCTTAGCTCTTTTTAGAGCCCTTTATTAATAAAAAAAAAAGAGCCAGGTAATAACGTTTAGGCCCGTATTTTTTTTTTTTTTTGTGTTTTCTCAAAAAATGATACGGTTCATTTGCATATTTAAAAACTACCTAATTAGTAGTGTTATTTATTTATTTCAATGGAAGTTAACTTAATGCAAAAAAATAAACTACATCTTTATTTGACAAATAAACCATAAACAGTAGGGAGCCAAATGTAATTATCCCACAGAAAAACCATTTGAAGTGCAAGATCTATCTGTCATCAATCGCAAAGGCACATTAGCTAGCTATCATGGGAGTCGGCTATACAAGCAGTGTTTGATACGTAACAGTGAAGTTGTGATAATGGTAGTGGGCACGCGTCAAGATCTCTAAGGCCTTGATTGAAGTGGGTGTGAAATGGTGTTGTGTCTAGGGTTTGAGTGATGGGACTAAATATGGTATAAATAATAAGATCTAAACCATCAAATCGAGAAACAAAGTAGGGTTTAATTTTCTCAGTTAGCAACAACAATACAGCTGAGCTGATGAAATAAAGGTCCAAAAGAGGGAAAAGGGGCAAGTATTTTTCGTGCTCCATTGTCGTCTAATTAAGGAAAGAATATGATTTTCAGAGTCAAAGACTGTCACGTTCTCCAAACAGAGGAAAACGAGGGGGGAAAAAATAAAAAAAAAGAGACCTTAGCTAGGAGGATGGATAGGTAACTTAAACTATCCTATATCTATCATCTAATATGATCTCAAAACCTAAACAAACCCATGGGAACTGGCCTGATCATGTTGATGCGTTTGTTTGTACGATATGCAATCCTAGCTAGCTCCTAGCTTTTGATGTTTCGTTTTTGTACACAATAAAAATGAAGCAAGCTAATTTCTTTTACACATAAAACAAATTATTAAATTTTTTTTTTTGGTTTTTAAGTGTAGAGTTAAAATTCCAATGCATTGAAATCAACAATCTTTCGGGGGAAAAAAAATTAGAAGAAAAAAAGAAAATTTACATATTCAATAAGAGATTTTTATACAATGAGCATTCTAATTTGAAAAACCTTAAGTGCTCCCAATTTTCATCTATTGAATTTCTTTTCATGTTTATATTTGCTTTTACATGACTAGATCACTGCTTATTGTTTTATAATTAGTGTATAATATTATCAGTTGATTACAACTAATGTAGCATCATGTGGATGCTCATAAAACATGTATGCTTAAAATAAAAAAGATAACTAATAGTAATAATAATATGTAGCGTCATTTAATTAATTGATTAATTTTATTTAGCCAACCGTCCCTTACTTTGCTTTTCACGGATGCAAATCTCAAATTCATTTTATGTTATGGTGGGATTATTTGCACTATAAATTCTACTATGAACACTCTTGATTAAATAAAATTTTATATTACTTAAAAATCCATAACTTAATTTACTATCAAGGACGATTTATACTCTTAACACCCATGTTGAACACTCATTAAAATTTTTTTAGTAAAGTGAATGAATGTGTGTGTGTGTATCTCAAACGTTGATTCCTATCAATATTTTCTAATTCTTGTTTTCATATGACATGATAAATTAAATGCCTCACTTCACATATATATACTCATGTAAAAATTTGAAATTCTTCTTCCACTCATCTCAATTAGTTTTAATGGAAGATTAACGAGCTACAACAGTTTTTTGAAATTATAATCATAACTAAAAAAATCGCCTTCTTTAGTAATGAATTGAAAATAAAAAATCATCAAAATTTTTTTTTGAAGAATTTAGAAATTATCATAGGCTATTTTCTTTTTTTAAGAAGAAGACGAAGAAGAAGAAGAAAGTTATTTGACTGCAATAAATATTTTTATGGCTATAGATAGAAAAGTAAAATATTTATTTCATTTAGTTCAATTAAGGACTTTTTTAGTATTTGTAAGAGTGTGCAGAGTAAAAATTAAGATTTTAAATTTTTTAAATCAACGTACAAATAAATAAAGTGTTTAGAATATAACTTAAAAACTTATTCTAAATTTAAAATGATTTATTGCTTAAATTCATAATCCTGCAATTTTTATAAAAAAATGATGATACCGTATTATTTTTTAAGCATTATGGATATAGAGTGAACTTGGAAATGTCCTTTGCATAAGGGGTTAAAATTAAAAGGCTGTCAGTTAATAAAAGGTCTTGGGCCATGGGCCTCTCAGCCCAACAGCACTACAGCAGTACGCAGGCAGAAAAAAGTTTACATAATAAAAAATTCACGTGTAAAATTGTAATGATCTCAAGAAGTTTTGCATCAGCTACTACAAATTGAAACTCTCCACTCCGCAATGGGAACATTTTGGTGCATTCTGCATACAACAACAAAATAGTTTAAGAGGTAAAGCAAATTCTTCATACTTACAAAAAATACATTTCTCAAACGGAAATACCTTACAAAATTGTCTGGATCAGCCGAAAGCCAAAACCCTCTGTGCACAAGGAGTTGAATATGAGCACAGTTCAGTGCATTTGCACATGCCCAAATCTGAACAATCTTCATTTTGTTGCAAATAATCTTCATCAAAAGATACCTAAAATCTGCTTTTGGTTAGAACCAATTTGAAACATTGAAGTCCCGAAGCTTTCTTAGATGTCTCTCCATGTCTGCTCTGGTCTTGACCCACTCTTCCTTCTCTATTACAGTGGTGGCGTCCTCTTTTTGACTCTATCAAGCATAAACAGATAATGGTGAATTAGGCAATACAGAACAGAAATGTGATTGAAATTTGGGAAAGAGATACTTACTGCATGAATAATTTTGAAGGAGTTTCCATTATCACGTACTATAAGTAAGTCACTCTTTCTGTCCCTATTTCTTGGAAGTGTGACCTATAGGCAACATAGTAACCATTGAAACAATAATCCTCTGAAAGTAGCTAATATAACGTGAATTAGAGAACATAGAAATTAAAAAATGAGAAAGAAAGAAGAGTAATCTATTTACGCCTAAACTGAAACTCGGAGATAAATAGACATAGGAGCAAAGGTTCCTCTTATAGACACAAGAACTAGAACACATAATAAAAGTCATCACATTAAGCAAACACACCCATGCATGAATCATAAGATTTCTCCACAACACTCGCACGAAGGTTCTCGATTATAAGAAAAATGGTTCCATCAGGTCATGACTCAACAAACAGAAACATTAATACTACTCAAAAGCCACACAATATTGCTAAAGAAGACATGGCATGACATAACTTATGGTAGTTGTGAAGTATCAAGCCTGCGGCGAACAAATGAAGATACAAGATGAATACTTATGACCTTTACATCATACATAGCCAAAATTTGTAGAATTCAATTATATAGCATTAATTTAGCCAAGTTAGGCCAGGAAAAGAAATTGATACAACTCAAAAGTTTACAGGGCGTAACCACTGGATTTAAAACAAATATAAATCAATCTCTTAAGTTTTAACGATCCATTGTTTATAAAAAAAGAAAAAGGATCCAAAGTGAAGCCCAAAAGAAATGAATCAGGTGCTTAAACATCACCAATGTCAGATATAAAGCATGATCCTCATGAAACTGCAGAACAGTATTGTCCATCTAAACTAAAGAGATCATAAAGTTAATTTACCAATAAGAACTTAAGAGATGAGAAGCATACTGTCACTCCATAAACAACATTTAAAGGGGCTTCAAAACCAATCTATACAATAAAAATTCATACCAAGACTTTTGCTCTGGTAATTGACTTCGTTTTAGAATCAATAACATATATCTCCTCAAAATCAAGCACAAATTCTGGATCGCCCAACCTCCTGTTCCTGTAGTGCTTTACCAAGAATACCTACAACGAAAATTGACCTGGTGAACCCATTGCTAGGGGTGTTACAAAAATAAAGCTACAAAATCTAGCGGAACTTCTTAATACATAGAAGTCATATAATATAAAAACAGATCTTTTATACCTTATGGATCTCCCTCTCAGATTTGTACATTGGATCTCGAGGTGCATCAATGGGTGGTTCAGTAACATTATAGCATCCATAATCACTCACCGCACATCGAATATACTACATTTTGACAACAACGAAAAAGTACCCATTACTATCAAAAAATTTAAGAAATTACTCATATGATTAATAAATTACTTCACATAATGCAAATGAACAAAAGGAGAAAAATACAAGTCTCAAAAACTACCAATGTATCTATGCAACAGTGATGTAACACTTTAATGAATAACACAACAGAATATGTGCAAAATCCTCTAAGAAGGAGGTGGCAGTAGCATTACCTTAGGAACCCTAAAAGTTTCACCTGAAGCATCTAATTAATTTATCAAGATTTTCATCAACTTTTGCAACAATACCTGTATGATTATAAATATGAACTGCCAATTCAACATGCCAGTATGCATGTGATTAAACACTTTGCAGAAGACTAAACGGTAGGAGATTGTACACAATTATTTTAAAGCAACATATAAAGGAATAAACCAAACAACATCACAAAAGAGATAACTACTGTAAAAGCAACAAGAATTACAACAGCGGGTACCTTCTGCGGCATTGGAGCAAGAACCTTTGGTATTGCATAAATATCCGTATCTGGGGGAGTAACATACATCTGCAATGTAATGGCAATAAACAAATAAACAAGCAATACCCATGTCAAGAAACGAACATAACTTTAGTGTGTTTTTCAAAGTGCTTTCGTTCTCAGTCTCACTAAAATAATTTCAGTGTTGCATTCAATAAGAGAAACTTTTTTGCTATTAAAACAAGAAGAAGTGCTTAAAACGCGCCACTAACCTCTCTAAAATCGTACACATCATTGTCAGGATCGGGAGGCTTCCTTATAAAGAAATCACACTCCATCAAACTAATCTTATGAAACTCATCTTCATCAATTCTATAATCCACCACCGTCTCTGAATCCCAACCTTGCGTGTACACGAAGCTCTTACTATCCACCATCGTAATATCTTCATCACCACCAGCAACGAGCGGGTCGTACTCGACGTCGTAGTCTTTCTTGTTGTCGAGCTCCTCCATTTCGTCCTCGTCCATGTCGTAGTCGTCGGGGCCGCCGTCGCCATCTCCGTCGTCGGAGCGCACGATGAATGAGGGTTTACGGGGTTTAAGGGAAGGGAGGGAGATGGAAGTGAATTTTAGTGGTGGAGCAGAGAAGGGTTTGGTGGCGGTGGCGGTGAAAGAGAGGAGTTTGAGAGTGAAGAGAGGCGGGGAGAAGAGGAGAGTGGTGGCGGACATGGCGCCAGCGGGACAGGGTGTTTGGGAGCCGAGCAAGTGTGGGAAAATGTGAGAGGGAAAAATATGCAAATTGATTGTGGATAAAACCTCTGCTATTGGTCCGAGCTGGTGATTCGAGTCGGGTCCGGCATTGCGTTTGCGTAAACTGTAAACCCGCTAACTGGGCTGTTGCAGTTTTTTTTTTTTTTAAAAGAAAGAAAGAAGCCAGTAAGTAATGTTCTAAATTCTAATTTGTTTTTCCCATTTGCTTACTGGGTTCAAAAGTTCAATGGACTACAACCAGTGATTCTCCACGGGCTTGTAGTTGGACCCAATAATGCGGCCCATCACCTTCCCCCTTGGAAATTTTCTCCGGAAAGAAAATGCAAGAAAAATTTCAAAGAGAAGAAAATCAAACCGCTGTAAAAAGAAAAAAAATAAAAAAACGACAAAAACCCTCCAAAAAAACGTTTCACTATCCCGCGCAATCTCTCTCTCTCGCCAATTGAACCCATTATATGTCTCTCAAATTATGGTGGAATTCCCCAATTCGAATACCCTAGAATCACGATCCTCTAGACCAGGCCTGGATTTGTCGATGGAGGAAGATAGGCCTGGCAGTTCCATAGGCGGCGGCGAGTCATCGTCGTCGAAACCTACTTCGTCTTTTCTGAAATCCGGTGACCGGCAAGTGTTTGTGGTGGAGCTCCGACCCGGAGAGACCACGTACGTGTCGTGGAAGAAGCTAATGAAAGACGCTAACAAAGCCAATAAAATTCCCTCCAAATCCACTCCCGACCCGCAACCTGTTCCCCGCCCCAACATTGAGTCCCGTGTAGCCACTGTAAGCCGTTTAATTTTTCATTGTTGGTTAATACATTTTGTGTTTAGTGATTGATTGCATGATGTAAATTATTCATTGTAAAACGTACCTAACAAGAACCTTAGGTAATCCGGACACATAGTTGAATTTGAATGATTAGTGTTACAATTTAGGGTGAACTTTATTTTCATGATTATTAGTTGTGGCAAGTTAATATACCTCTTAGATTGATTTTGGAATTGTTTTGATGCCAGTTTGTTATGAATCTTTTTGCTTGTGGTTTTATTAGTGTTTGAAATTACATGAGATGGATTTGCTTGTTTATGTGGTGTTGGCGTGTTCTGTGTAGAGCATCTATGTATTGATTTTGTGATGTGGAGTTAAATTCTTAGTTTGAACTTGAATTTATTTAGGGACAAGTGGAGGAAAATAAAGGGAAAGATGAACCTGCTCCGAATCGTTTCAGTGCTGTTATTGAGAAGATTGAACGTCTTTACATGGTATGTTATATTGCATCGACAACTTTAAAGTTGTTTTATTGACTTTTGGCTTTCCACCAGCAAGTGCTTGGATGAGTGTTCTCAATATGCCAACTTTTTTAGTGCAACTGATATGTATGTGGAATTAAATATGCTAATGTGACTACCAATCCTTCTCAGGGCAAGGATAGTAGTGATGACGAAGAACTAAATGATATTCCTGATGACGATCAGTATGATACCGAAGACTCTTTTATTGATGATGCTGAGCTGGTTAGTGTTTGTATCTATTATTTGTTTATTGGAAGTTTATGCTGATCTTTTTGCATCTGCAATTGATAGTGTTCTTCTATTATTTTATTTTATTTTTTTTGCTTTAAATTATGTATGATTTTTCTTCGTGATTTGCCGTGCAGGATGAATATTTCGAAGTTGATAATTCAGCAATAAAACATGATGGTTTCTTTGTTAATAGGGGGAAGTTGGAACGCATGTAAGTTTTCTTATTCGCACTTTATTGATTGCACAATTTACTTCAGTTGATCATATATTAGTTTTCATTTTCAGTTGGAGAAAATGATGCTCAAGAACTTGAATGCAAAATCTCATTATAGTTATAGGCATATAGCACACTTCTTTGTGAATTTGCAACTGCAGAAAAGTAGTGTAATACTTTGGCTGTCAACTAATGAAATAGGACTTGCGCCTTGAGTGCTCGTGTCGTATGCTGCAATGCTGCTGAATATGTAAGGATATCCTAAAGGTTAAGAAAGTCCTTTAGCACCACAGCATTTATGGCTTCCTTGACAAAGAAACTTCAGTATTACAACTTGTTGATCCGGAAAATTCCTTTTCTTACATTTTTAGCCATCTTTTCCCTCAGAGAACCCATGACTACATAAGTTGATCAAGTTTTAGACCTTATAGATTGACTATGGCTTACCAAAAGCAAAGATGGCAAAAAGGTGAAAAAAGTTGAGCAGCTAGCTGCAGGAATTCTTTGTGATCTGGTTTACCTGGTATTATTGGCGGTTTTCTAGGAAAATATATCTTATTAGTTCGGGAAAGGGAGGAAATGGGAATGCTTCCGGTTTCTTATTAAGCATTAAAATCCAATTTTATCCGGGGGATTTGTGGTTGACAGTAAACTTAGGGTTTCAACACAAGCTGTTTTTACAGTTAGATAGTGTCAATCAGTTGAATTTGATTACGTTGCTGTTGTACTCTCGTTTACTCTGAGCCCCAAAGTTGAAGATGTTTTAAATGAGGAAGAGAAGTTAAATACATTTAAGTTGATTTATTGAAAAGTTCTTTTATATTACGTTTACTAATTTCCTTTGTTTTCCGTTTTTAAGCAACGAACCTACAATAATGCCTAATCAGCAACCAAAGAAAAGGCGAAGAAAGGATTTGCCAAAGGCACATAATCAGAATGATGATGGTCGTGTGCCAAATAAACATGCAAAACTGACTAAAGCAGCTACCTCAAAGTCAGCACCGTTAGTTGGGAAAAACATTCCCACCCAAAATCTGGGCTCGAAAAGTGGTGCACATTGTGATGAAGTGAGACCCCAGAATCAATTGAATGCTTCTGGAATTTCTCCCAAGAAAAAATCTAGTGATCATAAAACGACCTTGGATCCTTCATCTATTAAGGTTTTGAATGGGGATGCTTCTGTATCTCTAGCCGAGGCAAAGGATGCTGATAGGCTGAAAACAGGAAATCTCCAGTCAAAGAGTGTCAGCAACAAATTGAAAGACATTAGTGGACCTTCTGATGCTTCACATCAGAAATATCATGATCAAAATGCACATATACAATCCAAATTCCAGTCTGGGAAATTGCTGCAAAATATTGATGGCCTGGAACCATCTGCTCGACAAAGAGAAAAAAATGGCAGTCATGAACTGCTGGATATCAATGTTTCTGAGGGCAAGCATCCCCTGCAAACAACAGTAAGTACTTTTTGACGTCTTTCCTTTATATTTTTATATAACTTAATAATGTATTGGCCACATGTTGGACCAAAAAGTGGTATTCAGTTATACTGGGTCATTGCCGGACTTGGAACTGTTTGGACTCCGAACTTGATAATCCAATGCTACTGGTTTTTATTTTTGTGTCTAATATCTTGCAGAAAGCTTCACATATGCACAGAAAGGATGGTTCAAGTGTAAGGCCAAAAGGTTCGATGCTTGAAAAGGCCATCAGGGAGTTGGAGAAGATGGTTGCAGAATGTAAGCTTTGATATTTTATTAAATATCAAATTCATAGATGATTAATTGGGAGATCCCTCTATTTTAATTATTTATTTATCTTTTTAATTTTTCTTTTTGTAAAATATAACAGCAAGACCACCCGCTATAGAAAACCAAGAAGCTGATAATTCATCCCAGGCAGTCAAAAGGAGATTGCCCAGAGAAATAAAGCTGAAGCTTGCCAAAGTCGCTAGATTAGCGGTAATGGAGAAAAATTGATATGATTGCAGTCACTTGTAACTTGATACTATGACCGAGAAAAACGTTTTGGCTTACTTGCATTGTTTTTCTTTGTTTCTTTTCCCTGGTCTGTGAAGAAATATAAGTATGTTATTTTTAAATTTGCAGCAGGCAAGCCAGGGAAAGATATCAAAAGAGTTAATTAATCGCCTCATGAGTATCCTCGGACACTTAATACAGCTTAGAACACTTAAGGTATCTCCATTTGCAAGCGAATAAAGTTTGTTTAAACCTCTATTCTTTCCTCTAAGTGATAAAAGCTTCTTGAAATTTGATAATTTAGGTAGCATGTTTCTACTATGTTTCTGATGGGTTATTTATTTTCTACTTCCTAATTTCAGTGTCGGTCAAGTCATATTTTTGTTTCTGCATAAGTAGTATTTTGATTTTTACTGATTATGTGACTCTTTTAAAAAAAAAAAAAAATTGCTACAGAGAAACTTAAAAATCATGATTAGTATGGGTTTGTCAGCAAAGCAGGAGAAAGATAATAGGTTTCAACAGATAAAGAAGGAAGTTGTTGAGATGATAAAAGAGCGAGTACCTTCGTTGGAGTCTAAGGTGTGTTCTGCTCAATTCTCTCCCTCTCTTTCACTCCCTCAGTTGGGTTTTCTGGCGTAGTTATTTAGGTGCTATGCTTTATTTGCTGGTGAAAGTAAACTTATACATTCATGACAAGTAAAAACATATTGCTAAACTTTTCTCCCAGCTTAGTGTTGCCTTTATCAATTTAGGCTTCCTTAAAAGTTAAGGCCACTGTGTCTTTCCTCCCCAAATCTGATTCTTTTTTATTTTTGCAGCAATCCTCTTTTTGTTTGTTGTTCTGTTCTGTATACTGTATATTATGCATATCAAGAAGTTCAAATTTTCGTGTGTTAACTTGTTTCCATAATTTCTTTTTAGGCATTTGAGCAACAGGCTGGAGCTTCTGATGATTTTCAAGAAATTGGTTCTGAAGAGAAAGGAGTCCTTAAAAGAAAATATAGGATGGATTCTGCTCTGGAGGACAAGATCTGTGATCTATATGACCTTTATGTTGATGTATTGATCTCGTGATTCGTTTTTTATTTGTTTCTTGAGAAATTTTCCTTTCCATAGGATAATTTTCTTTCTTATGTATCTTATTCTGGTCTATATTGTTTAATTGTAACAGGGGCTGGATGAAGATGCTGGTCCGCAAATCAGAAAGTTGTATTTGGAGGTTGTTCACTTCTCGTATTGTTCTTCAATTTATCATGCAATTTCGTTTGATTCCAACGTTTTCTTTGTGCATTATTTGGGCTTGCGTTAGATCTCAGAGGCATTGGCCTGATAATCTTTTTTTGGTTACTGGTTCTATGATCTCCACCTCATCTCGCTAATCCATGTTATTATTCAATGTGTTCCAGGACATTTTGATTTGCTTATTACAGTATGTATTTTTTATTAGAATAGAATTGTTCTGTGTCTTCAGAATATCTCCCATGAAATTTTATTATCACTGTCATTATTTTGTATATGTTTTTTTTGAGCGGATATGTTTCCAAGTCCTCGACTGTTATCACTACTCATTAGTTCTTCAACCTTTGTCATTAAGCGTTTTGACATTTTAGAGTCCTTTCTGGGATGCAGCTGGCAGAACTGTGGCCAAAGGGTTTCATGGACAACCATGGGATCAAACGTGCAATTTGTAGAGCCAAGGAGAGGAAAAGGGAACTGTATAGCAGACATAAGGTATGTTGATTCCACTCATATTTTCATCCTTTTATGCATTTTCCTATACAGGCTATTCTTCTTTTGGATGGAGATATGTCTTTTACAGGTGGTATATAGTTTTTCTTGACTTTTGGAAATTCGTAGTGAGATCATATGGACTTTGGCCTGGTCAGTTGTGCAATCCAATTTGGATTATTGATAATTAGAATATCCTGAATGGATCTATGAGTTTGGCTGTTTTTGTAATATAAACTTTCATTCAAACGTGGATTGCTTGATGTACTAAGATTTAAGCACAGGGAGGTCGCTGTGTGCCTATTGGGAGAATGGGGAGGACAGGGAAGAATGTTGATGTGATGGACTTATACATAATATGTGTTTTGTTTTGTATCCTAGTAGAAACACTAAATAAAAATCATAAGAATTAGTAATATTCCAAAAGATTCTGTCAGTGATCAATAGAGCTAGAGATTGCAACTATGCATTTGAAAAGATTCTGTATCTCAAGTCTCTTCTATTTTATGGAGATATGATGTTTATAATTTTTTCTTTTAATAGAGTAGTCGATATTCTCAAGGAAAGAGTCGTCAATGTTCTCCCTAGCTGTATTAGTGGGATGGCAGATGAGTTGTTGAAACTTCATTAGATTTATGTTTCCTTTTCTTGAAGCTCCTGATAAAAGAGAATATCAAGTTTTCTTTAGTTTACCATCATTTACATCATGCTTTCATCTTCATGTAATTTAGTTTTACTGATTTAGGAGTTGTTTAGGACTGCTGTGTTGTGGCAGTGCAGCAGTCCTAAATGGGGTTTTATGGCCCCTCGTTATGGTCCCTTTCAATTGCCATTCATCATTTATTTTTCCTTGGGAGTTGTATGTTAGTCAATATTTGATCTTTATTCATATTTATTTACTTGTTTTGAAAGGATCAAGAGAAAATCAAGAGGAAAAAGATGTTGGCCACAAAAATAGAGGAAGAGACTGTTCGAGTTGAGGCTAGCTCAACTACTCAGTCACAGTTTATGAAGGAGAGATCGGTTACTGATTCAGGCGGTCATAATTTAGCTTTGGCTAACAAGCCGATTTGCAATACAGCAGCTGCAATGAAGATACCCAATCCCTCAGCAAATGCTGCTTCTAGCTTGGACCGGCTGAAACACGAGAAGTTGAAGGGAATTACAATCAATTCTATGGACGAACCAAAGATGGTGGATGGTGCAATAACAAAGAAAAAGGTGAAGAGGAAGCCGGAGCAGGAGGTGGATGGAACTTATTTCCATCCAGAGAAGTTGGCTGGCCAATCAAACGAGGAACGGCACAAGTCGCATAAGCAATCTGAAATTCTTCCCCAGAAATTAAATCTTCAGTTGAACTCTCCTTCAAATTTCGAGCAGTCAAGCTGACATGATTTTAGGAATTTACAGCGTATCCTATGTAACACAAAAATTTTTTATTTCACCACCACCCTTCTCTCTTTCTTTCTTTGGGGTCTTCTTCAATCTTCATTCATTCTGACCGACTGATTGTTGCCATATCAGTTAACGAATTTTTGTAAGTAAATGATGTCGCATTGCGTTGGGTTGATTAGAGTCTTTTATCTTAGTCGGAGAAAATAGAAAGCTGTAGTTTCCTGTTTCCATGTTCAATATTTATGCATGGCTTGAAAGCCAAATCCCCTTCTTTGCATTTCCAGCCCTTTTTTGTTTTTTCATTATCCTGAATTTCTTCCTGGAAGTAACTAGAAAAAACAAGTGAATAAAAAAGAAATTTAAAAATTAAATAGAATAAAACATTTTCCGTGCACAGTGAAAAATCTAAAATGCTCTAGTTAATTAAACATTTTGCCGATGGGCAGTTTCGTCTTTTACATGAGACAACCAGCCTGCCACTTTACCAGAGGTCCAGAGATTCAAAATTAGAGTGACAGCCTCCATCACAAGCCACGCACCTCACGTACATCAGATACCGTAACCCCTTCCCGCCTTTTATATCTTCATAATTACCCCCAAATTTCCCACTCTTCACTTGAAAACCTAACTTATACGTCTCAATGCATCACCATATCATGTCACATTTCCTCTTCACTTAAAACAATTCGCATCTCTCCCAATTCTCATCTCTATCTTTATAAAACGGTAATAATAAATAAATAAATAAAATTCAAATTTGAAGAGATGATGATGAAACCGAAGCCATTCAAAGGAGCAAAAGTGTACATGTCGAGAAATCTGGTGGCGCCGGAGATATTTGACGCACTTCTCGACGCACTCAAGTTGAACGGGGCTGAAGTCGAACTCTGCTGTGATCCTTCTCGCACTGGACCCAACGATTTCCACGTCATCTCCTCTTCCGATCACGTGACTACCCGCGTCATTTCCACTTCATTTCGCTTCAACTCCTTTTTTTTCCTACGTCGAATAATTTTTTATTAAATTTTCGGTTTTTGGCAGGAGAAATTTGAGGATCTTAGAGCGAAAGGATGTAATTTGTTAGGTATGCATTATAAATTTATAAGTTCGGTGGCTTATGTATTACATTTTGATTTTTTTTCTTTGTATTTCGTAATTTGAAAATTTTCGTTTGACTTTGAAATTACCATATTGACCTCACTGAATTTGTTAGAGATAGAATCACCGAAATGAGAACATAAAACTTGATCAGAAATGTTTAGACACTTAATAAATTTTTAGTGAAGAATTAGCCCTATGTTTACTTAATATCATTCTTGTGAGTTTTAAGTGGACTATCTACAAGGTAGAATGTTTAGAATTGTGAAATCACTTGCTTATTATTCTTATTTTAATGGTTCATATGTGAGTGGACTTTTTAATTTTCTTTTGGTTGCTGAATTTGATAAGCTTGTGCATTTTTGGACAGGTCCTCAGTGTGTGCTTTCCTGTGCAAAAGAAAATAGAGCTCTGCTAAAGCAAGGGTTTACTTGTTGCCTTGCGATGGATGGTGTCAAAGTACTCGCCTCTGGTTTTGATGTGGATGAGAAGGTATTGTGCTTGTGTTAGATGCACCTATGTTCATTCTTGTAGTTTCATGGCGGTATATGGGCATATGGCCTTTCTTACTACCAAATGTTGTCTGCAACAAGAATTTTAGCTTCATGGTGGGAAAACTTATTAGGTGAAGAATGTATATAAGAGGTATTAGTCTCTGAGAATACTCAGTGGAGGACATAAAACCTGTTTTAGCAGCCTTCTGCACAGAGAGTTTCTAAAAATTAGTGTCTTGAGCACTCTGTACAGAATGTTGAAATCTCTGTGCAGTGAGTTGTCTGTCTGTGTTTCTACAAAATGTGGATGTCAGTGGGAGAGGACTCATCAAAGCAATTGACGAGCTGTTGTGAAGCTCAGTATATACTGTCGAAAATAGGCTTGAAACAGTTTCAAGAACTTTATAATTTTTGTAGCTGCGTACCTGCTTGTTTGGGTTATCTTGGGCCTTTGAGAATAGCTAATAGTACTTTCCTTCTAGTTCCCTTGACGCTGCCCTATATTTGCACTCACTTGCCTGAGAGGAGAAAAATAATGTTCAGATTTGCAAACAAAAAGAAAATTATCCTTTATAAAATGATTGACATGAAATCACTTAATGTTTTGTGAATGAGTTATGCTATGTGTCCTACTGGCTTAGTTTCCTATCCTATTCATTCATTAAGGGTACTTTGAATATCGTAATATCCTTTATCTGCATTTTGCTTTTTCTTTTGCTGTTTTAGCTTATCAAGCTGTATTGTATCAACTGCTTTTAATTGTGTTTACAGGTTAAGATAGAAAAGTTGGTCACAGCTATGGGAGGAGTACTGCAGACCAAAGCAACTTTGGATGTTAGCTTCGTCATCGTAAAGAATGTTTTGGCTGCAAAGTACAAGGTATGTCTCTTACCTAAAGACTGTGGTCTAGTCAGTTTAAATATTAAAAGTTGTCTTCTTATCAATGAGCCTTGACACACATACAGACACACTTTCTCTCTTGTTATGCATTCATTTGCAAATTTCTGGGTGCCATAGGTAGGAAATAAATACTATTTTAACTTTAAATTGGAAC
The DNA here is from genome assembly GCF_000493195.1 of Citrus x clementina. Taxonomy (NCBI): domain Eukaryota; kingdom Viridiplantae; phylum Streptophyta; class Magnoliopsida; order Sapindales; family Rutaceae; genus Citrus; species Citrus x clementina. Next base: position 37,787,417 of record NW_006262201.1, on the reverse strand, counting down.
AAAGTTGCTGTTTTATTAGGAGAAAATATTCTTTTGTTGTATCTTTATTTAGGACTGGTCTCAGCAAAGCAGTGGAGGCATTAAAAATAAGTTTTTCACTAAAGTGGCTACTCTTAAGCCTGAACCTGGCTGTCTTGAGTTTGTCAGAGCCGGATTTATAGCATTTTGTCAGATAATATCCCTTGCTTATCCAATGGATATGGTCTGAGAAGTATTGTTCAATTTTTTTTTTGTATAAATAAATTTCTGTTCTCCCAGAGTATTATGTTTTTTCATTGTTCATGCTCTATGGAAGACTAGCAAATGCTCAAACAAGAAGTGGACACAAAATGAAGTCATTCCAGGATCATGGTTCAACCAATTTGTAGTTTGTTGCATATAGATCAAATTGGAGTAACAAGTTTTTACGCTCAATGTAATCTGTTTTTTAGCCTTTCTCTAGTTAAATTGTGTAATGCCTTCATAGGCTTCTTTGAAATCCTTGTTCAGTAGCCACCGAATGCTTAAGATGATGGAGACACCAATATTGTCCATTTTGGGGATCTTATACTGCTTTCCTTAAGCTGGGTTACTTATGACATGGTTTATGCCTGCCTTGCTATCAAGCCTGGGGATTGCTATTTGAATTTGTCTGTTAGTTTGCTTGTCATTCGGTGGGGATTTTCTGTATCTCTCTTCCCACTGATTTTCTTGGTACTTGTTGCTGGTTTGTTCGGTTTTGTGAATAAAAAGTATTTTTGTTGTATGTCATAGAAAAAGTCAATGACAGCAAGATTTTATAAGAACTTTTCTGGCATTTTCTGGGTTTTGGTGTAGCCACTAAGATGTGGAATAGTGATAGTGATTTTGATTTTTATTAAACTCTTGTTTGTTTTAGTCCTTTTGCCATGTATTGTAAACTTGTGCGTTGACTTGAAACTGGTGATTGAAGATGTGGTCAATGTCATATGAATTAAATTTGTAAAACCTTTTGTTTTGTTCATTCGTTGTGCAATGAATTTTGTGTTACGGATAAATGATTGTCATGTGATGTTTACTTTGCTAATGGAAGTTTGCAAATCTAAATCTAGATCATGGTAAATATATTCAAAGTTGGAAAGTTGATTCTGGGATAATTTGATTCGCTTTGATGTAAAACTGTCTTGCGTGTATTTTGAGTATGGTGGTATTATATGCCAATTTTAGATTGTGTTCATTAGAGTATTAAGTGTGACTAGATAATATAAAGAAGCTATTTATTTGAAAGGAGTAAATGGTGTTATATCATTTGCTAAGATACAATCATTTTTCTTTTAATACTGTCCCTTCATGCAGTGGGCTTTAAATATTCTCAAGAAACCAATTGTTACTGTAAATTGGTTATACCAATGTTGGAATGAGCACCGTGTTGTTCCTCAGGAATCGTACAAGGTTCTTCCTTTCTCCGGATTGATGATCTGTGTTACCAGAATTCCTGCAGGTTACTATGTTCTCTATTTGTTTACTGCTGCTTAAGATACAGCATTTTTGTCTATTGGATCTAACATCTCTCCTCTCTTTTTTTTGTCCGGCTCATATAATGAGCCATTCCTTTGTTTAATGCTAATGAGCTTACATCTCCCAGACGAGCGGAAGGAGATGGAGAAACTCATTGTACAGAATGGTGGGAAATATTCTCCTGAGTTAACCAAAAAGTGCACACATTTGATTTGTGACATATCCTTTACGTAATTCTTTGTGAATGACCAATGCTGAAATGAGCACCGTGTTTTTTGGATCACATGCACGCATACATTCTTGATTTATCTTAGACCTGCGCTCATGCCCAGTATGTAAAGCCTTACTGCATCTGTTTTGGTGACGTGTTAAAATCTGTTTTCATCCCCAGGAAAGGCCTTATGTTTCTAAGAATGTTCATGTTGTTGAAGTTCTGTGATTTCAGTGAAATTATTTGATTGAAAATTTTAAATCTTTGTTAAATTTTTCCCATATCAGTTTGGACTCTGTGTTTTATGCTTGCACAGGAGTGAGTCTTTTTCAAAGACTGATTCAAGTTCTTCTGCAGTCATTTGAATTCAGAAATTCTATAATCTTCAATTTTGGAACTTTTATGATGTTATGGCGTCTTGCATTCTTAAAGATGATGAAGACTAGTTCACTGAAGACACTGCTTTTAATTCCTTAGTGTGATTTGCTGCTTTGCTTTTATAAGCATGTTGCCATTCGTCCAGAATCTATTTTCTTAACTTCCCATACACTCCAGAAGGTGATAAATTCAAAGTAGCCAAACGATGGGGCCACATTCATATTATAAATCGGAAATGGTTTGACCAATCCATGGCTAGGAGAGGTAATACTTAAACTACTTAGTATCCTCTAATTTCTTTCTTCCCTTTTCTTGTAACACATCTTTCGCATTTTATCTAACGTTGGATTTATCTCTCTTGGTGAATAGCGTGTCTTAATGAGGAGTCCTATACTGTTCAGGATAGTTCTGTATCTTCCAAAAAAACTGTAATGGGTTCCTTGACCAAGCAGCATAGCCAAGTCAAGGTAATTGGAAATGCACTATCTGCACCATCCTCCATGGCAACAGAATCAAATCTTCTTTCTGTTTCTTGTACTGGGTTTGCAGATCAAGATCTTGAAGCTACTTTCTCACAGAGCATGCCTTCTATGTATATGGATGCTCCTGTTGTGTCTAAAGATGGGGCCGTTGAGGCCTCAACTGCACAGATGAGAAATGAATCAAACTTTGATGTCTGTGTTGCTAATGACTCTCAGTCTGAAGACAATGATCTCTACTTGTCAGACTGTAGAATATTACTTGTTGGCTTTGAAGCTTCTGAAATGCGTAAACTGGTTAATATGGTGCGTAGAGGTGGTGGCTCCCGTTACGTATCGTACAATAATGGGTTGACACACATAATAGTTGGAACTCTGTCGGAGGCGTAAGTTTTTCTGACTTGTAACAAAAATGTATTATGCATGAGTTTCCTTCTTTAGCTCATTTTCCTCATGGTACATTTCGAGTAAAGGTTTTGCATGCTAATGGGGTCAGTTTGATGATGCTTTTATTACAATTGTTTGTCTACTGGGAATGGTGATCTGTGATTCTGCAAGTTATCTTTCTCTGAGTGGTTTGCACTTTATCTCGTAGTGTTCTGTGTCATGATTTTTCAGTGACAAAAGGGAGATAAGGAGCCTTGCATCTTTGGGTATCATTCAGGTGGTTAAATCCACCTGGCTTGAAGACTGTGATCGTGAAAGGAGAGAAATCAGTATTCTGCAGAGGCATGTTGCTTATGACTTGCTTCTTCCTAAAGGTTTGCTAAGTATGCTGGCACTGATGCTGTTGATGTGCTTGATATACGATAAGATGTTTCTGCAGTGTTTGTTTTATTGCATATTGTAACTACGTTAAATTGATATCTATTACCAATAAGCTTATGAGCATCAAACTCTTTGTATGAAAGGCTGCTTTCAGTTATATAGACTACACTTGTGGTTGCTAGTTGGTTCAACAAGTAAAACCTCTTGGTATCAGAGGGCTTGAATCCCGCTCACACCAGAGTTGGGAGGGATTTGGTTTAAACTTGTGTGATATTTAAGGAAGGAGATCCTTTTTTGAAAATACTAGATTTAACTGGCTAAATTGTGTTAATTGTGTTATCTGAGTGCTCATTAACTTATACAGAGTCTGCATGGTCCACCAAAGGAGCTCCTCTGTGCACGAACAATTTGAATCAAGGTAAAGAATCCAGTGTGCGGCATAGTCTATCGTCTGATGAGATGCTGCGGAGTACGAACTCTGGAATTGGAATGCCATTGTCACTAGAGGAGAATAGGGAAGAGAGAGCAGAAATCCACATGAAGAGAGAGAGTTCTTTGGAAGCAACTGCTGTACCATCGCAACAAAACCTACTTTCAGCTTTAAGTGATGAAAATAAGACTCAGCTGAGGACGAAAGAGGATTTCAGAGTTCAAAATCTTCAAAATATGAAGTTATCAACAGTATTTAGGGGGAAAATATTTTTTTTTTCGAATTCGTTTCCTAAAGATAGGGTAAGTTTTTTAGGAGCATATTAAGTTGATGTGATTTTACTCTATAACTGTGGCCTTTGCTTGATTTCTTGATTTTGAAATCATTAATATGCTCTTTTCAAAAAAAAAAAAAAATCATTAATATGCCTCTGGTTCTTATATACTCTCAGATTGTCAAAGTAGAAAAAACTAGTTGAGCTACTGTGGAAACTTCATCATATCTAGATATAATGCAGTTAAAAGATGGGAAAGAAAATTCTTCTTGACGAGTTGGTGAAAATCTCCTATTTAAACCTTTTGGACTTCAAAACACAAGTAGACATTAGTTAGGTTTGGATTTGGTTCCTAAACTTGAAACCAAAATCCACATAACACACATACACATACATGACCTAAGTGGGAATTGCATATTATTTAATTATGAAAGTGATTGCTTTTTGAATGTCCAAATGACTATGAATGTTGTTATTTTTCAATTGTACACTTTGATTAATGCGGAATTTAAAGAGTTAGGCACGTTGAATTAGCTGAACCTCCCTATTTTCCAGGTAATACTGATTTCTTATGCGCTTAAGGCCTGATTGGCATTAGATATCAGCTATTATTCCTACAGTATGTATAGAAATTGGATATAGATGGATCTTGTGATGGACGTATGGAGACCTAATGACTGTTTACAGTATTCGACAAATGCAGCCGTTAGTTGATTACTCTGTGTTGTTCTATCATATTATGTGTGTATACCAACACATCAATATACTTTCGTAAATGCACATATATATGATTGCATTTTTTCCTTCTATTCTTGAATTGGAATCCATTTTTCTAGATAATTCCTTTTATATTTAGTTGTTAGTTTTGGTTTTTTTTGGTTCTGCCAGAGAGCTGAAATTGTTCGATGGGTGAATCAAGGGAGGGGAGAGGTGGTGAATGATGACGCAAAACAAAATGTGCATTTTACGATTGAGTGTCATGGTGTGATACCCAAGTCTGCAGATGCTTCCGAGACAACTTATGTATCCAGTCATTGGATTCGGTCTTGTTTAGAGGTGTGTAATTAAACTTCCTTGTTCATTTATGACATTCACCGTCTTTACTATCTTGTTTTGGATATATGCTAAGGCCATTGTGGCAACTAATGTTACTGACTAACATTGTTGTTGAAGGATGGATGCTTGTTGGATGTTGGTAGTCACATTCTCTATTCACCACTTCACTGTCAGACTCCTTTGCCTGGGTTTGAAAGGTTTCGGTTTTGTGTTTCACAGTACGAGGAGAAAGATAGAGTGCTACTAAGAAATTTGTGCTTTGTTCTTGGAGCTAAGTTCATGGAAAAATTAACTAAAAAGGTCACCCATTTATTATGTAAGTTTTCTGATGGACCGAAGTATGAGGCTGCTTGTAAATGGGGGATACCCTCAATTACATCTGAGTGGATATATGAATGTGTCAGGCAGGTATATTCCTGATTCTCTTTTTCTCTTCCTCTTCCCTCTACTTCTCCTCCTTTGGGGGGACATGTGTGTTGTGTTGTCCAACAATATCATGCATGCTTCAGTTTTTGTTTGGCTGTTAATTTGGAAGTCACAGCTATTCACAACATACATGTGCACCATATTAACTGTTTGACAGAATGAAGTTGTTTCACTGGATCATTTTTCTCCCAAAGAAGTTACTACTCATGACCGAGAGGCGGGGTTGTGCACTGTGAGCCAGTTTCCTATGCAATCTGTTCAAATGTCATCTGCAGATGAACCAGCTCAGTTTATTAATCCACTGGGTGGCCTACAATCCTCATCACCTCAAACTATGGTTCATAAAATTGATGATATTACTAGAAGTGATAACCTTAGGGATGAGGCAAACCAAACAAGTGCTCACAATAAAAGAGCAAGGATTTCAGAAGATGAGGACCATGATGCTCTTCCTGGAGTACATTTAAAAGATCCTCACCGCAGTACGAATTATAATGGAGACAGTATGTCAAAAGATAATGGGGAAGTTCCTCATATTGGTTCAGATGTAGCTGCTGTTATTGAGGACTTGGTGGAGCAGACTAGTAAGGTAAATAAAGATCCTCTTTCATTTTATTAAATGTTGTCATTGAGTTTACCTTTCTTTGTTGACTACTTTATATCTGCTACCATGGTTAGGTTCAAGATCTTAAGTCGCCGGAGAGGTCAGAATGTGACAAAAGTGTATCCTACAGTCTGATCATTATTGTTTAATTTCTATATACTGTTGATTTTTGCTTCTGTTTTCATCCTTGATCTTGGAACAGCTTTTTCCATCTGACTGCTCGGTGCTGGGCCAGAACCATACAGATTTTAACTCTGTCATTGGACTATCTAGACAGTGGTCAAACAGGTGATATTTTTAATTATCTTAAACAGTTTTTCTTTATTTTTCATGATCTTTATTAGCTTTTCTTTTGCCATGGTTATGTTTGTTATAAGAGAGAAAGCTTGACCTATCAATCATTAAGAGAAACCATCTAGACCTATCAATCATTAAGAGAGACCATCTATTCTTTACTTTTTTTCATTTTCTTTCAAACAATGGTTGAAGGCTGGAGAAGTCTTTCTTGGCGCATTTCCTTCAGGTGTTTTTCACAGAGTGGTCTTCCAAATGCTGTTTGGAAGATCTCTATGAAGAAATGAATGATATTGGGATTGAAATAGATTGTGGGAGGGACTCAGCTATAGGGCAAACATCATTCTCTTTTCCACGGTGCATTTCTCTTCAACTACTCTGCATTTAAGACAATATACTGCACTGCAGAGAAATTTGCTTCAACACAAAGCGATGATGTTGAAGAGAAATCATTTTCAATGCAGAGAAATGGATTGCATTGAAAGAGAAAAATGTGTCTTCTTAATATGTTTTCGTTTTCGTTTTAGGATGAACAATCAAAGGATTCCTATAAGACAGCAGCAAAGAGGCCTAGAACGCTTAATGGTTTATGAATCACAGATATTTCCTTGATACCCTCCACTCAATTTATCAGTGCGTGGTTGTGGACCTTGTGATGCATTCACAGATTTCCAATATGAAAAGTATTTTTGCTGAAAGGCATGCAACAGCACACACCAGATCAGGACTCTCGTGCGTGTCAAGCTTGTGTTTGTGGGGCGATGATGTGGGCCCCACAGCTCGCTGCCAGATCATGTTTCAGTACTTGGGATACTATATCATAATTTTTGTCTTCCTAGGCAATTATTTGGCAGTTATTGAAATATTAAAATGTTTCAGATGCTAAATCATTTCATTGCTGACCTTCATCATCTTCAGAAATCGGAAGCTGGAAATTCCTTAGTATATTCTTATTCTCACAAGATTGTATGCTCGAATTATCTATGACTGTAATCTAAGCTTCGTCTTCTTTGTAACACAAGTAATATCTTTGCTCTTTTCAGGACTCTGAAAAAGAATGACATCCAAAATCCCTTCAACTCCAAGGGTGTTGGTTCAGGCATATATGAACCTTTTAGTGAAACGCAAACTGAATCTCAGGTTTCAGCTTTTACTCATCTGAATCATTTATGCTTTCGTTGCATTCCGGACGTTTAAGTGGTCTTCTTGTTGTTTAGTTTCTTTAAAGACCCTCTTCTGTCGACAAATTACAATATAAGAGGAGAAATAAGAAATTGGTGTTTTTCCATAAACTAATATACGCTTGCTATGTTGAAAACACTCGTGGGCTTGCCTTAAATCAGGTTTTGATATGATGGTTATGCTTTGTATATTTGCACATGCAGGTGGTTAGTTATGAAGAAGATTTGTCAGGGAGGCAAAAGATCATTGACAGAGCTAAATCAGAAGCAGCATGTTTAGAAAAGTTGGTTCAATTAAGAGAGAGATCCTGAGATTGATAACACTGCTTGAATCCCATAACCTCTAGTGTCAACAGAAGCTTCACCAGTTTGAAAATGGGCGTGATGGAGGAAAAGAAGCAAGAGGATGCACAGGTAGATATGGTAGCTCTTGTACCAAGTGCAACGTCTGCTTTTGAGTCCGTAAATCATTTTTTTGATCCAAACGGCTTGCTAATGTGAAAATGGGCTGCAGATTCCATTTCAGGTACTGTAAATGTGTAACATATTTCTTCTGATTTTGCATTGTAATTAGTAATCGCTGTGGATTTTTATTCCCGAGTCTGTAGAGTTATTCTCAGTGGAAACTATTGTGGGCGGACTTATTAAGGTGCACATAGCTTCCATGCATCCTCAGATTACAACAACACGTTACATGTCTCTTTTTTTCACTAATCTAATCATATATGCAATTATGCATGTTAATATTTTCAGTAAAATAGTTATTTGATAAATATTTTTGAATCGCATAAAATTAAAATTACACAGCAGAACAGTAAAATTGAAAAAAAAAATACAAGTCCGCCAATCAGGATATTTCTTTTTCCCATATTCGATATTTTTAAGGGTAAAATGTAATTTAGTCCCTAAAAATATGAAATTTTTAGTTTTGCTAATTTACCTCGTAAAATGCGTCATCTCTCAATTAACTTTAACAGTTAGAAAAGTAAAACTATATTTGTCCATTTATATTAGGACCAACTCAATGACAAGAGTCAAACCTCTATTTATTTTTTCTACTTTCACTCACACCCAAATGTTTCAATAAATTTAAAAATGCCTCTCAAATATTTAATAAGTTTCACTTTACATCCAAATGGCTTATTATTTTAAAATTGATTTTTTTTGTTTATTTTTACGATATACGAAATCATCTGAATCAACCATATTACCCGTAGTACTGCTCTGAAGCAGAAGCCGGAAGAAATAAGTAAGAAAAGAAGACGGGAAAGAAGGGGAGAGAAGAGTAGAAAACGAAGACGAATAAAGAAAAAGGAAAACAGAGAAGATGAAAGAGAAAAATTAAGAAAAATGAAAAAGAAAACTATTGAATTATAATTTTTAAAATTAAAATGTTATCACATTTTTATTTTTTATATTTTACGATCTCTTCTACCAGCTCAATAAACAAAATTATCCTTTTATTCTCCAAAATACAATTTCCATTCAAATCCCAAGATATTATTTTATCAATCTCTTTAATTTGTTCTATCTATCGACTCAAAATCTACAAATTTTCTTGCAAATCCAATCACAAATCAAAAAGCCATTTTAAAGAATAAAAGATTCCTCTCAAAATCTAATTTGCTATCACAATTAGTTCTCAAAAACAACTCAAATCAATGGACACAAACCGTAGCTCTCAAATTAAAGCATTAACTAAAAATAACAAATAAATTAAAAAAAAAAACATAGGAAGAGCTTTTGCCGTTTAACTTGGAAAGAAACCATTTATTTAAAAAAAAAAAAAAAAAGCCCCATGCCATTACCAATGCCATCTCCCACCATCACCACTCCCTCGTCCTTTCCAGCGTCAGACAACTTGCCAGCAATTGCTAGCCAAAACCCAACCTTCCTCTACCACTCGTTCGTCGCCGCTAAGCTAGCCATCGTTGTCGTCAATCCAACCAACCAATAGATTCATTAGATTCCAGCGAGCACACCTGAGCAATAAACATCCTCAATCGCAACCAAAACCTTTGCCTGGAGTGAGGATTTTGGGTGGTTTTTGTTGGCGTTAACAGGGAAAATACTTGTTTTATGAATTTTTCTTAATATGCTTTATGAAATTAAAATAGAAGAAAGAATTTTCTTCCAAAAAAAGGGAAAAAAAAAGATAGATTTAATTTAAATTTTCAAAAGTTTTACTATTGCAACATTGGCCTTAACAACCTGATAAACAACAAATATTGAAATTCCTTAGTGTGATTTTATTAATAAAATCATCTTAACCATCTCACTGAAAATATGTCAAACTTCAGGGAGAAAAGTGAAATTGACCCTTCTTATCAGTAGTCAATTATTAAAAATAACATTTTTTTTTAAATAAATTAAAGTTAGGTTATTATAACTTCATTATTTCAAGAATTGTAAAATAGGTAAAAACTTATTTGGTCTTTATATTTTAAGATTAGTATCCGTTTAATCTCTCTATTTTTTTAAATGCCTCAAAACACTCTCGACGTCACTTTTGTTACTGTTAATTCTAGATTCATGGGGGTAAAAATATATTTTTCTTGTTAAAATTTAAAATAAAAAAAAAAACTATTACGATAACCTAGATTCATAATAGTAAAATCATATTTTCACACTTATATTGTTCAAAACCCTAGCTTTAAGAACTTAAACGACTTGAATTTTTAAGGTTCTTACCAAATTTTCTCGCTATAAAATTTTTTCTACTGGAAGTGTAGTCTTGCAGTAGATGTCAAAACTGTCAGCGAAAGAAATTGGCTTACTCTGATACGTGTTATATTGGTCTTGTTTATTTATTATTTTTTTTTTTAATCTTCCAATGTGTATTTCAATGAAAAGAAATCATCATTTGTTTTCACTTGAATGGATATTTCTTCACAAAACTAAAATTCCATATGCCAAAAGTTTTAACGGTTTTTGTTTTTGTTTTTTTACCTTTTTAACCCTTTCATGGTTGTTTCATAGCTTAATATTAGTAGTGGAATGGATTTGTAATTGGAAAGAAATTATTTTAACTTCACTTGATTGAATTTTTTTGGAAAAAAAAATCATAATCATACAAAGTTCTATAATGTTGATTTTGTATTTTATTCTATAATGTTGATTTTGTATTTTATGAATTCATATGTAATAGTTTTATGTTTTTGATTTTTTTTCTTCATCTTTGTGTTACAAGATTCAAAATGAGTCAAATTAGTATTTCAGTTTGATTTTTAGGCAAAGGTGTGGAGGATGCTTATGATCCTGATTGCTTGAATCTTGTATCCCTTATCAACGATATCTTGAAAAATGTCTTTGGAAGGCACAAGTATTATGATGAGAGTTTTAAGCTCACTAGCATTGTCCCATGGGTCTAATGACGGGATTTAATTGAACAATGATAAAGACTTCCAGATTTTAAGGCATTTTTAATTTTTTTTTTAATTTTAAATTTTAACGAGAAAAATATATTTTTACCCTCATGATTTTAAAATTAACAGTAACAGGGGTGACGTCGAGGGTGTTTTGAGATATTTTTTAAAATAGAGGAACTAAACAAGTACTAATATTAAAATATTAAGATTAAATGAATTTTTTTACTCTTGTAAAATTTATCAAATAAGTAAACTGAAGTTTGTCTTTCCAACAGCAGGATAAATTGATTAAGCATCCAAAATTTAATCAAATAGACTATCATTAAGGTATAATGACCTAAAATAAAATGCTTCAAGGACATGAATATATTTTTAAAGGAAAATATTGATGAATAATATTTTACTTTTTTCAAATGAACTGTATTATTTTTCTTGTTAAAAATTCATTCTTAAAATAGTCAAATGCATGTTTTGAATTAGTTGATACCAATCAAATGCGTGAATCTTTTATAGTTTTACTAAATACAAATGTGTAATGTCGCCACTCGTATTCATTCCCAATAATATTAAAGCGCAACCATAAAATGATGTGTAAAATGTCTTGTTAAATTACAATTTAAGTAATTTACAGCCTATATATGTAAAGTCAAAGTAGAACTCACTTTCATGTTACTCTTTTTTGCATGTTTCGGAGATAACGTAAGTTACATGAATTGTAACTTAGCAATAGGTACGTGTAAATTATAATATAATGCTTAAAAAATATAAAATAGATAAAATGTTAGTAAAATATAATCTTAGATTACTCTGTATCTATCTAAATTATCTAAAATTTAGGTGGCGTTTGTTTTTTAACTTAATGACTTAAAGTGACTTAACTTAATTAATTAAGTTAATTAGAAATGTTTATTTTTATAACTTAATGAGACTTTTTAGATAATTTTAACTTAATAAAATAAGCCAATTTTTTTGGCTTTTTACTTAATGGAGAAACCTGAATTAAGTCAATTACTTACTAATATAAAAAATATCCCTTATTTTATAATTTATTTTTTATGTCTATCCCAAAACTCACCCATAGACATTTACCCCACATAATAATCTCATCATTAGTTTTACTTATAAACGTTAAAATATTATGGTATTTAATATATTATTTATTTGACATTCAAATTTAATAAGGATACAAATGTAAAAGTACGTATTTTCAGTTTTTTAAGTTGAAAAAAATAAACAACTTAATACTTATATTCCGAGATTCAGACGAAAAAATAAACATATTATTCACATTCAAATATTTAGATCTATTCAAAATTCAGAATAATTTAAATTTATTCAGATTTCAGACAAAAAAATAACTGTGACCTTAGTTATGGACAAGTAGGTGTAGTTGCCATATTGTCGTTGTCTTGATTATGAAGTCTTTGTCGTGACATTTTAAGTTTGCCGGCATCTTCTTTGGCTACCATTTTTTTCGCAAAATAAAAATCATGTTAAAAACAAACACACAGCTGCAAAATTTGAGAGTTGTATCAGATTAGAAGGGAAAAACGAAAACCATGGGGGGCGGCGCACACATAACGGGCTCGTAGGTCCCATTCCGGTTGATCTAGAAGTAGAGGAAGCAACAAAACCATCACATCGACAAATACAAAGCCAAAACAAAATCAAAACAGCAACTTTTTTTTAAATTTATTTTGTAAGAAATGCGACCCAAAAAACCGAAAAAGGTCCCAGCCACCAATAATGTTACTCCACTAAAACCCTCTATCCATTTTATATTATCCACAATAGTTGAATAACGTAGGTTGGCATGTGCCTTCTTGTGCCATGTGGCTATTAGTGGACATGCAACGGTTATCTTCTCCGGCCACCGGAATATTATGCAGCTCTAAGCTTCATAATAACGAGACTAAGCTATGGGGTTTTGGGTTCAGGTTCAAGTTACAGAGGAGGAATGAATCGGTTAGACGGAGGGTTAAGTTAGTTGTGAGTGCGGAGCTATCCAAGTCTTTTTCTCTGAATTTGGGTTTGGACTCTCAGGTGAGTTTCTGCCACTGTTTTTTTTTCATCTTTATACTTATTTGGGTTTTTTTTTTTTGTTTTTGATTTGCTCGTGAACGTTTTTTGGTTTTGTATTTTGGTGTTTGATGAAATGACTCAAAAAGAGTTGGAGGGTAATGGGGTTTGAATGATTTTTTTCCGTATTGATGTTGATTTGTGAATTGAAGATGGGTTATCGTGGTTTTCAGTGATGAGGGTAACTTTTTGATGAAATTGTGGAGGATCTGGAAAATTGTTTGTGTTCTCATTTTGCAAGTTGTTGATCATGTATTTGAGACTAAATGAGCTGGTGGGTCAAACTGAGTTTCGTTAAAGTTCATGACTTTATTGATGTCTATTAGTTGGATCTCTAATTTGCCCCTCACAGAAGTAGCGAATCATGCCATTTGATTAGCCAGGTAAGGTTAGCTAAATTGCAGCAATGAGCAAAAGCCATTTTTAATTTAACTGCTCAGGGTTTCTACTCTACTGTTCCTTTAGTTTCACTATGTTGTATGGTATGTTGGTACTAGCAATTACTTCTGTTTGGTGCTACATTTAGTTGTCTCTCTGGGTGTAGTTGATTGTTTCAATTCATTTTCTCTTTTTGAAAGTCAATGAACTGTTTTTATGTAGCAGCTTTGTGCTGTGGACTAACACAATTTGTCTTGAATAAAGGTTATCCAGTCGAATGACCCATCTCAGTTGCCTTGGATTGGCCCAGTTCCCGGGGATATTGCTGAAGTTGAGGCTTATTGTAGAATATTTAGAGCAGCTGAACGGCTTCATGCTGCATTGATGGACACATTATGCAATCCATTGACTGGGGAATGTACTGTTTCATATGAATTCACACCTGAGGAAAAACCGTTGTTGGAAGACAAAATAGTGTCTGTACTTGGTTGCATGCTGTCTCTTTTAAATAAAGGAAGAGAGGATGTTCTCTCTGGAAGATCTTCGATCATGAATGCCTATCGTGTTGCAGATATAAGCATGACGGAGGATCAGCTTCCGCCCCTTGCCATATTCAGGAGCGAGATGAAAAGGTGCTGCGAAAGCATGCACATTGCTCTTGAAAACTATTTGACACCTGAAGATGTTCGAAGTTTGGATGTCTGGAGAAAATTGCAGAGGCTGAAGAATGTCTGCTATGATTCTGGATTTCCTCGTGGGGATGATTATCCCATCCATACGCTATTTGCAAATTGGAGCCCTGTTTACCTATCCAACTCTAAAGATGATATAGCTTCCAAAGATTCTGAGGTTACCTTTTGCAGGGGTGGTCAGGTGACAGAAGAAGGTTTGAAGTGGTTAATGGAAAAAGGATATAAAACTATTGTAGATATTAGAGCAGAGAGGGTAAAGGATAACTTTTATGAAGCAGCCATAGATGACGCTATTTTGTCAGGAAAAGTTGAGTTGATCAAGATTCCAGTTGAAGTTCGGACTGCGCCTACAATGGAGCAGGTTGAGAAGTTTGCATCGCTCGTTTCTAATTCCAGCAAAAAGCCCCTATATCTTCACAGTAAGGAAGGAGTTTGGAGAACTTATGCTATGGTATCCAGATGGAGGCAATACATGGCTCGTTGTGCATCGCAAATCTCCGGTCAGACAATTACTTCTAATGATGTGTTATTAAAAGATTCAAATAGAACCAGAAAACTAAAAGCATCAGCTGGTAAATCCCTCCTGGAAGAGAAATATGAGACAGTGAAGGAGAATCAAGATGAGATTCAAACCAAGAATGGAGTATTTGGCTTTGGACTCTCTGTAGACATGGATAAAAAAAATCAGAGTAATGGGGCCTACAAAGGTCTTAATTCTGTCGAAGGTGTTGAATCAGCAAAAGAAGTTGATACTGCGGTGGGATCTCTAGGGACGACTTTCAGCAAGGAAACTGATCCTTTTAAGGCTCAGGTCCCTCCTTCCAATTTTGTCTCCAAAAAAGAGATGTCTAGGTTTTTCAGGAGTAAAACGACCTCTCCTCCAAGATATTTTAATTATCAGTCAAAAAGAATGGACGTGTTGCCAAGTGAGATTGTTTCTTCTGGTCCTGTATCCGGAGTTGCAGAGACAAGATATTCCCAGTGGTCACTTAGTGGAAATAATCTATCTCCGAACCATCAAAATTTACCTGCTGGAAGTGAGAAGTCTTCAGACAATAATGGTTATGTTTCAGCTGGTTTTAGTACGAACGGATTTGATAGAGGGGACAGGAGTTCCATGACTGAAGCAAATCTCTTGACCTCTGTGACTAAGAATTTAGACGAACAAGTCATTTCCAGTTCTGTTAGGGATGTTCGGAGGAGCAATGGGAAACCCTCGAATTCAGGTGATGATGACTTGGGACCAATTGAAGGAAATATGTGTGCTTCTTCAACTGGTGTTGTAAGGGTGCAGTCAAGAAAGAAAGCAGAAATGTTTTTGGTGCGAACAGATGGATTCTCTTGTAACCGGGAAAAGGTGACCGAGTCCTCCTTGGCCTTCACTCATCCTAGCACCCAGCAACAGATGCTTATGTGGAAAACTACGCCAAGGACCGTATTAGTGTTGAAAAAGCCTGGGCCAGCACTCATGGAAGAAGCTAAAGAGGTACCATGCAAAGTCTTTTATGTAATGTCAAAATAGTTTTTTGAATTTCACTTTGAAGCGATTCTTACATCTAAACAAATGTTTGTATTAAGAAGATGCATATTATTGTGTTTCAGTTGCTCTACTTGATAATATGTCAACTAAACCTTCTACATTGCTGATCTGTATTTCCATATCCACTCTATAAATATGTAGCTGCTATAACTCATTTCTAGATCTGATGAGCAGGTTGCTTCTTTCTTGTATCACCAAGAGAAGATGAATATTCTTGTTGAGCCAGATGTGCACGACATATTTGCTAGAATCCCAGGGTTTGGATTTGTTCAGACCTTTTATCTTCAAGATACCAGGTATTGATATTTTAATATAATGTGCGCCAATGTAGATGTCTATTATAATACTCCTTGTACCTGATTGGAAATTATTTACCCCGTTGGATGCCATGTATGCAGCGATCTTCATGAGAGGGTTGATTTTGTGGCCTGCTTGGGGGGAGATGGGGTCATACTCCATGCATCGAATTTGTTTAGAGGTGCAGTTCCTCCTGTTATATCATTTAATCTTGGATCTCTGGGATTTCTCACCTCTCATCCTGTAAGCTCTTTATCTAAACTCGTTATGCTTCCTTTCACTGTTTCATTCTTTATAAGTCATTTGTCCAACTTGCTATTGTTTTTGTTTGTGATCTAGTTTGAAGACTACAGACAGGACCTACGGCAGGTCATCTATGGGAATAACACGCTGGATGGTGTATATATAACTCTTAGAATGCGCCTCTGTTGTGAAATATTCCGCAATGGTAAAGCAATGCCTGGGAAAGTATTTGATGTCCTCAATGAGGTTGTTGTTGACCGGGGTTCTAATCCATACCTTTCTAAGATTGAATGTTATGAACATGACCGACTTATAACCAAGGTGAGGCCAGTGAATTGCTTTCTTAATGAAAAAATATTTTTCTTCAATTATGCCTGAACTTTCATAGAAAAAGCAGAGTTACGGTTACCATACATCACGAATCTAAAACTTACAGTGTAACACATCACTGCTTTTTTCTAAATTATATTGGCATGCTCTTAGTTTGGCAGTTCTCTTTTAGGTGCAAGGTGACGGAGTCATAGTAGCCACACCTACAGGAAGTACTGCTTACTCTACAGCTGCTGGAGGTTCCATGGTAATCTGTCTTCCTGAGTTGTAAAATTATGAATTTATGATATATCATTCCTGGAAATTCTTTCTGCTGAATATAGATTTTTGTATTCAGGAATTATGCACCTTTTTTTTGTCACTTTAGAATAAAATATTTATACATATGTGTAAATATTTTTGCTGCAACAAGTTTTTTGACTGGTGTTCCAATTTCTACTATTACCTATACTGAGGTTTTATGTATCTTCCAACATATAATTGGGAATGCAGGTACACCCAAATGTTCCATGCATGCTTTTCACACCAATCTGCCCACACTCCCTCTCTTTTAGACCAGTAATACTTCCAGATTCTGCCAGGCTTGAATTAAAGGTAAAATTACTATTATTTTTTGGTACTGCATGTAATTGATTTTTGAACCTTTTTTCATATCTTGTTGAAGGTAAGAACTTTGTTTCTTCATCTAATCAATATTTTATTGATTTTCCAAGATTGAAACTTTTTTCTTGATTCATATGTTTTAATTGTGCCTTTGCTGTTCCACATCGTCTGTATATCCTAATTTTTGCCATGGAGTTGACACAGTGCTTACACTGGACTAAGGAAAAAAAAAAAAAATTAATCTTGCTCTATCGTGTTTGGCATAACATGAAGGAAATAACTATTTTATTCTCATTGCTTGATAGATATCTGCAAGCATATAATGGAAAAATTTTAAGTTGGGCTAAGAGAGAAACAGAAATTAGTCATTTTTTGCAGGGCAATTAGTCCAATCAGTCATTTTCATGCTGTTTTAAGTTGGGATTCGTTAGGTTTTCGTATATTTTATATTTGGATAAAGTACTGTGTTTTAGATTAAACACAGTACATACATTCTGCTAAATTTTGAGTTTATATGGAGAATTTCTCTAACATATACCTATGCCTTCTGAAACAATCTGGGCTTATCAGATACATTTCTTGTCTTACATTCTCTCAATTTTGGGGATTTAACATCGTCTTAACTAAACAGATTCCTGATGATGCTCGAAGCAATGCATGGGTTTCTTTTGATGGAAAGAGAAGGCAGCAACTCTCTAGAGGAGATTCTGTCAGAATATTCATGAGCGAACACCCGATTCCAACAGTTAACAAATCAGACCAAACCGGTGACTGGTTTCACAGCTTGGTTCGCTGCTTGAACTGGAATGAAAGGCTTGATCAGAAGGCCCTTTGAAGCCTCCAAAACTGAAGAGAACCTACTCCATTCCCAACCCAGGAATGAGGTTTGTGTAAATTATTGTACAGATGTTAAGGGTTAAGACTACAGAAAATTGAAGTTACATAGATAAAATACTACAAGTACTAACATTAACTTCCACGTGAAGGTTGAGTTGGCCGGATTTATACTTCCGTTTTTAACCTGTTTTCTTCATTTTTGATACTAAAAATTGCGAGTGTATCTTCCAATAAAATACAATAATGAAAATCTAGTGTTGCTGTTCTTTTCTGGGGCCGACATATGATTGATATTTTGCTTGCTTAGGTGAACTGTTTCCTGCTTATTTTATTCCTTTGTGACACGCTGCTCCACTTGTACGTGGGAATGTCCCTGAGCGCCTAAGGCTCTTTTGGTGTTGAGGTGAGTCTTAAAAGTCACCCCGATTGTCATAGAAAAGAAAATTGTAGTTATAAAATGAAAAATGATAGTATGTGATAAATATGATTTTTAAATAATAATTTGGATAAATTTTCAATTATGCTCTTGTAAAATGATAATTTTTAAAATATTTTTTAAATTATTGTAAATCTCAACTTACATAAATTATAGAGGTGTGTTCATGAAAATTTTGTTGTCTACCTAAGAAAATGAGGGTAAGTGGACATTTATAATAATTTAGGAGATATTTTTAAAATTATCATTTTATGAGGAGATAATTCCAAATTAATTTTGAAATTTTTGACAAAAATAATGAAGATTTTATGGACATTTTGTCGTACAAGTGTGATGTAAATTTAATTTAACTTTCAAACAACAGGAAGTGTTTAAAATATAATTATCCAACTACAGTATTAATCAGAGCCTTAGGAGAGTAAGATTCATAATCATATGAAAAAATTATTGTAAGAGAGGAAGGTTCATAATCATATGAAAAAAATGCCCAATCAGAATAGGACACCACGTGACAAAGAATGTATCTTATTTGATCATTGCAAACATTGTCTCTGTTGCCCATCTGTAATGACTGGCATTCAATCATTGTTAAATATATAAAACCACCTAAGCTTCAAAAGACAGGTATTTACTTTAAAAAGTTCAAATTCATCAGAATAATCAGTCTGAATGTGCCCCAGTGATAGCGGGGACCCGGGGTTACTTGAAACATTTTGATAATAAAATTGCTGTCTGCTCAATTTGCTGCTTGAGGGGGGTAAAAAAAGGGTCATTTCATGTGTTAACGTCATGTCTCTTTCTGGGCAAGAAATTTGTGAGCTAAAATGTAAGTGTGATGACTGTTCTTTGTGCATGACTCGAGTGATGAAATTTGATTCGGACAGCAGGTACCTTAATGTATGAACTCTTACAAAGTTTATGACATTAACCAAAACTCTCATGCAAATTGGGTGTGTTTGTACGAATATTAATTTTTACTGTTGAATTTGAGGCCGCAAATGACATGACTGCGAGAAACAATCCAGATGATATCTTACAGGAAAATACAGCTTTTGTACTTAATAGTACAATCAATATAGTAATAAAACTATTGTACAAAGCAAACGGTAATTAACAAAGTACAATTTAATCATATCCCATGATTACATAGAATGTAATAGCAAATAGCAATCTAAATTAAAACACACTAGGTACTTCACTTCAGCTTTCTATCCTCCTCTACAAATGTAATTAAAGAGGAACAAGCCTTCTTCTACGAATAGACATTAACCCCCAAAAAAGGAAAAAGGAAAATGTTAAACTTTTCATTTTTCTGATGGTGAAGTTCCATCTTCTTTTTTGCATTTTACATAGCATTTACAGCTTGGAACCTTGGTTCTTTGGGAAGAAACTTCTGCTCAGCATAAACAGACATGTAATCTCCAAACACAAACTTGGGATAGTTAGCCGCTTGTTCCACTTCTTGATTAGCTTTTTCAGAGAGTTCAAGTGCAGGAGCTATGGTTGCTTTCAGTGATGGATTGTAAAATGAAGCAATGGATCTCCTATTCCCATCTGGGGTAGCGTTAACGCGATGCCATATACTCTTGTACCTGCCATTGCTGAGGACTTCAATCTGATCACCAGTGTTGATAACAATCGAGTTTGGCAATGGCTGAACATCGATCCATTCGTCGTCTTTCAGAATCTGAAGGCCCCCAACCTTTTCATCTTGGAAAAGCAAGATGACACCGCCAGCATCAGTGTGAGGTCTCAGGCCATTCACGAGCTCTGGGTGAGGACATGGTGGGTAGTGGCTCACCTTGGTGCCAAAGAAGGCATTGTCTCCTTCTCCACCATTGAATGCTTTCTTGATGTACCCATTTGGCAGCCCCAGGTTCTCATCCATCACTTCCATCACATTTTCGGCTAACTTCTTCAACTCAGATCGGTACTCTGCCATTGTTTCCCTGTACAAATCATCATCAAAAGTTAAATTGAAATCAGCCAAAAAAAATCTTAGGAAGGAAAAAGAGAACTTAGGTTCTCACTTGAAGCCCGGAGTTTTGGATGGCCATTCATTGTCATCGGAGAGAAGGAAGACATCTTCCCAATCCAAATTCTCCAACTTTTCGCCGCTCTTTTTCTCCACCAATTCATTCAACTTCTTCACTGCTGCCGAGTTCTTGAATCCCTCTTCCCTTTCTAACTTATAGCACTCAGAGGCCACCTTCTTCACCCTCTCCAATAGCTCCTCCGAAATCCCATGATTCACCAGCTGCATGTGTCAAAATAACATTACATTCTTAAACTGAGAGTCTTTCTCCCATGTGAATATTGCATATTATAAAATCCACATTTGGCTATATATATAGAGTAGTGCACAAGATAGAATCTAGGATTAATTTGTTACGTACAAACGTTTGCAACCGAGAATTATTAAACTACCCTTTTTACATTTAATCCCCAAAAAACAAAAGTGCTAATCATTGGGGGAAAAAAAGGGAAGAAAAAATAGAGTACCTGAAAAAATCCCCACACTTCACAAGCATTAGCAATTTGAGCCAATGTCTTGGCCCTCTCCTCGCCATAAAGCTTAGAGAAATCGATCACCGGAATTGCCATTTTTTCCGTCAAGAATCAGCAAACAAAGACTGTACGAGAGAGAGAGAGAGAGAGAGAGAGAGAGAGAGAGAGTTGTCAACGAGAGTGCGAAATTTGCTTTGTGTTTGTGAATGTGAAGAGAGGGTTAACAGCAAAGGGTTATTTATAACGGCGCTTCCCGCCATATGAAAATTTGTCAACTTTTATTTTCTTAATAATTAATTTGTGATTTTTTGCTTTTTAATGAAGCAGCCGTTAGGGCAAGTTGTGGTGGGACGGTGACATTATTATATTTTAATTTCATAAAAAAAAAAATTAAAGTCAATACTCTGCCAATAAATATACCACACAATTAAGCATATACTTACTTCTTCAGGTGAGTATACAGATATAATACTTTATTAATTCCCCATAATTATTTAGCTAATTGTGTTAATCATCTTTATTTATCTGCCACGTGGAAATCATGTTCGTGGTGTTGATGAATTCGAGCACCATAAATTCACGTACGGCTCCACTCATCAAATAGTTCTCCTCTAATTAGCTTAGTCTTCAGGCACGACGATATTAGAAGTGGGTTTATAGTGACACGGTGCATGGTACCACGTCTGTCATGTGATGCAGATAATTTAGGGCAAGAAGTACCTATCTTGTGATTAATTAATTTTCTTTTATCTTTTTTTTTTTCTGATCGTTTCGCTTGCATAATTCAAATCTCAGCCGACTGACGTCGATCGTGTTGACCTTATTACCTTTTCACATTTACGCATTTAACATGCTCTTGTCTCTTGAGTTACAAGTGATCATATGATATAACAAAAAAAAATAAAAAATTAAAGGTTAAAATAAAGGTACACTGATTTTTAGGCTCAGTTTGAGGGTTAAGAAAAGCAAGAAAAATGACTCAATTAACAAAAATATCATCAACCTTTAATTTATTTGATTGTGTCAACTCCCATAATTTTTTTCAGGCAATTGCTAAGTTATAATTTCTCTTACATACATCCTGGTGAATCTCAGCCCTTCAACTGTGCTAAAATCTAATCCAACGGATAATGTTCACTTTATCGGAAAGTAGTAACATGGGGAAAAAGTGGTTGAATTGGTTAAGTCTTATGTAATGGACAACTGGACCAAATGGTGTCAAAAATTTTTACAGTGGAAAATTGACGAGGGATTGTGAAGGGGATAAAAGAAATTGGTGCTGTCAAATTGAAACAAAATAACCAAATCGTAGTCGATCCATGTATAAGACTGCTGCGTCTCCGCCTAAAAAATCGTCGCCACCGGTGTTCTTTTTCTTGCGACTTGGCTGGTCGGTCGGATGCCACTATTAATATTTCTTGTGATTCTTGGCCATCGATAATCACCCACTTCTACAACATTTTATCACCCAATTCTACGGCATTTTTTTGTAAAGTATGTTCTAATTTGCTTGTTTCTTTTTGTTAGTTGCCTATTTTGCCTTTGATCTATGTCGTTGATCGTTGATGGAAAAACTGAGTCCGCGATCTCATTGTAAGTGTTGCTTCCATCTCCAAATGCTCTTTAATGATATATCGATTTGGGTTTTTTTTTTTTTTAGAAATTAATTCTGATATAAAATTTTAAATAAGAACTTATGAAATTTTGTATTGGGTGCTCTTATATGTTGTTTGTTAATGTTTATAATAATAGGAAAAGGCATTAATTTGGCTACACCATTTTGATCAGCATTCTAATTTTGAAGGTTGGAATGAACTCTCAAGTGACTTAATGCCACTTTGTAGGATGCTTGTTGGAGGAGATGCAGCTTCAGCTTCTCTCTGGTGGTGGATTTTGAGTAGATGCCCGATGAAGGAGGTGCAACTTCGGCTTCCCTTCATTAACGTTTTGAGTAAACGGCTGTACCAGGCAATCGTTTGGGTTGACTTTTTTGGTCACCCATCTGCAATCTTTTGAACCAGTTAAATTTCTTGTTGTTATGTTTACGTGGCACATTTTTTAACTATGATACATTCAAACAATTAGTACTTTTCTCTTAACATATCACCAATTTTTTTATCTCTTTTTTTTTTCATATTTGGACCAATAATAATTCGCACAAAAAAATTATTTAAAAGATAAAAATTTAATAACCCTCTAAACATGAGATTGCATTGTCGATGCTAAAATCAGCAATTCGTTTTTTTCATATTTTTTTCCTTTTTTTTTAAAAGGGACTCGTGATCTGTAAATGAAACAACTGCGTTGGCCTTCTGATCTTTGATCCGAAATGTTTGAATGTTAGGATACAGTCAATGAGTGACAGATGATCTTGGCCGTCTGATCAAGAACTTAAGTTAGAGATTTAATTTAATTCATTGCTGTACTTGTGGTACTACTTTGACAACCAAAGTCGAAATTTTTTGTTGATCTAACAGCCGCAGATTGCATCATTGGCATGCCCAGATCTTATCATATATATTATTATTATTATTATACACCACAAAGATGAGCTTGTGCCACGTTGCATGATTTGGTATTTGTTTAATATGAAAGAAAATTACTATTCTATTATTATTCGATGCTTGAACTCACATCACCCCCGATCTAGCTAGCTGGGATTTCAACTCATTATTACTTTATAATTTGTACTTATAATAATTTAAAAACAACGTGGTGTATATAAATTCGGAAAACAAAAATTGTATGCAGTTCGTGCATCATACGACTTGACTTCATTATAAAATTAATTTTTTTTTTTACAGGAGATCATGTGGTATCCGAATACTACATTAGACTCCAATTAATTCAAATTCAAATCGAATAAGACCACGAGGACGGTAAAACTCTCTTAACAAATAAAAAAATTAATTTTCATATGTTATTAAGTGATTATTTACCTTATGCTTTCACAACCACACAATGATTTGCACAAGGTTGATGTGTTTGCCACATAATGGTAACTTCTTTTTCTATTTAAATAATAAAATCAGTTCATTTATTATGTATATTCCAATAATAATAATAATAATAATACAAGAGTGACTCCTAGGTTTTCTAAAAGCGGAAGAAGTTTTCTTAATTCTTTTTTAACAATAATTTATTTTACACGTTAATTACCAATCTAGTATTAATTAATGTGAGGCTTTCTTTTTTTTGAATTGCAATTAATGTGAACTTTGTTGGACGAACTTCTGAACACGTGTTTGATGGTCAAAGGTCAACTCCATGTTGTAAATAAGAAATTAAATTAATAAAGTTCTGAACTAGAGGCTATCCCCAATTTAATTAACTGAAATAAACTTTACATATTTAACCCATTTTCAGATTTAAAACAAAAATCCATGCTTAAATTCATGTTTGGTGTTAAGATGCAGTTTTAGGGTGGGGGGGGGGGGGGAGTATGAAATAAAACTTAATAGTGTGTTGTAAATATGATTTTTTTCATCATACAAATGGTGGGTAAACGATCAAATTTTATAAATATGATTTTTTTTTTCATCATACAAGTAGTGGGGTAAACGATCAAACTAATTTAGTTTTCAAATAACAACAACTAATATTTATTAAATAATTTAGTGCTAGAGCTTTTAGGGTTCAACTATCCAATTTTGATACCAACAAGGTTTAAATGAAGCGTAAAGATTTTGTCAAAGGCTGGTGGCCACAAAGCCAATTCAAGTTGGCTTTGACAAGCCGGCCAAAGAAAATGGTGCTGCCGGCCAAAGAAAATGGTGCCATCCAAATGGAGAAAAAGAAGAAGTTGGCAACAACATTTGAAATATATACATATATATATTAATTTAATAGCCATTTTTTGGCTATAAAAGGAAGAGCTCCCTAATTCATTTTATTCCAATCTTGAGATCCAATTTTGTAGAGAGAATTGAGAGTTGTGAGAAGTGATTCTTGCAAGAGCAAAGAATTTTGTGTGCTTAGTGATTTGAGAGTTTGGGTGTATTGGGGTTTTGGGTAGTGAGCTAAAATACTACAATACTTGTAACTCCTTTTCACTAGTATAATATTTCTTTCTGTCTTCGCCCGTGGACGTAGGCTAAAAGCCGAACCACGTAATTTCTGGTATTTTCTTTTGTGTTTGTTCTTTATTTTTCTATCAATTTTACTTTAGCTGCGTGTCTGCTTCACCCAC
>NW_006262201.1:37747635-37762240 GCF_000493195.1 Citrus x clementina | reverse complement strand
TGGAAGCGATCCAAGAATTTTGCGGTGCAAAGCAGGGAATAGTGGTGTGAGTAAAACAACTGTGTGGTTCTGTACATGTCTAGGAAAGTTCTGTCACAAAGGCGATAAGAGCTTAAGGAGTCTGGGTTTTAAGTGGGACCATTGTGACCCCTCCAGTCTTTCCTGGGAACTTTCCTGGTGTGCATTCTCACACATACTCACAACTATTCAAGGTGGTACACTAACTTGTGTGCGGTATTTATCAACAAAATGGCGGCAAAGTATGAAATTGAGAAGTTTAACGGAAATAATTTTTCGTTGTGGAAAATGAAGATGAAAGCTGTATTGAGGAAAAATAATTGTTTGGCAGCAATTGGAGAAAGGCCCATGGAGATAACTGATGACAAGTGGAACGAGGTAGACAGCAACGCCATTTCTGATCTACACTTGGCACTTGCGGATGGAGTATTATCCAGTGTGGCAGAGAAAAATACGGCGAAGGAAATTTGGGATACTCTCACAAAATTGTACGAGGCCAAGTCACTACACAACAAAATCTTCTTGAAGAGGAAACTCTATACTCTTCGAATGGCGGAATCTACAATGGTGACCGACCACATCAACACCTTGAAGACTTTATTTTCACAACTTACAACGTTGGGTCATAATATAGAGGAAAATGAACGTGCAGAGCTTCTACTTCAAAGTCTACCAGATTCGTATGATCAACTCATCATCAACCTGACGAACAACAATCCAGTGGACAGTCTAGTTTTCGACGATGTTGCAGCCTCCGTACTAAATGAGGAGAGCAGGCGGAAAAATAAGGAAAATAGACAAGCAAGTTCGCAGCAAGCGGAGGCGCTATCGGTGACGAGAGGGAGATCAACGGAACGTGGCCCCAGTGGGAGTCAAAATCATGGTAGATCAAAATCTAGAAGTAAGAAGAATGTTAAATGCTACAATTGTGGCAAGAAAGGGCACGTCAAAAAGGAGTGTTGGAGTAATCAGAAGAGAAGAGAGGGTAAAGAACCTGAGTCATCAAATGCTCAGGGGTGTGTAGCAAGTACCTCGGATGATGGCGAAATACTCTACAGCGAGGCAACAATTGTTTCAGAAGGCAGAAAACGACTTTCTGATGTCTGGCTTATAGACTCAGGAGCTACCTGGCACATGACCTCTAGGAGAGAATGGTTCCACACATATGAACCTATCTCAGGAGGATCTGTATATATGGGTAACGATCATGCCTTGGAGATCGCTGGTATTGGTACTATCAAAATAAAAATGTTTGATGGTACAATTCGCACAATTGGAGAGGTACGACATGTCAACGGCCTGAAGAAAAATCTATTGTCTTTGGGACAAATGGATAGTCATGGGTACAAAACTCATGTGGAGAATGGAATTATGAAGATCGTTAAAGGCGCGCTTGTATTGATGAAGGCAGAAAAGATCGGTGCTAATCTATTCATGCTTAAAGGAGAAACACTACAGGAGGCTGATGCGTGTGTCGCATCAAATGGAGAAGAGTCAACGATGATGTGGCATCTCAAACTTGGCCACATGTCGGAACAAGGTTTGAAGATTCTCTCTGAGCGAAAATTGCTTCCAGGGCTCAAATCGGTAAGTTTACCATTTTGCGAGCATTGTGTTACAAGTAAGCAGCATAGATTAAAATTCAGTAGATCTATTGCTAGAAGTAAATGCATTCTCGACTTGATTCATTCTGATGTTTGGGAATCACCGGATATATCCATGGGAGGTGCAAAGTACATGGTGACTTTCATTGATGATTATTCCAGAAGATGTTGGGTGTATCCAATTAAGAAAAAGTCAGATGTATTTCCTGTGTTTAAAGAATACAAAGCGTGGGTGGAACTTGAATCTGGTAAAAAGATCAAGTGCTTGAGGACAGATAATGGTGGAGAATATACAGACAGCGAGTTTCTTGCTTTCTGTAAGCAAGAAGGTATTCAGAGACAGTTCACGGTGGCATACACTCCTCAACAAAATGGAGTGGCAGAACGGATGAACAGAACTCTTACAGAAAGAATAAGAGCTATGTTGAGGACTGCTGGTCTACCTAATTCATTCTGGGCAGAAGCAGCCAAAACTGCCTGTTATATAGTAAATCGATCGCCATCTACAGCTATTGGGCTGAAGACAGCGATGGAGATGTGGACTGGAAAGCCAGCTGATTATTCCTACCTACATGCATTTGGATGTCCTGTGTACGTGATGTACAATGCCCAAGAAAGAACAAAGCTGGATCCAAAATCTAGAAAATGTATCTTCTTGGGGTATGCTGATGGAGTAAAGGGGTATCGTCTGTGGGACCCCACTGCCCATAAGATCGTCATCAGCAGAGATGTTATCTTTGTAGAAGATCAACTGCAAAGAAAAGATGGAGATGATGGCACTGTAAAAGAAAAGTCTGAGACTGTGCCAGTATATGTCGAAAATAATCCAGAAAATTCAGATTCTTCTGAAGCAGCACCAGAGCACGAGGAACAAGAACCAGTCGAGTCCGAGGCTCCAGAAGTTCGTCGGTCAACTCGTGAGAGACGACCGCCAACGTGGCACTCGGAATATGTCACAGAGATCAACGTTGCATACTGTCTTCTAACAGAGGATGGAGAGCCTTCAACTTTCCATGAAGCTTTAAACAGCTTAGATGTTGCTTTGTGGATGACAGCAATGCAGGAAGAAATTGAAGCTCTACACAAGAACAAGACATGGGAACTTGTACCACTACCACACGGAAGAAAAGCCATTGGAAACAAATGGGTCTACAAGATCAAACGTGATGGCAATGACCAAGTGGAGCGGTATCGTGCGAGACTGGTAGTGAAAGGATATGCTCAGAAAGAAGGTATTGACTTCAACGAGATATTTTCTCCGGTGGTTCGACTCACAACAGTCAGAATAGTTTTGGCAATGTGTGCCACATTTGACCTACATCTAGAGCAGTTAGATGTGAAAACTGCATTTCTTCATGGAGAACTTGAAGAAGAAATATATATGCTCCAACCAGAAGGTTTTGCAGAAACAGGAAAGGAGAACTTGGTTTGCAGGTTGAACAAATCTCTATACGGTCTCAAACAGGCGCCGAGGTGTTGGTATAAGAGATTTGATTCCTTCATTATGAGCCTTGGATACAACAGACTCAGTTCAGACCATTGTGCATATTACAAGAGGTTTGAAGATAATGATTTCATCATTTTGCTGTTGTATGTGGATGACATGTTGGTAGCAGGTCCCAACAAAGATCGAATCCAAGAATTGAAGGCACAGTTGGCTAGGGAGTTTGAAATGAAGGACTTGGGACCAGCAAACAAGATTCTAGGGATGCAAATTCACCGAGACAGAAATAACAGGAAGATTTGGCTCTCACAGAAGAATTATTTGAAGAAAATCTTGCGGCGCTTCAACATGCAAGATTGTAAGTCAATTTCTACCCCACTTCCTGTTAATTTCAAATTATCCTCAAGTATGTGTCCTAGCAATGAAGCGGAGAGGAAGGAGATGTCTCGAGTACCGTATGCATCAGCAGTGGGAAGTTTGATGTTCGCTATGATATGCACAAGACCGGACATTGCACAAGCAGTGGGAGCAGTCAGTCGATACATGGCGAATCCTGGTGGAGAGCATTGGATAGCTGTGAAGAGGATTCTGAGATACATCAGAGGAACCTCAAATGTTGCATTATGTTATGGAGGATCAGAGTTTACTGTCAGAGGCTATGTGGATTCAGATTTTGCTGGAGATCTTGATAAAAGGAAATCCACTACTGGTTATGTGTTTACACTTGCGGGAGCAGCTGTAAGCTGGGTTTCTAAACTGCAGACCGTTGTGGCTTTATCTACAACAGAAGCAGAGTACATGGCAGCTACACAAGCTTGCAAGGAAGCTATTTGGATACAAAGATTATTGGAGGAGCTTGGGCACAAACAACAGAAAATTCCTGTGTTTTGTGACAGTCAGAGTGCCTTGCACATTGCAAGGAATCCAGCCTTTCATTCCAGGACAAAGCACATAGGAGTCCAGTATCACTTCGTTCGTGAAGTAGTGGAAGATGGAAGTGTGGATTTACAGAAAATCCATACTAAGGAGAACCTAGCAGATGTTTTGACCAAGCCGATAAATACTGATAAGTTTGTCTGGAGTAGATCCTTTTGTGGCCTAGCAAAAACGTAGGCAACATGTTTATGGCGAAGAAGAAAGGATGATGTGGAGATTGATTGATTTTCAATCAAATCTCCAAGTGGGAGAAATGTCAAAGGCTGGTGGCCACAAAGCCAATTCAAGTTGGCTTTGACAAGCCGGCCAAAGAAAATGGTGCTGCCGGCCAAAGAAAATGGTGCCATCCAAATGGAGAAAAAGAAGAAGTTGGCAACAACATTTGAAATATATACATATATATATTAATTTAATAGCCATTTTTTGGCTATAAAAGGAAGAGCTCCCTAATTCATTTTATTCCAATCTTGAGATCCAATTTTGTAGAGAGAATTGAGAGTTGTGAGAAGTGATTCTTGCAAGAGCAAAGAATTTTGTGTGCTTAGTGATTTGAGAGTTTGGGTGTATTGGGGTTTTGGGTAGTGAGCTAAAATACTACAATACTTGTAACTCCTTTTCACTAGTATAATATTTCTTTCTGTCTTCGCCCGTGGACGTAGGCTAAAAGCCGAACCACGTAATTTCTGGTATTTTCTTTTGTGTTTGTTCTTTATTTTTCTATCAATTTTACTTTAGCTGCGTGTCTGCTTCACCCACCAATTTCCTAACAGATTTGATGTATGATTATTATTTTTTTTTTGCATAGTAATTTTCTATCAAAATTTTCAGCTAGTAAAGATAGTTTTATTTATTTCTATACATATTAGTAATTAGATGGCCGAATTCCATTTTCACATGTGTGAGCAGAGTTTGATTCTCCTTATTTTTTTTGTACTACAGTAGGAGATTTACTAGCTAAATAACTAACGGGCACTCCTTAAAGTAATTATAATTTCAATAATATTTATAACGCTTAGTTAAGATCGGTAAACAAGCTTAGTTAAAATTTGACAATTACCATGATTCATATTTTAGCCGGTGAGATTGAGCATTTCAGCTTGAGTGTATCGTGTATACTAAAGAAACAAATATAATTTCATTTTATTTGATGAGTGCATATAACACAAAAAAATTGGTCAAATTTTATAGAACTTTTTTTTTTTCGGTTGATTAAAAAGTCCTCTTTGGAAGTAAAATATGTGAACATTGACTTCAATTCAATTCAAAAACAAGAAAAAAAAAAGAATAAAAAATATGGACAGCACTGTACATAACAGTATTTACTATTTAATTTAGGGACTGGATTCCGATAAACACGGGAAAACACCTTTAGCTTGTAATGTAATGTTAGTATTTAAACGAAAAAACGGAACCATGGATAATATAACTTATGGAGTGGAACAGACGGCCATGATTGATATTGTTATTGTTAAGTGATTTAGGGAGCCAGGCCAGCCATGGAAGGTCTCAAATTCATGCCCCCAAGATACAGTATTTGGATTGGGGTTGGCCTGGGAATACGAGTCAAGCAATTGAGCAAATATGCATGAATATTAGTTATTAATTGAACTAATAATTATTTTTTATTATTATATGATTCCCTTTCTTACATTTCAAGAATCAAATTAAAGTCTCTCTTCTTCTTGCATTTCTTCTTCAAAACTCACATGGTGCTGACTAATGGTGTCTCTTCAAAGCCATTCATGGAGGTGACAGAGAAATGGTCTAGGGTGTCTGTACATGGATTTGGTTTTTTGGTCTCTCATCTCTGTCTTGCTTTATTTATTTATTTATTTATTTTCTAAAATCAAACCCCCATTCAGTCAATTATTTAATAAATTTTAAACTGATTAAATTAATGAAAATTTTATTGTAAATGACAGCAAAGTCTTTGACGTGGTCGGTTCTGATCCGGTTGGACCAATTTCCATTTGGGAAATCAAAGAATGTGACTGACTTCTGGCTGTGATTAATTAATTAATTAATTAATTAGTTAATTGATCCCACTCTAATTTAATTTGTAAGCAAACTTTTGTGTATATTCTTGCCCTGGAATTTTATAACGTGAAAGAGGAAGTCTTGACTCTTGATATGTGTCGGCCAATATGGTGGCTAATTAAACATTTTTAAATCTTAATTGATTAGATAATTAGTGTTGAATTTAGTTGCATAACTAACTGTGTAACCACCGAATTAGGGCTTTCTCAACAATTTCCGTAATTGGAATGCCACAATGTCTTTCTTCTAGACAATTGCAAGCTTTAATTGATTATTTTAATTTTAAGTGCTAATCATAATGTTGCTTCAGAACGATTTTTCTCATTTTCCCAAATAAAATGAGATCGTGCACTGAAATTAGTAAATAAAATGAAACTTTTAGTTTAGGCCGGTGTTAATTTGGAGGATTTTATATTGGAATATATCTCAAATATTTGAATAAAGTATAAACCTAAAAGTAAAATAAAACAAAGTCAATATATGCATGTCACGTAAGATAAAGAGGAGAAAAACCAATATTAAGAATCTTACTTGTGGATCATTATCATGTTTTATCATGAAGCCAACCATTTACACCAAAAATCCAACCAAACAATTTTATAAACCAAGTCAACTCCTGAATGAAAATCAAATTGCTTCTTTAAACATCAAATCCCATTTTCATTTTCAAGAGTCTTTTTCGTTGAATGAAAGAACAGTATCAACCCTACATCATCAGTAGCTCAACTGCTTCTATCTGAATAATGCAATCCCTACAGCGTAATATATATCTTGGTTTTATGTCATGATTACAAATTGGATATTGACACTAATTATTGTTTATTATTATAAAGTAGATGTTTAAAATGTCATCGAAAATAGTGATGTTTACTCATTAGAATTGTGACGTTCATATTGGGGAAGATAAATTATTACAATAATAATATAAATATTATTACATAATTAAAAAATGCTTATTTATAGGTTTTCAAGTGGCCAACCTTATTAAAAGCCCATGGTATTTGGGTGACCTTTTGGGTTTCAAAAAAGGAGTCATGTCTATAAGTATGATGGGTCTAAAATCGAAAAAGCCTATCTAATTTTTGGGTTGTATGTTCCGAAGGCACTCTTACGATTTGAGTAGTCGACTTGACCCGCTACTCCTATCTCAGTTCACCCCATTCCCAAAGCACTCTCGTGATGTAAACAATCTGCATAACCCGCTGCTTCTATCTCAGTTCACCCCCATTTATACGTGTTACTTTCCACAATAAACCTTATCACTCTTAAACGGATCTGTTGTTTATTTCCCTTGTCCAAGTCCAACTTGGTTTTCAAAGATTCCCCACTCATTTTCTACTTGTCTCTGGGTGGGTATGTGGGGGTGTGTGTATTTTTTTCTTTTTTCTTTTTTCTTATTTTTTTCCCTCTCTCCCTTAACTTTAGTGATGGACGAAAATAAAAATGAGATATTATCATTTGATGAATATATATTCTAAAACTTGAAATTCTCAGCTCGACAGCGGCACAAAATTTGCAGGTGATTGGGGTTTAGTGGTGATAATAATGCTTCCTCTGGTGGCAAGGCCTGCAGAAACAGCTTCATACGCGTTCTCTCATTTCGAAATGTCTCCTGACTCCACCGGAGTGAGCAGCGAACCTTATGCAGTAATCCTGTCAGTGCTTCTAAGCAACTACAACCTTTATGGCTATGACACTGCAGCTCATCTAACTGAAGAAACACAAGGTGCCGATAGAACTGGCCCGATCTCCATTCTTTCCACCCTTGGTACTTACTTTCGGCATCCGGCTATTCTGCAAGCATCTTAATCTTTGCTTCACATTTCAAGGGATTTGTTAAAACTGAAACGTAAATGTTGTAACTTGTTAATTTATTGGGAAACGTTGTACTAGTAACAAGTTTATATAAAATAGCAAAACCCCTAAACTTGATTAAAGTATTTCATTTGACATGAATGAGTAACATTACAGGATTTTGGCTATCGATATGATGAGAACAATGAGACAGCTGGTGCACTTGTACCTGCACAGATATTCTATGAGGCATTCTATGGAAGGTTTCATGATTCTGCTGGAGCTGTAGTTTTCCTATGTATCATTCGGGAATCTTTTTACTTTTGTGGACTTTCAGTTACTGCTTCCGCTGCCAGAGTCATAAGAAAAAATGCTAACATTCTCACAACATCAGCTTTAAATTTTTGAAATCCGACTTTCAGATCGCATAGACATAACAAAAACCTAATGGCAATATCTAACACAGTACTCTTCACCATCATTTACAGGTTTATACATTATCAAGAGACAATGGAATCCCATTCTCTCTAATTTGGAGAAAACTTCACCAAAAATACAAGGTTCCGAGAAATGCATGCAGTGTGGCTCTGAGCGGCGGTAAGCATGATTCTAGGACTGCCAAATTTGAAAACTTGATGTCATATTCACCGCTATCGTATCCGTTAACACAACAGGATGGGTGGGTAGTTATGCTATCCCAATATATGCAAGGCTGGTGATGGTGGAGAAAAACTTAAAACCAGGACCATCCTATCTGGGCAAAGCAAGAAAGCCAATATGCCTCATAGCATTCTTGAAGGTGTTGTTTACTTGTTCAGTATTCTTGTTGCCTACACTTTACCCTATCACTTGGAATACTTTCAACTATGCACCAGTTGACTTTGGCTTAGTTTTCACACTTATATGCTTTGGTGGTTCTTGGATGCTAGGAAATGGCTCAACGGGTCAGCAAGGACTATTGGTATGCAAACTGGCATACTTGTTAAAGTGCTTCTTTACACAAAAAAAAAAGGATAAAATGAATTTGTATGATGTCAAAGCAAGCACCTAAAAGTCCGCACCAAATTTGGTACTTGACTTTGGTGCCAGCAAATCAAAGAAAATGGAAGACATAGCCCACAAACTTTGAAAGCTAGATTGACAAATTGAAGCCACGCGGATTGACAAAATTGAAGCTATAATTGGTGGGCTAAAATCGTTGATTTTCTTGGCCACTATTTGCTATAAATAGAAATGCAGATGAAGAGCTGAAGTATTCCATTTTAAGTGAAAGAGCAATTTAGTATTTTTGAGAGAGAGTTTAGAGAGCTTGAAATTATAACCTCTTGTTATAGTGATTTGAAAGTTTGTGTGTATTGAGATTTTGGGAAGTGAGCTAAAATACTATAATACTTGTAACTTCTTTTTACTAGTAAAATATTTCCTTCTGTCTTCGCCCGTGGACGTAGGCTAAAAAATCGAACCACGTAATTTTTTGGTGTTCTTTTTGTGCTTGTTCTTTATTTTTTTACAATTTCACTTTAGCTACATGTCTGCTTCACCCACTAATTTCCTAACATATGAGAATAACAATGATTTGCTATAATATTGTTCTTTTAGATTTAGTGATATTTTGCTCAAATGCAGCTCTATTGAACCACCTCTTGTGCTTTTTTTTTTTTTTTTTGAAGAGCCGCTTGTACTTAATATAAGAAGAAATATATTTTCCTTTATTGACCGATGAATTAAGAAAGAAAATTATAAACTTAAAGAAGTGTTTGCAAATAACCATTGGGCCTTAGCTTAGTGGCTAGAGCCATTTCCTCATAAATGTAAGGAAAGTGGTTTGAATCCTCACAGAAGCATTATAGAGCATTTTGGGAGTTTAATTTAAAGTTCCTTACTCATCTCTTGAGTGGAAGTTGAAGTCCCTCAAATATTAGAGAGGGTTAGAATCTGGGCTGTGCTATTTAAGAGTTGATGTAAACTAATCTCAGTAATTATTTGATTGTAAATATCAATTATAGTATTATGGAATATGTTGTATTCAAAGCAACAGTCTCATATAATAAAAAAAAAGTGTTTGCAAAATATGTTTACATTATAAAATCTTAAAATGAAAAATGGAAAAAAGAAGAAGAAAAAAAGAAGTCAATAGGTGTTATATAAGGGGACAAAAGCAAACTTCCACAATATTCATTGCTCATAACATCCTCAGTAGTTAAGCTGCTTCTGTTTGATGCGACATTTTCACTTTCATCGTTCTGAATAATTCAAAGAATATGTATATGAAAGATTAATAATGTTTTGTGTTGGGTCCTGATTTATGTTTAGAAACTGACACTTATTATTATCTATTATAAAATAATTTGTTAAATATCATCACAGTATATAATATACGTGAAAGGTGACTTAATTCATTGCTTGAACTGGTTGCATGAAATCTAGAAGTTTTTGTTTGTTCGACATTTCTATGTTACCATTGATTTTTTCTTGTTTTGTTTTTTCCCAATGTTTTTTCATGCCCATCTGTTGTTGAAATATGGATTGACAAAGGATCTCATGACATTTGCTAAAACAGGAACTTTAGTTGATTAGTAAAATATATAATAATTCATTAATTTAACTATCAAACCACAGCGGAAACTATTTATCGAACAAATAGTCCTATAGTTGTGGAAGACAATGTGAACTTTATAAGAGTTTTATTGGGCTTTCTTGTTATGGAGGAAAAAGTCAGATTTTTTTTTTGTTTTTTAATATTATATTACAATCAAGAGTAATGGGGAGAAAATCTAAATTATTTCTTCTTGTCGATTTCAAATTTAAAAAGTCAGCAGTCATGAGCATATTGCTTGCAAATTGCTCTTTCTTTTTTAATTAACTCGGGTTCTAAAAAGAGTTAGTGAACAATAAAACGGGGGTGGACAACTCCGTAAGAGTCACGAAACAAAATGAACCTAACATCCAACGAGAATATGGTACATAGTAAGATCAAAAAAATAAAAAAAGGGAGGTTCGCCATATAATTTGTAGCAAAATTTGCTTCTCAGTAGATATGAGGGATTGAAATATGCCAATCCAATTTGAGATAATCCTTAATAGCCTAGACTAAGGGAGCATATTCAAATTGCTCACTTTCTGACGCATTCATTTTGTTTTTAAACTAATTTGTGATAAAATTATAAAAAATACATCCTTAAAAGATGCATCGTAAGCAACTAGAGGGAAGACTTTTGTAGCTATAATTGCATAAAATGTCACCATATCTAGTAAGAATATTGTTGTTGCAAGTATATTTAATACAAAAATATTAACGGCCGCTTTCTTATTTAATAGAGTTTTGTGCAAACCATAATCAAATTTTTCTAGTCATCCAAACAACTTTGAATATAAAATATGATAAAGGGTTCTTTATGAGCCTTTCTAGCAATTCGACACAACCTTGCGTTAGTGCTCTGCAAATTTTGAAAATGGGGAGAGTTGGAATACCCCCCGATGCTGTGAAAATAGATTCCGGGGAAAAACGACTCAATGAGCTTGGATACAAGCAAGAACTTAAACGAGAAATGGTTATCTTTCCCTTCATTTTTTTTTTCTTTTCTTTAGATATATCATGTAAAACGTTGTACTGTTATTCCTATATACATATGCAAGTATAGATTATGGATGAGAAATTCACTTTTTGTTCCTTGGTTATTGGCAGAGTTTATTCAAGACACTTGCAATAACATTTTCAATCGTGGCACTTTTCGTGGGAACGCCACTCTACGGGCAAAGCTTGCGTTATGCAGGACCCGCAACCTTGATATGGGGATGGGTTGTAGTCACATTCTTCACCTTCTTTGTCGGAGTTGCCTTGGCTGAGATTTGCTCCTCTTTCCCAGTACAAAATGCTTCTTTCCTCTCTCCATAATGTATTCTTCGTTTTAGCTTCTCGTTTCCGTCTCAGTTTCCTGAAAAGTAAATTCGAACTGTAGCTGGTTTCGTTCTTTTTCTTGACTAAAACAAGAGATTTGTATGTTTATCCATCGACAGACCACAGGATCACTCTACTTTTGGGCGGCACATTTGGCTGGACCTAAATGGGGGCCATTGGCATCCTGGTGCTGCGCTTGGCTTGAGACCGTTGGCAGCATTTCTGGAATTGGCACACAGGTTTTTTTTTTCGTTTTCTTTTGGTCTTTGTTCACATCATTAAGTGTGTCTTTTTATTTACTCCTCTTGGGGAATGGGGAATAGGCATATTCAGGAGCACAGGCACTGCAAATGATCATTCTGCTGGCCACTGGAACACACAAAAATGGAGGATATTTTGTTCCAAGGGGCGTGTTTGTGGCAGCGTACATGAGCCTAGCTATTATATGGGCAATACTCAACAGCTTCTCATTACAAGTCATTGCATTTCTGGATATAATTTCCTTTTGGTGGCAGGTATATATTGCGAACGCATACATACGCCCCTTCAAATTGAAATCCTCTTCACTTGCTTTAGTGCTAGTACTGGACACAATTTGTAGGTGATTGGCGGTGGGGTGGTGATAGTAATGCTTCCTCTGGTAGCAAGGACTACGCAACCAGCTTCATACGTGTTCACCCACTTCGAAACATCTCCTGGATCGACAGGCGTAAGCAGCATACCGTATGCAGTAATCCTGTCGGTACTTCTCAGCAACTTTTGCCTTGGCGGCTATGACGCTGCAGCTCATCTAACTGAAGAAACTAAAGGTGCTGATAGAACTGGCCCCGTTGCCATTCTTGCCTCCATTGCCCTCATATCAGTTTTTGGATGGGCTTATATCTTGTCTCTCACTTTCAGCATCCAGGTGAGTTCCAAACTTCTTATTTTGCAAGTATACACTCAGGATGGAAAAAGCCAAACGACTACACTAAATTACTAGAATATTTTATTTGACATCG
The DNA here is from genome assembly GCF_000493195.1 of Citrus x clementina. Taxonomy (NCBI): domain Eukaryota; kingdom Viridiplantae; phylum Streptophyta; class Magnoliopsida; order Sapindales; family Rutaceae; genus Citrus; species Citrus x clementina. The sequence continues at coordinate 37,749,508 of NW_006262201.1, read as the reverse complement.
TGTTTTATTACAGAATTTCGAGTATCTATACGATGAGAACAATGAAACACGTGGTAAACTCGTGCCAGCACAGATATTCTATGATGCATTCCATGGAAGGTTTCATAATTCTGCCGGAGCTATAGTTTTCCTTTGTATCGTCTGGGGATCTTATTTCTTTTGTGGACTTTCAGTTACTGCAGCTGCTGCTAGAGTAGTAAGAAAAAACAGCAAACATTATTGTATCAATCCATAATCCTGAAGGGCAATGGCTACATCTAATCCAATTAATTTTCACCATCATTTACAGGTTTATGCATTATCAAGAGATAATGGGATCCCATTTTCACCAATCTGGCGAAAGCTTCACCCGAAATACAAGGTTCCGAGAAATGCAGTGTGGCTCTGTACAGCCATAAGCATGATTCTAGGACTGCCCATCTTGAAACTTGATATCATATTCACTGCACTCATATCAATCAGCGCAATAGGATGGATTGGTGCCTACGCTATTCCAATATATGCAAGGCTGGTGATGGCGGAGAAAAACTTCAAACCAGGGCCGTTCTATTTGGGCAAAGCAAGAAGGCCAATATGCCTCATAGCATTCTTGTGGGTATTGTATACTTGTTCAGTATTCCTGTTGCCTACTCTGTATCCCATCACTTGGAATACTTTCAACTATGCACCAGTTGCCCTTGGTTTGGTTTTCACACTGATAATGCTTTGGTGGTACTTGGATGGAAGGAAATGGTTCAAGGGACCAGTAAGGAATATTGATACGCAAAATGGCATTTGTTGAAGTGCATTTTATACACAGAAAATGATAAAATGAATTTGTATGAGAATATTCGCTATATAACGCCCTCCATTGTTAATCTTAAAACTTGGATGTCTTCTGTATTACATGCGTATTTAAAATACGACAATAAAGTCACAGTAGGAATATAAATTTAATTTTCCTCTTTTAGTTAATTTAAGATTTGCTCTATATTTTCTTCTTAATGAATTATAAATTTATTTAAATTAGGATCAATTACAACTAATATAGATAAATTTACCATGCTTATTTCTTTTTAATAGCCTTATCAATAATATTCTGCTTGTTTTCTTGAGATTTTTTTTCCTCTCTTGTCAAAGCCCTTCTATTTTAAGTTTCAAGAATGTGTATTAGAACAATATTTAGTATCCCTTTTGCACCACGTCATAAATCTTGTGTTAACTAAGTGATCAAACAACCACAGAGCTTTTGTAAATGCCATATTAAAAGCTTATTAATAACAAAACCTCTTCAAGACCGAACAAAGTCAACAAAAAGGCTCCCGGCAACTCTACCTAGTTATTTCTTCAATTGCAGCAGAATAAACTCGATATTTCACCAATCCTGCTCATCTCTAAGAGAGAATCTTGGTTAGGCTGCAAGAGGTCTAGGCATGCTTGGATGCTCCATAGCAAATAGAATCTTACTAATATTGCATGTCACCTTTTTATTATGCCGTTCAATGAGAATCATTTAATTTAACCTTGTTTCCCGAATCATTTAAGTGAGACAAACAGAATATTAGCTAAATTATAATACCTCCGCTACTCTGCAGCTGAGAAATTTCTCTAGTATATTGTTGGATTGGCTTGAACTCTAGTTTACCGGACAAAAGTACAACTATGATTAGAAGTGGCAGCATCCACTCAATGCAAAGTTACAATTCCAGAGTATGAATGCACTACCAAAATCCTGCCAACCGGAAAACAGTTAACATGAAGAATTTTCTCTTCTTTACAAGACACCACCACCACCCCCCCCCCCCCCCCCCCCCCCCAAAAACAAACCCAAAAAAAAAAAGAAAAAAAACCTCTAGACCGGAAAAAAAAAATAAACCTTTTTTAAAAAATTTGA
>NW_006262201.1:37510670-37747535 GCF_000493195.1 Citrus x clementina | reverse complement strand
GAGCAGAAGCAATGCATACCTTTTATTATGATAGAAACAGTTCTTGGGACTCCATCGGTGATGACCAATACTGGACAAGTGATTCTACGGTTAGCCTCCTGGTTGCACTGAGCATCGAGATGAAAAATCGACACCCATCAATCTTATATTCTTCAAGAGGATTCCTGTGACCAAAGCTTCTTACATTTACCTAACAGATTTTCCTTGTTAGAACATGCTTATAGGATACCCAAATTTAGTTAAATCTGAGAAAAGTATATATTATGATATACCGCTGAACTAAGTCGATTCATGTTTATGAGATGATCTCGCCAGAAACAATCTAGAGTCTTGACAAGAACTGCCCTCTGTATTCCAAAGGAGAAAGTCATCAACCAGTAAAACAACAGTAAAATTTCTGAACAACCAGTAAAACAACAGTCCAGAATTCTAGAATCTGGATATGATCCTTCAGGGGTAAAAAAATTCTAGAAGACAAGTAAAACTTCCTTTACACTATTTTTCCACAGAATTGCATCATTTCTAGTAACAGCAAACATATTCATCAAACAAAATTTTACACATTTTCTATGCTACAAAAAGCAAAGCATAATAGAAATAGCATGTCCAGGAAATGACTTGATTTCATCACTCAAATAAAAGGCTGAAAAAACCGGTGAATGAATGAAATTGAATTAACTAGAACTTACACCCACTAAAGCAGTTTATAGAAGACATTGCTTAAAGTTGAAATTTTCATTTGATGGATTTGAGTTTTTGGATTATTGCTCCTATGATGCAACATGTTGTCACGGAACGTGGAAAGTCGTAATCTCCAAGGCCAAAGTTTGGCATAATTTACTGATGTCAACTAAAAGTACCGAGGCAAAATTATGAATAAATGCACCAGGAAGCCCTTAATATATGAACAAATAAAATTATCAACTTGTTTATAAATGCACCAGGAAGCCCTTAATATATGAACAAATAAAATTATCAACTTGTTTTTGTTTCAATTGGGTCACTCAAACAAAGTTTCCAGTCCACAGAAGAAAATAGCACTTGAAGCAAAAACTTCACCTCAACCTCTTTCATGTACACATCATCATATCGAGATTCTTGTACAACATTCAAATATGAGGCAATAAGAATGTCTCCAAGGTACTTGCGGAGGAGATTAGTGGTTGCCCGATACCTTCCATTCCTGCAGCAGACATATCAGTGGATCATAGAATACAAAAAATTGTAGAAATACGTCCAAGATACAATAGCAATTGCCAATTATACATCTTTATCAAGATTGTGCTCACTTGGTCAAATCATCAGAGCAAATAGCAAGCCAGCGTTTTAACGAAGAACTCTTCCTGCGGATTCCTCTAAACAAATTTGGAGGCTTTGGCAAGTCTGGGAAGTAAAAGTTGTTAATGTCTATGGAATTCAATTCAGGCAGCTCCTCAATGGATTTGAGCAAAGTATCCCCAGATATCCCTGCAAATAAGTCTGGGAAAATTCCATTTCATAAGCATTTATGTTGAGAATTAATTATCCAACCGGTGATTATAAATAAGCTTACCGTCCAATATCTTCCCTGCAATTGCAATAAACTCCTTCAATAACTTATCCAAACTCCAGTATCTGGGATGCTAGCAAGTGAATTAATTAAGGAAATTTAGTAAGAATTGGTGGGAAGCAGTATACGACATTTTAAAGGTAAACCAACCTACCTTTAGTGGATCAACATTTCCAAAGATGATTTCATCTACCACTGCTTGCATGTACCTATAAGCAGCTCTCTTCAATAACAATAAATATTTATAGCTAAACTTAAGAATTATACAGTCATCCATCTGATACAAAATGAAAAGAAGCATTCAAGTCTCATATGCCAACATAATGAAGTGGGAAAATAATCCTTGGAATCCAAATCAAAGAAACCTCTATGTGTTCATAAACGAGCAAAATGAGAGAAAGATAGCAAGCAGTAATGGATTCTAATATTCTCTCACCCATTTTTCTACACTCTAAACCGAAAGTTCTAGTAACATGAATTCACCACACTTCACAATTTCACTCTTAACAATGATACAGGTGATAAGTGATATTAAACTCTCTACTGTAAACAGCATGCAACTCAGGTTACATTATGGCTATCCATCCTACTAAGTCAATTATCAATGCCGCAGAGTTTGGTAAAAATTTCACTAAGAAAAGACAGTGAAGGTGACTTTGTTAATCAACCAACAATACTGTCATTTCTATCCTCCATTTTTTTAAAATTCTTTTCAACATTTGCTCAGCCGTTTTGTTAAAAGCAATAGACTTGTGAAGGGGTACTGCTAAGGGATTTGTAATATAATTCGTATTGAAATCAGGAAGTCAGCTACAATAGGTAATGAATATGTGTGTATACTGTACACAACTTCATAGAGGCCCTTACTGGAATATCTGCTGAGAACAACTTTCATTAGCACCCGTTAGGATTGATTGCCTAAGGTCATACACATGCTTCCTTTGAACCTGATAGAAGAAGAATGAACAAAATTAGCGCAATCATAACTAATGATTGTAGTATCAAAGGATATCTGTGTATGTGTTTACAATACCGAACCAGTTTAAGTTTAACAGGAAAAAGTGCAAAAGAAAAAGTTTGGGACTTTATGATGAATTTATCTTTCTTGCCTAACAATTTCGGGGCAGTCTCCTTCATGATTCTTAAGTTCATTAAGACCCAATCAAATCCATGATTTACCAACGACTTCGGCAGGGTACACAAATGAAACATTATGAAATATTTTTACACATACCTCTAATACTTCATCAAACTCAACCAAGCTCTTCCTTATGCCAAAGTAGTACTTCTCTGCACTAATTTGCAAGCCTAAAAGCTAAAATTCGTGATGGTCCAGATCAGTCATGAGATGATGGTACATTTAAATTTGAATAAAGAAAGACGATATACATGAAAAAACAAATTGCAAATGCCATCAAGAACATGAGGTAGACCATCACCTGTCTTACAATCGCATCACCTTCAATTGGCATATCCTCATCATTGGTAATTCGTGATATAAGATCTACAGCCCATGAAGTGTCAAAACTAAACTTTTGAAACATCTCGTCTTGCAAGCTGTTACACAAGTAGACACTACAACAATTGACTACCACAACAATGTGGAAGAAAAGTGTTATGGTATTCTTGGAGCAGTCAATCAAATTTTATATTTTTTTAGAACCATTAGAACTGTGTTTTATACAAAATAATTCACATCATTAATCAGACACAAGAAATAAAGCATCAAAGTCGTGTGCTAAAATTTCTCTTCAAGCATCTTCAGGCCAAACAACCATGGCAAAAACCAAGTAGCAAGTTGCATTTATCTTTGTCTATACATATGGAATCTTAAAAAATAAAACTTCATATTTTTCCCCCATTATTTTTTATTCTGATAAGTGCATGACAAAAGGACTTTAAAGGTCACCCATCGATCTTACTTTCAGTCCATCTATTCATCGCTTGAAACTGTCAATCTGGTTTTTTAGTGTCAGAAAATTTGGGCAGACCGCTTCATTTCATCACTCATCCGCTCTCCGTAAGCATTGGAGTTTGAGCAAGTGACTCATTTTAGTTATTAAAAAGAATGGGAAAAGCTACACAGAAATGTGTCTTGTCTGCTCAGAAGCATGTAAGATATAGAAAAAGATAAGGCGGGCATCCATTGATTTGCAGTCAATAGATCAAAGTTGATCAAATCAAGAGTTTCAAAAGGCCCAATAATTGTTTTAATGAAAAGAGCATTTCTGTCCCAAGAAGATGCATTAAGCTTTCAAACAAGAGGGTTAACTTATCAGGAGAGGGTTAAATTTTTGCAGCTCCAAAAATAAACTTATAGTGTCCATTTCTCTCTCTATCTTTTTAGGATGAAAAATTTTTCTTATTGATTTTTACAGTTTTGAAATCATTGATTATTAGAGTTTCTTATAATTTAAGTGTGAAAAGAGCATACAGTTAACAGAAACAATTAATACTTGTACGGCTATGAGTTTATAATTTTATTCAAGAGGAAAACAAATCGCAAGAGGCACAGTACCTCACCATAAACCGTGTTGATCCAGGATCCCCTTGCCGTCCTGCTCTGCCACGAAGCTAGAAAAATCATTGTCATAAAAAAATTAGAACTATCTCTGAGTTGGATGACAAAGTACTGTAACAACAAATAAATTACTAATTTGCAACATAGAGAAGCTTCAGATCATCAAGTTTAACTTTATTCGTTGCATGACAGCCATGAAGAAAAGCTGTTGAAAAGAAAGCAATGAAATGAAACATGGATATTATATATTCTTTCATCATGTCTTTCAGCTATACCTATACCATCAGCTTTCAAGTTGCTTCAGTATCCCATGCTTTACTCTTTTCTCCACCATCTCTTTCTCATTTCCCCTTAACTATATTCATCATGCTCTCTTAACAACTACAAACTAATAATATCACCAGAGAAGACATGGACGAATAGTCAATTTTAGCAACATATATACAAAAGCAGTGATGAACAAATTTTAGTTACCAAATTTAAACTAGCTGAACTAAGCCCAATTAAACAAGGATGGATAATTTACATAGCCTGTTGAACAACTGACTTATATCATATCTGATTGAGAGAGTGGGGGGGTAGGACACAACAAAAGGCACAAGCTTAGACACTGTTTAGTTGATTAAAAAAGAAGAAGCAGTTTTCTTGATTTTGACTGCCAATTGTTTAAGCAAATGTAGCATATAAAGAATAAATATACCTTCTGAAAACTAATTAAATGGACTGTTTGATACGAAATTGCTTCAACTATATTTTCGCTACATTCAATTGCTCACCTGGTTATCTATTCTCCGAGACTCATGCAAAGATGTCCCAATCACATGAAGCCCCCCAAGTCTTTTCACTTCAGACCCTTCATTGGAACAGTGAACTTCACAGTCCTTTAAAACTGAGAGATAAGTCAGAGCTACAGTAGGGCCAAGAGGGTACATCGCAGATTGTTTGTCAATGAGCTTCTGTAACTCTTTCAGATTCATCGACTGACTCATTTCCACAGATTCAGAGAAAAATGATTTTGCCTCTTGATATGTCCAGCTCTTACCCTCAGCTTTGCCAACATATTTAGCTGTGATTCACATGTGAAATGGAAAAAATGCCATCACAATAAGAATAAATAACATTGTGATTACTGTAAAAGTATTTATACAAGATAACCCGGAATATTTTTTTTTTGGAAAAAAAAAAGTGCAGTCACAAACCCAATAGGGCTGCCTTAGCTAGCAAAGCTAATGATGATGATCCAAGCTTTATCTCGGACAGTACCTACATCAAAAGAATAGTTAAAATCTAAATTTGTGTGACAGCTAATAGTAACCCAAGTAACCACCTTCGGCGAGCTAGTTTTGTCATCAACTTCAACATTAAGGGCCTCTCGTGTCAGAAGCGGAAGCAATCTGTCCTCTATAATTTTCTTTGCAAGCATCTGTATATATTACAACACCGAGTAAGAAGTCAATTCCCTTAATATCAAAAGAAGCTCCTAACAAAGATATAACAAATAAAAATGCATGAGAATATGCAAGTACACATTTTATTACTGTCAATACTCAGAAACAATGCTAAAGTGCAATTATGTCTACAATTTACAAAGTATAAAATAAATCATCAAGCAAGCAGACTTACTTTTGGATTTCCTCCCAAAATTATATCAGTTCCCCTGCCGGCCATATTTGTAGAAATGGTAATAGCATATTTTCGCCCTGCCTGTGCAACAGTTTCAGCTTCCCTTGCAGCATACTGAGGAAATAATGGCAAATTACAGACTGGTAAAAGTTACGTAATGATAGGTTATAAAACAAAAATCCTATATCAACAATTTTTATCCACATAGCATTTAGTACAAAATTAACAAACCTTGGGCCTTGCATTCAGTACATTGTGAGGAATTCCCTGTTGCTTCAGCAGATCTGACAAGTATTCAGAATTCTCAACACTGCATCAAAAAGATAAGAAACAGCAATTTGAATATTTAACAAATACATCTAACCAATAGCGTAACTTTCCTCACAAAAAAAAAATAAATAAATAAAAATAAAGATAAAGATAAAAATAAGTTAATGGAAAGCAGAAATTTCATGATTGGTACTTAAAGCTAAATAATTAGCATTTGATGGCAACAAAGGATAAAATGTGCACCTAAATGGTAAGAGGACAAGAATTAATCTAATGAAATGACAGCACATAACACTTATATGTTCTCCCATCAGGGAATAATAGCAACACTGCAATAGCCAGACAATATTCCTTTCTGAAAAAGTTTCAATCATAGCCTACTTAACATGGTAGACATATTCTCATTGGATACAGACACTCTCATCCCCAATAGTGTTTGACTTAAATTTAAATCTGATTACAAGTCAGCAAACCAGCTGTATTGAAAAAATAAAGGTCCTCTCTTTAGTGAACAAATCACATCCATGCAAAGCAGATCCAAACTTTCTCTTCATACAAGAAGGGCTAATCCAATAGCTAATCATCCTTGTAGGATTCCTGACCTCCCAGTGTGAGCAGTTATAAACCATTCAAGAGTACAGCAGAACCCTTGAAAGCCCAAAATAAAATATAAAAGAGCAGCAGCACTGACAAGATTTACCAACTCAAAAATGGTAGAAATAGGAGCCAGTTTCATTATTTTTCAATGCATGCCAACTTGCAAGTCTACTGCCTCCAACCAATTGTAAGATGGACAAAGGTACAAAGGCAGCTCTTAAATAGGAAATTTCCAGATCATAAAACTTATGTATAAGATAGAAATTCCAATTACGTATGCCAGGAAAAATTTGCTCAATATGCAGATTGCAATGCAAGCTACTTTGAATTGGATACACATTTTAAACATTATAACACCTAGCAAAATTTTTTTACTAGGCTACAGATGTAAGGATACGATAATTTTGCCATATAAAATATTGAATCCGCACTATTCGTCATTCACTATTCTAATACCATCAACCAGAATTTACCTAGTGGTGCCAACTAAAACAGGGCGGCCAAGTCTGAACATGGATTCAACTTCTTGACGAGCATATTCCCATTTCCCCCTAGCAGTCTGAGAAAATGCAGAATTCAAAGTATAACTCATTTTGAAAACAAAAGTTAGATCTTTTAATGCTAGTTTCATCTCAAAAAATGGACAACAAATATACAATGACCTACAGCAAAAGATTGTATGGGTAAATCGACACGAATATTTGGCAAATTTGTGGGCACTTCAATAACCGGCATCTCGAACATTTTCAAGAATTCCTTTTCCTGAAATGACACAAAGCAAAAATGTTGCATGAAAACTGAAAATAATTATTGCTTGAATAGAATGATAGACTTCGTATGATCATCCTTACTTCAGTTTTTGCAGTCCCAGTCATCCCTGAGAGCTTTGGGTAGAGCTTAAACAGTGACTGGTATGTGATTTGAGCCACAACAACTGAATCGGCCTTAACATTGAATTAGAGAAACACAACCATAACTAATGTAATTGTTGTTGAAAATAATCCAGGAATATGTTCAATAATATTAACATGTACCTGAATCTTTAAGCCCTCTTTAGCCTCTACAGCTTGGTGAATTCCTTCTGACCACCTCCGTTTCTCTTCAACTCTGCCAGTCAGCTGCAGAAGTTTCATAAATCATTCATCTAATGAGTATGAAACAAAGCACCTCAAAATGTGGTAGCATTGGTTACATCATCATATGTATCATTTTTGTCCAAGTTCATGATTTCATGATAGATATACTGAAAGTTGGTTTGTTAAATTCAATCCATGACATTTTTTTGGAACAGATTGCAATAATCAAAACCTAATAAATCAATCACAGAGATGCTGCTTAAGAGGCTGCAGAAGCATACCTCTTTTGCAATTCCATGTGTATTCACTCATCTAATTAAAATATTAAACATAGCCAGGCTTTTTGGTGTCTGAGCAAGCAACTAATAATGAAACAAACAATTATTATCTTTGGGATAACAATCATAGGTAAAGACAGACGTGCACACAACAGACAATATCACACCCACACACAAAAGCAAACATGTATATATTTGCTAATACGAAATTCATTACATGTTGAAATGCAAAAAAGGGTGAAAAAGTGACAATAGGCATTAAAATCAAGCCACCAGATAGATGTTATTCTAATACCTCATTAATTATAAGAGCCTTCCCATTCCTAACAATGTACTGGACATCCCGTCGATAAAACTCTTTAGCTTTCAGAGCATTCATCACAAATCTGCAAATTATCAATGATAACCACGAGGATGAAAATTGAAATATTAGCCAGTGCAACTCTGGTCAGGATTTGGTATTTTAGAACTGACCAGACCTTTTTCTTTTTATCCAGATTGATTCCAAATCACAATATTTCACAACATGTTCAATGTAGAAATAAAATAAAATAATATATATATATATATATTATCGGGAGTACAAATGTTCTAAATATTTACAAGAAAGCTTTAACAAGAGTCCAGTAAAGAATAAAATTTATAAAAAAGCAAATAAAGGATTTATTTTGAAGTTCCCATGTTTAGTCAATCGCAGTAATGGATTTACAGATAGAAACAGGACTTTCATATTCACCTTGCCCAAGGATCATTTTCATCCCATAGATCATTAGTTTCAAGAGCCATCTCAGCAAGAGCTATTCCTTCCTCAGTCAATTCGACTGAATTATTCTTAAGTTCCACAGTGTAATGCTGTCAACCACATTGAGGCAGAAAGAAGTTACTTTATTTATATCAGTGCTTTATGTATAATATAAAGTTCTAATATACTTGTCAGCTGAAGAGCAGCTGAGGTACTTGAAGTTGTAATAAACACGAAGGCAAGGAATTGGACTTACAAGACCCTGCACCAGCAGCTCAGCAACTTTTGCAGCTACTGGATATCGTGCAACATCTTTACTAGCCTGATATGCAAAGGGAGAAGAGGAAACATCTATTGTGAAGCTACTTTGCAATTTTTAGTTCAACTCAAAAAGTTTGTAACCTATTTGAATACCAATAATTGATAAGAGATTCTACAATAGCTTCCATATAATTGATCGAGAGCGGCCACCAAAGAAGCAGCCCTAAATTACCTCACCACTTATTAACAATGGATTTCTCCCCTCATCAATGAGAACAGAGTCAACTTCATCAACTATCGCAAAATGAAATGGCTTCGGCCTGTTTTTTGAGTTATTCAATATTGGTCCATTAAAATAAATAAGAAGAAATCTGAAAACAGTCCTAAAACATACCATCTCATCACAAGTTGTTCACTATTTGCAGCAAGATTATCCCGCAAGTAATCAAAACCAAGTTCCTGAGGGCATTCAGAATGATATTTTGCGTCAGAAACAAGAAACATTTGGGTGGAAGGCACCGAAATGCCATTCAAGTGCAGTTAGACACGTCAACAATGCACCCAAGTAACCGCCATTAAGTCCAAAATGAAACAACATGCACTTACCAACTAACAGGAAAATGTACTAAATCACCACGAGTTAGGAATGACTTACAGAATTGTTGGTGTATGTTATATCACATCTGTAATTGGATCTTCTCTCTTCAGGAGTCATCCCTCTCTAAATATGAAAGCATTAGCAGATAAAATTACAGTTATTTGCAGGAAAAGTTTTAGAATTTTAAGTGATTCAAAACAATGTTTCTTGCAAAACAAAGAGGCTTTCCAGGAATCAGCTTCAGTCGCTCAAGCCTCCAGCATATTATTCTTGGAATTCAATTTTTAGTATTTCTTACTCTGTAGTGAATATATACCTGAATAAGACCAACTGAAAGACCTAAGAAGCGATGAACACGCCCCATCCACTCAGCATCTCGTTGAGCCAGGTAATCATTAACAGTCACCACTGTCAACAAAAAATGCAACATCATCAGTGTCATGCAAAAAGGATGCAGTGTAGCATTGCTTGAACTACAGGTTCCATCAAATTGTAATATACTGTAAGAAGACCACTGCTGGGCTTTGGGGGAAAAAATCAAATTACTTGCATGCGATTGGTCACCAGAATAAAAAATGTGTAAAAGCACCACTCACGTAATTATGTCCCCCTTTGTTTAACATTCTTTTGATTATTATATCCATCATATTCTATAAAACTGTTCATTAATTTCTCATGCCAGTACTTCAAGAATTTCCACATCCCTTACCGCCAATATAAGCATTCTGATAGGCCACCAATTAGGTACACATATGCGCGACGCAAGAGAGGAAGTACCTAGCTGCTAATTACCTTGATTTACGGGCAGTTTGGGAACATTGTTCGGGTATGAATATGGTAACCAATATCTGTCATAATAGCCATGGAATCTGGGTATTTATGGGTAGGAATTATTTATGATAATATGTAGTCAATAAAAGGGGCACAAGGGAAAGTGTATGGATATCGAGAATTATTTGTATTGAGCCTTGGCTCTGGGAGAGAACCAGGTCTCTCGAACTACGTGGCTGCTAGCTTGTTCCTTTTAATTTCAATAAAACACATATCCCTTTCCTGTCAAATTATCTACTTCCTCTACAACAAAATCGAGGGTCTATCACATTCCTTCAAGAATTTCACGACTCTTCTTTTCTCCAAATTAGAAACCCATAAAGAATGGCCATCTGGGGGTCAGCTTCCAATAGTATCATTTTTCATGTAAAGCACTAAAGCTTATTGACTTTGAAATTTTACATTTCCTGAAAGCTTAAGCTCCAAAGTAATGTAAAATCTCTTTTCATTTTTTTTTTTGTTTTGGGTTTCGGCAGTAGCCTACCTTAACTTTTAGAGAATAAATGTTTTCACCTTAGTTAATTTTTTTAAGTTTCCATGACCAAAGAACTGATTTCATTGAAGGAAAAAAAAAATACATAAGCTGCATCAATAACAGAATTCAAAATAGTGCAAGTGCTTCCAAACTCAGAATGGTGAATCAAATTCACAACTTGTATCCACAAACTTTTAAGGCAAAAATGTAATTTTAAATAACAAAAAAATTAAATTAAATCTTAACCTTTCTACAATTTGGAGAAACAGGTATTTTCAGTGAAAAGAAAGGACGATACTTTTAGAAAAAACCATCAATCATAAAGAAAAAAACATATTGTAATCTACATTGCACATGACACTGATATACATGATACTGCATATCCAAGTAAACAACTATCAAAGAATGTGAAAAAATTCCACTTGGCATCCAGCAAACTGATTCAATCAGTCTGGTTTAAGAAGAAACAAATTAGTTTTTAAGGAATGGAAAAAAATTCACAATGTAATTTTTTTTGTTAGCAACTAAACAAGTAAACCAAACAACAAAGCATTCACAATTCAAGTTTGGAATTTCCAAACATAACAATGCAAACAATTAAACTATCTCAATTATGTACTGATAACTTCAGAAATATGCTTTAAAACCCCTTCGCAGAGATAAACAAGTTCTCTAAGAAAATTAACAACCACAGCTGTTTGCTGAAAAGCAACCACTTCTAGAAATTTCAGAATAGACAACATACCATGGACACCCTCACCAGTCAACGCATTAAGATATGCAGCTAACGTAGAAACCAATGTTTTTCCCTCACCCGTTTTCATCTCGGCAATGGACCCATCATGAAGCACAGCACCCCCAATAATCTGACATTAATTGCAACATTAGGAAACACAAAGACCCACGTCTAAACAAATAGCACATTTCCACAAATAAATTAAGACATAAATAAACATATATGCATAAATTCAACCACATTTTGGTATGAGCATCAATGCACGCTTGCAGATGTAAAAAAAAAAAAATCTGCAGACAAGAATAGTTGCATTCACAAATATCTGCACAGATAGACAGAGAAAGACGGACCTGCACGTCAAAATGGCGCATACCAAGCTTCCTTCTAGCAGCTTCTCGAACAACAGCAAAAGCTTCTGCAAACAAGTTAATATAAGAACAATACGATAATATAACTCTACAAAAAAATCCAATAATATTGAAACACTAAAATTTATGGCTTCTAACCAGCCTGAATATCTGCTAGCGTCTCCCCTTGTCTCAACCTTTGCTTAAACTCAGCAGTTTTTGCAGTCAACTACATAGAACAGAACACAATGCGTTATTCTCCTAATTCAGATAAAAATACTAAAATCATCTGAAAACCAATGTGAAACACAAACCTGCTCATCCGAGAGACTCTTAATCTGTGGCTCAATCGCATTAACAGCTTCAACGAGACGATAATAGTCCCTCACAACCCAGTAATTCAGGCTCGTAAAATCAACCAAAGTCTTCCTAACACGACTCAAATTCTCCTAAAAAAGATACCAGGACCAAAAAATGAAATTAAAGATACATCAACGGACAAGCATTTCATCAAACACGGGGTGGGCAAACAAGAGTAGACAAAATGAAGCAAAAGAAAAGACCACCTTAACAGATGCATTAACCACAGTGCTGCGAGTAAAACGGCGCCGCTGATGGAAACACGGAGATGAAGTGAAGTGGAGAACGGAGAGGGGTGGTTTAGTGCAGAGGAGTGTTGTACGTCGAGAAGCTGATGGTTTTATGGAGAAAAAGAATGAAGGGTTTGCGCAGAGAAGAGTTGGTACCGTGGCCATCGTTCAGCTTCTGTATGTTACTAAGCTCGATTGCATGTCCAAGACTTCAAAATTTCACACAATTAGGTAGGTTTTGGCTATTTTACGGCGATGTGCCAAAGCCGGAAGAAGAACTCCCGCGAAAATTCTTTTTCAACGAACCTACACCTTTTGATTTTTATTTATATATGATTTTTATTTTTTCCCCCTTAAGTTGCAAGTTATTCACTCAAATAATTTTCTTTTCACTTCTTCAGCAAATCTATTTGATAAGTGGATTCAGCTACGGTACAACTGTGATACCGTATCACGTTTTTTGTCCTTATTGTAAAGTGTCGTTAGATGTAAAACGATTGAATCCAACGATCAAAATCGCTTAATAGATTATTGAGGCATGAACTGTCAACCGTTGAAGCCAGTTATCATCAGAACCTTTCTCCAACTCTTGATCTTCATTCTCCTCTCCCTGACCATCAACTTTTTCTCCAGACCTCTCCTCTGACCTGGTCTCACCCTCATTGCTATCAGATTTCTTCTTACCATCATCTGAATCAGATTTGTTGCAAGCAATTAATTTATTCCCACAACTGGCTTTTGAGTGCGAAGTAGAAGAAAGCTAAGTACAAACACACTCACAAGGCAAGCATTTCTTCAAACCGAATTATTTCCCACATCACACATCCAATGACAAGAGTCCCCTGGTTTCTCTATTCCGCTTTCCCTCTTAATCATTTTAACAAACAGCTTCAATACACAAAGATTATAGCAAAAAAAGGAAAAACAATGGCTATGTTAACGCTAGGTGATGACGAATTAAGTCTAATCTTTCATTGGATCAACGATTCAAACAACAGAAACTCGTTCTCTCTTGTTTGCAAGCGATGGCTAAGAGTTAGGGTGAAACCCGTTTGTCTATTCGGGTCATTGAACTCGATTCTTTCCAAAGTTTTCTACCCAAATTCCCAAATTTATGCTCATTTGAATCAACGAGATTTCTCAGCAATGCCCATCTCCAATTTGTAGTCAAAACATGACCTAAAATGCAGATTTTTTATGTTAATCTCAAATAAAAACGTCAAGATTTTGATGATGTTGGTGATGATGGTATTTGTGCTATTGTAAATGGGTGTTCAAAGTTATGTAAAGTTTCATTGAGAAGAAGGAGAAAGAGTACTGGGAATGTTGGGTTTATTTCGATTGTTAATAAATTAGCTCAAGGTTTGACCAAGTTGGATTTAGGGAGGTGTAGTTTGATTAGTGATCAAGCTTTGGATGTCATTGGGACGGTGAGGACAATTTGGGTTCTGAAGTTGGATTGCTGTTCATTGATTACCAAACTTTTTCTTAACCGATTTCTCCGGTTTGTTTTGAGACAAACGTGGTCATCTCTTGTGCATTAGATCACTTGCTTTTAAATCCAATGGTTACATGAGATAAAGACAAAAAGAGTGGTATGGTATCACGGTTGTATAGTAGCTAAGTCCTTGATAAGTATATATATTACCGCTCACACTAAAATTTTATCATGGTTAATGTTTTAAAATTTAAGATTAAATTTAGACGTACAAAGCTATAACAAGGATGCATTGCACATTGATTTCGGAAATATTTCCTTTAAGTTTTAATGCGATTTTGTTGAAATAAAAAAAAAAAATTTATTTTATGATTTTCACATTTTATAACGTAACAAAGGGGTTTTTATTTAAATATACGCAAAAAATATATGCTTGATAAGAAAAATATAAAGCACACATAAATCACCTCTAAAACACAATTTTTTTTATTCCCATACCACTTCACTCAACACAACAAAAATTCACTCTACACTCTCAAAATCATTTATGAATAATTAATGTGTTGAGATTTTAGATTACAACTAGATGCATTGTTTGTCCAATGAATAAAGTATTTTAAACTTTATACTGACTTTGTGTTATTTATTCATCTTCTTGACATTATATTATTTTATGATTTTGTTTGGTTTGTGATAAATAACAAAACAACTCACATTTTCATTACATTTGCATCATATCAATGCTATGTGATGGATTTTCTAACTATATTTGTTGAAATCTCATGTTGTTCTTAAAATTTTGTTCTGCACCCGTTTTACACGACTGTAGTGTTACCCCCTAGGTAAATCTCACATCGGTAAAGTATGTGAGAGATATTGGATTTATAAGGGATGATCCACGTCTTAATTGGCAAAACGCGTTTTGGGGTGTATGGGCGCCCCAAGAATAAAATCGTGCGAGACCTAAAACGGATAATATCTTACCATGTCTGGGTTGGGTCATGACATATAGTGATGCAAGTATGCAAAATATTCTAGTTTTTATGATACTCTAGCATTTTATTTGTGCAAAAAATATATTTTTTTCTCTAAATATGTTCTCTTACTATTACTGGACTGTAGCCATGTATTTTAGTAAGTTACACAATTGATGTCGTGTATATATGAAATTACATGACTACAAACGTGCAAGCGTGTAAAATGTTCCATTTGTTATGAAACCCTAGCGTTTTAGTAGTGAGAAAAATAATTTAGAGAAGAAAGATGTAATCTGACTATTAATTAGACTATAATTGTATATTTTTGCAAGTTACACGACAAATGAATTTACATGACTATAGTCATGCAAATGTGAAAAATGTTGCAGTTGTTATGACATCTCCGCATTTCATTAGTAAAAATAATATATTTTTTTTTCACTAGATGTGTCCTCTGACTATTTACTGGACTATAATCATATATTTTAGTAAGTTATACAACTATTGTAGTGTATGTATGAACTTACACAACTATAATTGTAAAAGTGTGTAAAATATTCCGGCTATTATGAGACCTTACGTTCTATTAGTGCTAAAAAAATATTTTTTAGAGAAGAAATATGTCATTTAACTATTTATTGGATTGTAGTTGTGAATTTTTGTAAGTTACAGGACTGTTATCATACATGTATGAATTTACACGATTAAAGTCGTGCAAGTGTGAAAATTATTGCATTGTCTGACATTGAGCCTGGATGAATAAAGGTTGGCCATGAGAAATTAGGATAGTATCACAAGGCAAAGAAAAGTTACGTTGTAAGAGTGATAAATGCAGTTCTCGAGAACATAATCGACTAACTTATAACACGCCAATTTCACTGTCTAACAATGAGCCTATAGTAGGATTGAATGAAATAGAAGCACATGTAATATACTCAACATTACATACTAATCCATTTTATTGTCTTAATTTCTTTCATATATGTATTAGTTAGCTAAAAAATTTATATCTTCTTATTTCACAGGTGGAAAAACATGTTTATTTGGTTTATGTTGTTTCTAAAGGGAGGCGGCTAGGGGTTTATAATAGATGGGCTTAGTGATTGGAGTAAATTAATAGTTTTGATGATTGAAAAGCAACTTATGTTATTTTAAATTTTATTTATGATTTAGACTTATTTATGATTTGGACATGTAATCGACCTATGTTGTTTGATGTAAAAAAAATTTTATTGTTTGATAAATTAATGTTTGATACGTTACAACTTATGTTGATTATGTTATCATTCTAATGAGTATTTTAGGTAATTTTTGTTTTATGTTCATGTACTCCACTATAGTCTTGTATTTATGAAGTTATCTGATTGTTGTCATGCATATATAATTTTACTCTACAACCATTTATTATGACAGGAACAATTGATATTTAAGTGATGCTTAATGATTTACAAGAGTCAAGTGATCAATAAAACACAAGAAGATACTCAAAGATATAGTGAAAGGTGTGTGCATTTATGAAGATAATCGACTATAGTTATATAATTATAAAGTTACCTGGCTGTAGTCGTGTGCACGACTTGGTCGTGAATGATTTTAAAGCATTAGGTATTAAATTAGGGTAATTCGGTAATTGTACACGAAAAAATGTATAGGTGCAAAAATTTGAAACATGAGGGATGTATTTAAATAAATACGATATTTTTAGGGTAAAACGGGGACAAATTCCTTCTTAACAAAAATGTAGTTTTCTTTAATAGCCTTATGAAAAATGATATTGTTCAGACCAAGAGGTTGATTGTATTTTTTCAAAGAATAATTCACAGCCCCTCATTTTATATTAACAGCATAATTATATAGAGTGTTACTTACACAAAAAAATGTATATATACATCGGCATTGTTGGGACAATGTTCCATACAGCAGAAATTAGCATTTTGAAACATTTCTGGTTCCTCTCTTGTTCTTTCTGATACATATGACCACGTGCTTTGTTCTTCAAAGATTTATGTGCAGCAACAAGGAGAAAATCTCTGGGATTTGACGGTTGCACAACGCTATCTATACAACATTCAACTGTGATTTCAATCAATAAAGCTTAAGCAGTTGGACCATACAGCAAGTAACTCTGTAACTGGTGAGATTTGATCACTTCCCATAATAATATACCTGGCATAACCAAACAAAGATTAACTGATTCAACAATTCAGCAACATTAAAAACTGAAAACAGCGTATGCATTTTGGACTGCTCTAATGCTTTTCAATATGGAAAGAACTTCAGTTCAGTATTCTAATGAGCAAGATAATCAATTGAACAGTGCGGTCATTTTTTGTTAAACCGGTGAATTTGATTGAAAGAAATAGGAAGATTTTAATGATCTGTAATACATAATTCATAAATTCACAGTTCTGCTGTCATTAGGATAAGGTCTCAGATAACACATACAACTGTAACAAAGACAAAAACATATAGTGGGAAAAATGATGGCTTACCTTAACAGTCCTGTCAGCACATCCGACAAAAAGCTTTCCTTGCCAATATAATAAAGCTGTAATGACAGAACCACAAGGGATTGCACCAGTAGGTATTACATCTTCTTCAAACTCATCTCCTGCTAGTTCCTACAAATCGTCAACTATTATTGATGAGTATTCAGAGGAGGTTACTAAGTTTGGCCAAAAAAGAATATTATTAAAGGTTAAATCAAGTTTGAAGAAAATTCAAGATGCAAATATGTGTTAATAAGATTGGCTTGATAAGAATGACTTCATGAATATAACTAGATAAAAACAAGTCTATACCTGCACACTGACGGTTTTGTCCCAACCTCCTGTAAACAGCCATTTGCCCTCCAAGAAAACAGCAAAGACAGAACCCTTGTGTGTTTGCATGGACTTCATAAACTTATCATTCCTCCAGACCTGAAGGAAGTGATAATAAAAGAAATTAGTTTCTTTGACCAAATTAATAAGTATTTAAATCACAGCATTCGAAAAATGTGACATACTACAGTGGATGTGTATTACATTGCATTGAATTCAGACTTTCCTCGAACCAATACAGAGGAATCTTTGATGTCAACAATAAAATCATTTTTTCATGACCATTTTTGTGATTACTCTATATGGACGATCCTGAAAAATTCATAAACTGAAAAAATAAAACTAAATCTTCCTCCTCGCTGATATGGTTTCCCACCACCCCATAAGGATGGTTATATTCTCAATGCTTTATAATCAAGCTGATATCCCTATATAAGTCTACAGCCAATGCGCGGCACTATCCCAGTACCACCTTGAGAGTTTAAAGATATTTTATTCAACATGTTGTCAATTGCCCATATGTCCATAAAACATGAAAAGATCTACTCCAGCTCAAGCAAGTTTCAAAGAATGTAAAACCTTTATAGATCCACTTTCATGAGATACAACTAGAGTATGCTGGACTGCAGTAAGGGACAAGACAGAGGACACAGCTCCTGAGCTATCTTCCTCCAATACCGTCAAAAGACTATGGTCACTTAGACTCCACAATCGTATGGTTCCATCCCGACTCCCACTATAAAGCACCCCATTACATACTGCTAGGGTCGAAACTGCTGATTTATGACCACTCATTGTGCATGATAGCGTACCATCCTGGAAAAGAGAATAAATTCCAGGTTACGTATAATATTTGAAAAGATGAAGATGTACTTGGAGCAGATCATTTGATAAACAAATTTATTACCAGCAGTGACCATGCCTTAATTGTCCTATCTCCACTGCCTGTATAGAGATATCTTCCTGAAGTGGTCAAAGCATGGATACCACTATATCGCCAATCCTTCTCTTCATTCCATTTCTTCAATGGTTCATGTCCAAGTGGGAAACTAAAGCTCCATACAAATATACCACCTCCACTATCCCCACTTATGCATAATGGTTGGTCTTCATCCACATAAACCACAGCCATGACTTTATGATCATGACCTTTAAATGTATGTACATGAGAAAAGTCCTGCATACAAACACACAGAAGATACTCACTGCAAATGTTTAATAAGAAATAAGGCTACAATACAATACGAAAAAAGGAAAAGAGAAAAAGAAACGAAAAAGAGGATATTTTCTTTCCTGTCATATTAGTATCAACGATATTGCAGATGTGTAGTAGTTGCAGAAAAATTAGTGGGCCTAAATGTCACAACAACTGGCAATATATAATGGTGTTATCACATGAGCAACTGTTCTTTAAGTCTCAATGCACTCAGTTAACATCAGAACCCTTTCCAAATACACTTTGAGTATATCAATATAACTCTCTGAAAGTTCCAGTTAAACTATGAGAAATAACAAAAAAGCAACAGTTTGATCTTTTTTGGCGAATAAATAAATACTTCCAAGTTTTATCATTCATTAGGACTCTAGGACTCTGACAAAGAGTCCACAGCCAAAGTGTTCCATTTATTGAAGAAAAATTATACCATTTTCCATAGCTAACAGGTCTTACATGAATGTGCTAAACTGCACAAATATGTAACTTTAATAGAATTTATCCAATTAAAAATGTAGATAGGAACTACACAAGTTCAAAAACTTCTTTTTCTTCGAAAAATAATCTCAAAAAATTATGATTACTCACACAAAAAGGTTACAGGCACCAAATATAGTTCCATATCAGTTACAGCAATAGGGACCCTTAAATTATAGTTTCCTTCAGAGTGTGTACCTTCAATGACCATACATGGATTGATTTATCAAATGAGGAGCTAAACAAGAAGCCTCCTGCAAGAGAGAAGAAAATATACATTCAGAATAAAGTTGCCAAAGAAACTAAGCTTCATAATCTCCTTATTGACCCTTATTCTAGGAATATACGGGTGCATTTGGTATTGTTTTTCAAATGGTGATTTTATATTTGTTTTGTAATAAAGAAATGATTAGTTTTTGGTGAATATAATGCAGTAAAATCAGAAACAGCAATTTATCATTCTCTACTTTTATTAACAGAGAGTAGAAAATGGATACCATCCACTTCTATCAAATGAAAAATGGAGAGCAAAAAGTGTCCTACCAAACATGTTTTCCATTTCATTGTTTTGGCAGAACAGAAAATGATTGGCCACAAAGAATACCAAACAGCCCCTAAGATTACATAAAGAATGATAGAAAGGTGATAACAAAGGAAAACCGAGGGATTTAAGCACAAGCAAATGGTTTGGCAACCTGAACTTCAAGAATTTTTGCTGAGCAACTTGGTGTGAGCAACAGCGAACCAGGAGAGAACAAAGATTTTACACAAGTGACTATACTACTATTAAAAACTAAGCACATGGATTGAAGGGATGATACTCAGCCAAGGTGAGCATGATCACAGCACACGCATATATATGTACAGAGCTTCTTACGAGTGGACAGTAAAATGTGGATTTTGTGCGGGCAGAGCTAAAAGACAAAAATAAATAAATAAATAAACACGGAGTCCCAAACACTAGAAGAAAAAGAAAGGCATTGGAGTCCATGTTTTCCTGTCTTTTACCTCTACCTATACGAAATCCGTATTTTAACATCCGCACCTAAGAAGTCCTCTGTGTGTATGTGTGTGTGTGTATTTTACTGCTGCGTGTTATTAACATATGCAGTACTATTGCTGTTTTGACGATTAATAATAAGCAATCTTATAACTGACCTTAGTAACTATCTCAAAGTTTCTGAATACAAATATAATCAAAGGGAGAGTAACCTTAGATTTACAAGCGTAGGTTTGCCAAGTTCCAGAAAACAGGAATCCATGGTATGGACTATGAAGAAGGATTCTGTCATCTGGCTGGGAAGATTCCCCTGAAATTAATGTCATACTGAAAATGACGTTCTACACCACAATTTTGGTTTCAGCATGAAAAGGAACTAGGCATCCCCCAATCCTTGACAATACAAAAGACAATCATCCCCAAAGATATCACTTGATCCTAAAGTTTTGTCACTCTGAGGGCATTTAAAATAAGTTGCAGAGACCAAAATGAGCATTGAATAGCATGGGAAGAACATGAATTATAATAGCACTGTCTTTGCAAATAAGGTCATTGTTTGAAATCCATACCTCCAACGGCTAATCCAGTAACACAATCACGGTGACCCTGCAAGTCCTTAAACTTGACATTTCCCTTTGAGAGACCGTTAACTAAATCTTTGACACCCCCTGCTGCCCTAGCTTGATCAATATCAGCTCCATCACTGTTTTCTGCTCCTAACAACTCATCTTTGTCCTCAGTTTCTAATCTTTCCTTGGGCAAACAACTCAATTCTCCAAGAACCAAACAATGATTTTCATTCTCCAAATTAACCGGCCCATCAAATCGGATCATTTTATCAAATTCAGGTTTAATAATCAGCTCCCTAATGCACTTCCACACATTGGTCAAAAGTGGACGACAGCCTGGATCAAAGTTTAAACATTGACAGAACATCAGCTGCAAAGACACAAACTCCGAACCAAATTTATTTTCCAACAAATAAGTTACTTTCTCCATCCAAGCCATGTACATCCCCAAACAAGCTATATTATCATCACTTGCTTTTGTGCTAACACAGCGTATATAGTCAATCAGCTCTTTAGTAAACTGTTCACCAATAAGAAGTGAAAGCAAGATACAAGCTACTGGCCAAACATCTGAGCCATACCCAACTGAAAATTCAGACTCCTCACATTCCACCCAAATTCCCTCTTTCTTGAACAACTCATACAACACCTCTGGACTGAAAAACACATTGCTTTCCAAAAAATCACTCAAGAAAAGTCCCACTTCTTTATCACAAATCCTGCTTCCAACACAACCAACTTTGGCAACACTTTTAGTTACCCTCCTTCCCATCACTAAAATGTCATTCAAATCAACATACAAATTCCCAAAATTATCAAAACTAAAGCAAGAAAAACCTAAGCAACCAGCGGTGAACCCTTGCTTATTCAAACTGATCAATGCTTCACATATTTCCATCCCCATCATCGCAAAACTAGACAATCCATCATTACACAAACCATCTCCATTTCTTAAAAAATCCAGCCTTTCTATCTCATTCAGTCTCTCACACACTAAACACAAAAACCCATCTTCCATATCACCCCACAAGCCCAAAACTCTACAACATTTAATCTGTCTCGAAGCAGTTCTCAAAATCAAATCCAACTGATCTCTCACTTCCACTATCATTCCACTCAAACAATTCATAACTCTCATTAAATAACTATACTTAAACACAGAATCATCATCATCACACAAAGAACCTAGCTTAACAACACTCACCCTTTGACTTTGATTTTCCCTTAAACAACCAAAACGAAAACCACAATCTTCTTCAGCCTTCGCTTCAAACAAAACGGAGTCCTTTGGGAGAACGTACTGCTTCCAAAACGTGTAAAACTCATTCGACCAAGTACGAGGAATGAAATCAAATTCTAGGACATTTTCGAAATTCTTCGGATTTTTAAGGGGTTTTGGAGAAGCGGGGTCGATGAGACGGAGAAGGTCGATGTTTTTGGGGAGAAAGGTGGGGCCCTGCGGTGGATACTTGACGAGTACAGTACACGCGGGGCAGCGAATTGTGAGCGGGAACTTTTGAGGTAGGTTCAAAAGGCAGGACTCGCAGGCCGTGTGGCCGCAGGTGAGCACCCGCGGAATAGTGCACTCCCCGTCGTAGGATTGTAGACAAACCGGACACTCGGGCGGTTCCATGGCACGCGGGCGCGAGACACGACCGTCTTAGTCGCACAAGTCAATACAAGCTGAACCGGAACGCCAGAGTTCAATTCAAAAGGATAATAAAGTCTGGATCCTTATTTGTTTATATTTTTCAGAAAATAATATAGTTTGTTAAGTTCTATCAAGTAAGTCCACGACTCTAAATTAAATGAGTAAATGACTGAAATACAGTGCAAAGATGCTCGACACAATATAATTTACCGAAAATACCAATGTAAGGGCATAATTCATTAATTCTACAAAGATACAAGAATAATTCTTTGAAAAAGTAGTTGTGACAGTAAATTGTATAGTTTGCTTATGCAACAAAAGATAGACTCCTATACTATTCTTGCTTAAGCTTGACTATA
The DNA here is from genome assembly GCF_000493195.1 of Citrus x clementina. NCBI lineage: Eukaryota > Viridiplantae > Streptophyta > Magnoliopsida > Sapindales > Rutaceae > Citrus > Citrus x clementina. Next base: position 37,724,535 of record NW_006262201.1, on the reverse strand, counting down.
AAGACGTTGCCGTTGAAGCTTGTGACATAGGACCTTTGCTTATTTGCTTGAGTTATTGACTTCTTTATCTAATAGCTTCCTCTAACTTGATCTTAGGCTTCTTCTTCTTTTGGCTTCTTTATTGGTTTCTCTCTTGTCTTGCTTCTAGTTGCTGAGATGCTCCGTTCTATAGTGCTGCTGTTAGTGTGTGTGGAAGCTGATAAGAAGAATGTGGCAGTTTAGACTTCAAACTTCAGATCCTTAGATGAGACTCTTGGCTGATCGGCCTTGATCACGTGAGACGTCTTGGCTAATTAGTCTTAATCATGTGAGAAATTGCTACATGAGGATTGGGGTAAGTTTAGTTTTGTTTGAGTTGTTAAATTGAGCTATCTGAGAGGCTAAGGCTCTGTTTAATATTGAGGTATTGTAAATTATAGTTGCTGTGAAAAAAATTGTAAGTATAAAATAAAAATTAATAGCATGTAGTAAAAATATTTTTTAAACAATAATTTTGACAAAATTAATAAAAATATAATAAATTTTTTTATATATTGTATCAACTTAACTACTAAATTATAACAGTTAATATTTGTTAAACATTTTAATACTATAACTTTCAACCTCAATTCTAGAATCCAAGTTCGGTTTAGTTGATGGGCTATTGTTGAATAGGCTTGCACCACTTGGCTAACTTCCTCAATTCACCTACTTTTCTATTTGTCAATTTGTCTATACCTCGTGATGCTCGATTTGATTTATAATAATTATTGAGTGGTCAATCAATGACATAGCTTCCGTTTGAGGCAGCTGCTCCCTATGTTTTATTAAAGGAGATATTCTCTTAAAATATAGGGTGAGGTGCAGCTGCACTATGGCAGCGCAGTTGCCCCAAACGCAACCATAAGCTTAATAATAAACACTTGTAAAAATACTAAATTAACTATTATTCTGAATAATTTGTATCTATATGACTTTCTTTTTTAAATTAACGAATATGAACTAGAAATAAGTAGAGAACAATGTATAATTAATCCAACTGCATTAGAAGCTAACTTAGTTTATAAAAATTCTCTTGCAATCTACCTTTTAAAATAAAGCATTTCGTTGATGGCTTCGAGTAGCTCTTAGTGACCTTTTGATGACAATGAAAAGGAGAAAACTATGTTCTTATGTGATAAAAAGTACTAACGTAGGGCGCTAGATACTATTTACTGTTGTCATAGAAACGAGGGTTTAGTGGTCATTGCATAAAACGACAGCGTTTAATAATTTCGTTGAGACGAATATTGCCCCTATAGTTGAGACATATTACCGAGTCTACCCGCCACTAGAGTCATTGTTGATTTATTTTCGCTTGAGATTCTTTCACATACGTGACGCATCAGCGAAGGAGAGACGTATCAACTAACGAGATCGGATCGGAGGGGCTAGGGTTTTTCAAAGGTATGCTTCTGTACCGTCATTTCTGTTTGGTTCTGAGAAAATGTAGTCAAGAAGCCAAAATTGAAAATTTCAGCCTTTTTTATTACTTGAACTCGCTGTCAACTCAAGCACTGCTAAATATTGCATTCCAAAATTTTAATTTTTCGTTAGAATTCCAACTGAACTAGGTTCGACATTTTCGATCAGGTGATTATTTGCATGTGATCCAATTAAGACCATTTCGCACTGAATTTCTCTGTGAATAGATTAGTTAGTATCTTCTTATAAAATTTTTGTGAAAATTCGATGTTTCTTTTTCATGGTTATTGTGCATTTTGTTATGAGAATTGAGATCATTATGTTGTTCTCAATTAATATCTAAATTACCGAAAATAAGTGATATTATGCATTAAGTGGTAAAAATAAACAGCACCTTAATGTTTGTGATTTTTTCATTTGGAGCAGCTAATGCAAAGGTTGAAAGATTTCTAGTTTATATTGAGGGGCTCATTATTGTACTGATGTATTTATTTATTTTTTTTCTTTTTTGTGCGTGCGAGTTAGGTTCGGCTGAAAAATCATTGAAAACATATTTCTGTACAAATGATTCATGAATTAACAATGCTTCATTTACGTGCGTTTTTTTAATCATAAAAATCATTTTTTTGCATGCAAAACTCTGCTTCATTATTGTTATTATGTGTGCTGAAAGCATCTAAACCACTGGAGAATATTCACATGCCACAATTTTAAATTATTGGATTTTTGTTGCTTCTTATTATTTGAACTAGAGTTGATGACAGGCAAGGCATCAAGTCTTATTGACCATGGCTTTGTACTTGAAGGATTAATGGCTCAATTTTAAATTATCTTACATTAAAAATTTGCCAACTAAAACATGATGTAAACACACTTGGTCTTTTTTTGTTTTTTGTTGAAGTAGGAAACTATTTATCTGATGTTTTGGATATTGTTTCTGCAATTTGAAGGCCATGGCTGGGTCTGGGAGTTCGATGCTCTATTCATTTCTTATGTTTATTGTCATCCTCTCTCTTCAACAAATGTATAGAGGGAAGCTGGCATCAACGGAGTTGTTTACGATTCTTGGAGGCTTCATCAGCTCACTCATATTCCTTGTGTCACTGACGGTAATAAGATTTCTTCAATCAGTAGGTTTTGGTTATTCTTCTTACCCTCAAAGAAGGGAAAAAGATATGTAGGCTTAAATGACCTAATTGCTGCAATTCCAGTTCATTGAGTGATAGATATATGTTACCCTTGGTTGCTTATGACTGAATCAAGTATTATATTGATTTATTTGTCTCAACAGCATGTGATGGGAGCATTATGTTTATGATAACTTATCAAAGATACACTTTCTATGGCAAGAGGCATTTTGGGGTTTGAAACTTGAATTTTCTTTTATGATGAATAAGAACTTTATTCAAAGGGAAAAGGTAGTAATTGAAGTACACAGGACTTATACGAAGTGAGTCTTTGAATGTAGATGTCTATTTGGACTTTTAATAAAGAATACAATCAGCATGTTAGACAACTCAAAATTCCCTGAATGGTAATTTCTTGGAAAGAATCCGCATGTTCAAAAGTAAGATTTTGTTTTGGATGATCTTTTCGGTTGATGATTTCCTTCTCTCTCCTACATTTTTACCCTTTCTTCTACTAATATTGTGTACAAAGGAAATAACTTTATTTCACTGAAACCCACATATTTGTTCAATTGCTAAATTGGTGCAGTATGTATAATTCTCTTTGTTTGAATATGTCAATTTCCAGCCTCCTAGCATTTGACTTGGATTTAGTTATTAATATGTGTTGCCATGAATTGATGGTGATTTCTGCTGTGAATTGATCAAATTTATATTCTTCGCTTTTTATGGTCAATTATCTTCATTCTAGAACATGATTGATGGAAATTCTTGTATTCTACAACTTCAAGTTGTTATTCTTATCATGTGGCTCATATTACTCAATCATAACTTGTAATATGTATTAGCTTGGTTACTGTTTTTGCAGTTCATTGGAAATTTTCAGGAAACAAGTGGTATGAAGACTGGATGGGGTGCTGGTGAGCACACTTAGTTTATGTATTCTGTTCACAGTTTGTTTCCCTGGAGTAATGAGATAATATTGGTAACAACCCAGAAAATGAACAAAGAGGAAATCTTTCAAGTATTACTGCATTTAGAATCTAGATTTATCTTCCAGTGCAGGTGTAGACTAGCTCATATCAGAGTGCTCAGGCTCCTTAGTTGCAATCTTTGTTGTTTCAGAAATAACTTAAACAATTGTTTTCGTGATTTTCATTTTGCAGTTATAGTGGCGGAACTGATTGCTCTGATTGCTGCTAGCACTGTTCATCGAGTCTGCATTACAACATGGTACTCATTAGATATATTAATTATGTATTTTAAATTGAGATTTATCAATGCGTGCTTCGGAGAATAGTTTTCCAATTGTTTAACAGTACATATTTGTAAGTTTGAATTTGTAACATAAAATTCCAAGAACATATATTGGTTATCTGTGATTGGCAAGCAGCCAGATCTTGAAATTTAGTGATCGGTGTTTAACTTTATCCTTGTGGTGAACTTGTAATGAAAGAATAGCTCATCAAATTTTGATGTTAGAAATAAGCAGTCTCTTTACAAGTAGGAAAATTGTCATTCTAATTGTTTTGAGTAATAGTGTTGGTGTAAGTGATTCACCTTCTGGGTACACAAGAATATAAATATAGGAACTTGAAAAGAGAACTTGGTGGTAGATTCTTGATAATTTTTGAGTTCAGGATTCAGTACTTCATAGTTAAACTCTTATAATAAACTGAATCTAACAATACAAATGTTTTAAAAATTTCAATGCAGTTTCTTGTTCTCAGCTGGACTGCTGTACGAGGTCAACAAGCTTTCAGGGATGATGATTGCCAGAAGTGAATCCAAAACAAAAAGGCATTGATGATGCCGGATAAATTACAAGAGGTTTTATCATCTTATCTTTGTATCCATAATCATTTTTTAGTGTAGCGGATAACTATCAAAAACGAAAAATTACTGATACTTTATAGTTTGTCTGACAGTGATTGTCTGTTTGATACATTTTTGTGTCCAACATATTTACAATGCCTTTTATGGTCAAGATAGTCCTTTTTGTTCTTGAAATTGGAGGCGAGCTTTGGTATGAGGTCAGATGGACACCCACACCCTCACACAAGCGGATGTGGGGGAAGAAATAATTTAACGAGTCTAGTTTTGAGGTTATTTACAATGCATCTCCTCTCATTCCTTTCAGCTTTCAAGATTATCCATTGTTTTTTTTTCTACTTATCACATTAGGAAAAAAAAAAAAGCGTTAAATGATAGCAAGAGAGAGGAAAAATGACTGATCGAGGCCGGATTGGGATTTTTCTACAATGCATCGTCGATGGCTTTGACAATTATTTTATCTTCTATTTCCTGTCGCATACAAGAAATGTAATAAATGAAGGTCCTGATAGGATCACTAATGAAGCATACACCGTTTAGTCCGCTATTTCGCTCCGAGTAAAATAGAAGTAAAATTAACGTCTGTTGGTAATGATGATAACGTGATGGCCTTCTCACCTGAATTGTCTACGTCTTTATTTAATGGTTAACGAATCTGAATTGATATTTGTATTAGATGGTTATAATCATTTGTCTTTATTAAGAATAATAAAAACCAGCCTATTCATAAGTGATATAAACTAGGATTGAAGCAGAAATATCAATGAATTTTTGGAGAGTCTAAAGAAATATCGAATAAAGGAAAGATCTGTCATTCAAATTTCATATCTATGAAATTTACGATTTGAAAATAGTATGAGCCACTGAATGGTATAAAAGCTTACGAGGACAAAATATTTGACTTGGAATAGTACATGACTGCGCCACACTTCCGTCCGCTAGTCACATTCAGGGCATTACCATATGGACAATCGATGTTTAGTGATGAAAAATATAATGAGGACAAAATTGACAAAAAATAAACCGTGTAAATTAATTGTCAACAAAAAAATATTATATGGTCCATATTCATATTTTAACCTACAACAACTACTTTTAACCCAAAAAAAGCGCTACAAAATTTTGACTTGTAACTGTACTTTTAATGTGTCAAAAAACTAGAGCACGGTTGCTTAAGTTTTAGCTCAGTGTTCATTTTATTAATATAATAATTCACAAGTGATTCTGTGATAGGGTGCCTTAATTTTAACAAAATACTAGTTGTTAGAGATTATTATTATTATTATTATTTATCAGCATTAACTAGTCGTCATAGCGTTCTGCAAGTCATCAATTTTTTATGAAAATGAGGACGCCATACTATATAGCCGGGCACATTACTTAGCTTCGTATAAACAAATACAAAACACGTGTAATTGCATTACTTAGCTTCCAATCCTTGTTACCGCAAACATGTACCGCTCACCAATCATTTTGTCCAACAAGTACAAAACACGTGTTTGTATCATTGTTTTTATCGAGAAATTTTAGTATACATGTAATATAATTAATTAATACATATATAACATATATATATATATATAATATGTGTAATTAAATTGAATTTAGTAATAACTCTGATGATAATTTTTTAAAATAAATATATACGTGTCTAGGTATTATAATATAATAATATTTATTGTATGACTGATATAATAGCTCTAATATATTATATAATTTCTCGTTATTATCAAACACGTTCACAAACGCCAAGAGGAGTCCACAAGAAATAATACGTACAAAACATCTGTATACAATTACAAAGTAAAATCATATAGGCATAGGAGGGACACAGGGACACACACTATACATTCACAACAAATTAACCCGATTGTGTCATTTTGGCTCAATGGAATTATTGTTGCCAAATCATGCAAATTCAACGCCTCTCACCACATTAGGCTTCTTGGAAAGAGCTGCTACTGCCTACTCTGACTGCCCTTCCATTCTCTACAACAACACTACCTACACCTGGTCTGAGACCCACCGCCGATGCCTGCAGGTGGCTTCATCTCTGTCGTCCGTAGGCATCCAGCGGGGCCACGTCGTCTCCGTCGTGGCCCCCAACGTTCCTTCCATGTACGAGCTTCAGTTTGGAGTTCCCATGTCAGGTGCAATTCTTAACAACATCAACACACGCTTGGACGCTCACAATCTTTCCGTACTCCTGCAACACAGCGAATCAAAGCTCGTTTTCGTCGATCATCTCCATAGCTCTCTTGTCCTTGAAGCTCTTTCTTTGTTTCCACGTGACACCAAAAGGCCACACCTCGTCCTCGTTGATGACGATGCAGCTGCGTCAAGTACTACTACGACATCACCCACGGTTACGGTTGACTTTATCGATACTTACGAGGGTTTTGTCGAAGAAGGAGATCCAAAGTACAAGTGGGTCCAGCCCAGAAGTGAATGGGACCCTATGGTGCTGAACTACACGTCAGGCACAACATCATCTCCAAAAGGAGTTGTCCACAGCCATAGAGGGATCTTCATCCTCACCGCTAACGCTTTGATCGATTGGGCTGTTCCGAAGCAGCCGGTTTATTTGTGGACCCTGCCTATGTTCCATGCAAACGGGTGGGGCTACACTTGGGGCATGGCTGCTGTTGGTGCCACCAACATTTGTCTACGTAGATTTGATGCATCAACGATTAGTGATCTGATCCAAAAACACAACGTGACTCACATGTGCGGAGCCCCTGTTGTGCTCAACATGATATCAAACTCTCCGGATTTCGAACCGCTGAAAACCCCGGTTCAAATCCTAACGGCCGGGGCCCCACCGCCAGCACCGGTTCTCTCCCGAACCGAGTCAATGGGTTTTGTAGTGAGTCACGGGTACGGGTTAACGGAAACGGCCGGACTGGTGGTGTCATGTGCATGGAAACCTGAATGGGATAAGCTACCTCTTGAAGAGAGAGCAAGACTGAAGGCAAGGCAAGGAGTGAAGACCGTAGGGTTAACGGAAGTTGGCGTGGTGAATCCTGAGACGGGAGAGAGCGTAAAACGCGACGGCGTCAGTCTTGGCGAAGTCGTTTTGAGAGGTGGGTGTGTGACGGTTGGCTACTTTAAAGACAAAGAATCCACGAGAAGATGCATAAGCGACAACGGATGGTTTTACACGGGAGATATAGCGGTGATGCATGCGGATGGTTATGTGGAGATAAAAGATCGCTCAAAGGACGTGATAATAAGCGGAGGAGAAAATATATGCAGTGCTGAGGTGGAGTCAGTGTTGTATTCGAACACGGCGGTCAACGAGGCCGCGGTGGTGGCTCGGCCGGACAAGTTCTGGGGGGAGACGCCGTGTGCATTTGTGAGTTTGAAGAGGGATCAAGGGTTGACCGAGAAGCCTACGGAGAAGGAGATAATAGAGTATTGCAGGGCTCGGCTGCCGAGGTACATGGTGCCTCGAAAAGTTGTTTTCTCAGAAGAGCTTCCGAAGACTTCAACGGGGAAAATTCAGAAGTATCTGCTTAGAGAAATCGCCAAGTCTATGAGTTGATCGATGATTCAATTCATTGAAGAAATTAAAGTTTTTTAATTTTTTAATTAAATTAATTAAACTGATCAAATATGTAATTTCGTATAATAAAGTCGTCTTGTTCATGCATGTATGTTTTGTTAAACGAATAAATTGCAAAAAAAGAAAAAACTAAACACATATATTACCAAGTTTTTGATTTCATCTGTTCATGAGTTTGTATCAATTTTCAATGTGCTGGCTGGACCTGGATTGTTGTTGCTCGACAGTCGCACGCAAATAATTATTAATTTTAATATAAAGTAATATTAAACTTTAATACTTACCATTTTAATAGACTGAGATTCGAAAATACAATGCTTTCGTACATCCACCCTCTTTAAATTCTTACACAAGTATATTTCATTAATATAACAGACTGAAATGGATTTCTTGATTATTTGAGAAGTAATAAATCAATAATAAGGATTCCTTTATCCTCTTTAATTTGTAGGTTGTTGCATAAAGTTTCTCGATTCGTATGAATTTTGAACTTGTCTCATTTAAGTAGGACTTGAATAATTGATCTTATGCCTACATGAAAGTTCAATATAAATTTGAAATGTCAATGACTGTTTCAATTAAGTTCAGATGATAGAGATTTTTTCTCTCTTTCCTCCTAGTTTCAATAAAACACACATAAATATACTATTTGTGTATCTATTCTCTATCATCTTATCTTGTACATTTTTCATTTGAGTTGATTACTCACCCGACTACCATATTATATCAAGAGATTTCGTGTGTATTGATAATGGAAGCTAACTATTCGTTTTCTTATAGGTTACGCGGCTGCGTTAACATTATTCTAAGTTTTGAATCTCGTCAGTTTCCATTTATGTCCACGCGTTATGGTTGTGTAAATTGATATTTTAACATTAAGCCGTTACGTGGGAGAAATTCTAGATATCTCTCAAGTGCCATTTCAGTCATATAACAAACAAATGATGTTGTGATATATATATATGTTTATTTTGAAGAATCAACATGAATTAATGGTTATATAAAATTTAAATTTATATGTCATACATGCATTAATCGATTGTATTACCTCTGATATATTTTATAATTTCTCATTATTTAGAAAACCGATTTTAGAATACTAATTTTTTAGAAATAGTTATTATTAATAGTTTTTTTTTTTAAGTTGAGGTTGTAAATTGACAAATTCTCGGGGGATTCTAAGGTTGGAATCATATTGAGAATATAAATAATAAGTTATATGTGTACTATAAATATTTTTAACATGTCATCTATATGATAAAATTATAAGCGATAGGTCATATAGTGTTGTTCCCAAAGTAAAAATTTTACAACATATTATTTACACTCTAAAGGTATACAACAGATCACCAACAAGCACGTAGATCAGTTGGCATAGAAGTGTTCATATTAATTAAGGTCCTTGGTTTGAAATTTAGGAATGTAGTTGCGTTAAATAGAGTTTAGCCGCTCTAGTGGTTCTACCCGGCTATAAACTGGATTAGTCACTCTAGTGGTTCTACCCGGTAATAATCTGGATTAGTCGGGGTCCAATGTGGTCTTCGAATACTAGATAGTTTAATATACCAAAAAAATAAAAGTATACAACATACCATACACTTCCAATATACGATATGTCACCTATGTTTTGAATACACAAGCAATATGTGATAGACATAATATATACATGTAATTAAAACACGTCCTTTATGTGATAAATTTATAACATATAAGACCACATATTTATTTTCTTTTTTTTTTCTTTTTCTTGCTTCCAACTTAATAAGATACTATGATTTTTTTTATATTGCAATTGTAAATCGACAAAAACAAATCAAGTAGACGGAAAAGTCCTATATATAAATAGAATTTTTGCTAATGGGCATATTTTTATTTTAATAAAGTAAGGATGCACTTGTTGACGCTAACTTTTTGATAAAATTGTATGACCTAACAATTTTTTGTTAATAGGTCATACAATGACACTGACATTGTATGACCTATGTAACTTTTTGATAAAGTAGGATATCTATATGTGTACTATAAATATTTTTATCATGTCATCTATATGATAAAATTATAAGCGATAGGTCATACAATGTTGTTCTCAAAGTAAAAATTTCACAACATATTATTTACACGCTAAAGGTATACAACAGATCACCAACAAGTATGTAGATTAGTTGGCATAGAAGTGTTCTATCTTAATTAAGGTCCTTGGTTCGAGACTTAGAAATGCAGCTGCGTTAAGTAGAGCTTTACCACTCTAGTAGTTCTACCCAGTTATAATCTGGATTAGTCAGGGCCTAATGTGGTCTTCGGATATTAGATAGTTTAATATACCAAAAAAATAAAAGTATACAACAGATCATACTCTTCCAATATACGATATGTCACTTATGTTTTGAATACACAAGCAATATGTCATAGACATAATATATACATGTAATTAAGACATGTCCTTTATGTGATAAATTTATAACATACAAGACCATAGATTTATTTTTCTTTTTCTTGCTTCCAACTTAATAAGATACTATTATTATTTTTATATTGCAATTGTAAATCAACAAAAAAAAATTAGGTAGACCAAAAAGTCCTATATATAAATGGATTTTTTTTTAATGGAGATATCTTTATTTTAATAAAGTAAGGATGACACTTGTTGACGCTAACTTTTTGGTCAACTTAGAAAATTAAATAAAATGGATGATATAAAAAACGAGACACTGAGAATTTACATAGTTCAACACTTGGCCTACGTCTATGGGTATAGAAAGAGCAATTTTTTCACTATTGAATCAGAATTATAATGAACCTTTTTTTTTTGTTTAGCTATTTGCTCATGTCCTTCTATGCATCAAATGTTCTTTCTTTATACTACAGTCTAGGTCATGATTTCTTGCTTTGGTCGGCTATTATCACTTAATTTAGAGTTTCATCTGATGTTAAAATTCATCTCCTTCTAAAATTGATCTTTATCTTATATTAATACTTATTTTCAACATTATCTCCTTCTTTAATTGGCTTTAGGCTTTATCTTACATTAATGCTTATCTTTAATATTAATTCTACTATTGGGCTTAAATAACACTTCAAACTATCATATCTTAGATATTGGATTCAGCAACATGTCTTTCTTTTAATTAAACTCATCTCCCACAATTGTCCCCACATGTTGTCATCCTCCTAGGTTGCACTCTCCTGTAATTATATTTATTTGACTTACCAAGTGCTGTCATAATACTCTCTAGCAGTTGTGTTTGTTTAACTTATGCTCTCATGCTCTCGTGTAGTTGAGCTTAATTGACTTTTTCTTACTAAGCTTGCATGCTCTTATTCTCTGATACTCGCGTGCTCAATGGTCACATGCTCCCCTGTGGCTAAGTTCAATTGACGTTTTAAACATCCCTTTGTTTGCCTGCTCTCACACTTGCCTACTCACATGCTCTCACTTGGTTAAGCTCAATTGACATTTTAAGATTCTTACCGAGCTTACATGCTCTTATGCTCCCATGATCCTGTGCTCTCATGTTCTCATGCTCACGTGCTCCCACATTCTCATGCTCACGTGCTCTCATGCTCTCATGGTCTCATACTCACGTCTTCTTATGGTCTCAAGCTCACGTGCTCACGTACTCACATGCTTTTGATCTCTTATGCTCTGAAGTAGCTGAGCTTAATTGATTTATTGAACTTCCTACTTAGCTTACATGCTCTTATGGTCCCACACTCGTGTGGTCTTATGCTCAGGTGCTCTTATGCTCTCATGTAATTGAGCTCAATTGACATTTTAAACTTCCTATTGAGATTGCATACTTTCATGGTCTCACGCTCATGTGCTTTCATGGTCCCATGCTTATATTATTTGACTTTTCTTCTTACAACAACACTAATAGACAAAAAAGTGCAAACAAATAAACACAGTCCTAATGTGTCTCTGTGTGTGTATGTGTGTGTGTGTGTATATATATATATATATATATATATAATTTTGATAATATTTTTACTTTATTAAAATAAGAATACTTTTATTAGATAAGAACTCTTAAAGTGCCCTATTTATGAGACCTCACGAGAACATTATATTAATGTACTTTATCTCTAATCCTCATTTTGTATTTTAAGTGATATTCTTTCCCTTTTTTAAAAAAAAAAAAAAATACTCAACTTTATCTCATTTTAATGTTGGAATTCTTACACTAGAAATTGACTGACATTCCTTTTACAGTTTCAAATGCTTCTTAAATTTGAACTGCCAAGAAACGCATATTGGTGATTGAAATTAGGTTTGTGATTAATGCACCGTAAGTGATGCATACTTGATTAAATCTCAGTACCTTTAATTATGTAAGAATGTTTTGTATGGAAAATGACGGCTCTTGAAAAGGTTTTATCCACAACTTATTTGTTGGGAGTTGGGACACATTATTATTATATACATTAGTATTACAGAATTTGTTTATTTATTTAATTTTTGATTAAAAGAAAAAACGAACAGAATTCCGTCCAAATGGAAATAAAGGAAGAATGATTAGATGACAGCGAGTTAAGGAAGCTGTAGGAGTGGATCCTTTCGACTGGTTATTATCCAAAGTAAAAAGATTTTTGTCAAATTGCCGCTTCCTCCTTTCCCATCAGTGAGTCAGTAGCCGGCAGCCAAGGATTGAGCAATAATGCCTTGCCTGCTCTATAATTGTCCATCATAGTGATTGATGCCAACGGCCACATGGCTCGGACTTTCTCGGACTGGACAAAAAGTTTAGAAAATAGAACAGTTTCTGATCCCATTCTCCTTGATTTACTCTGGATTGCAGTTGCTAGTCCTGCAAAAACATGCCAACAGTTGAAGAAAACAACTAATAAGCAACCAAAGAATTTCACCTTCAAGAAAAAAAAAAAAAAAAGTTACTTGCGCTTTGTGAGTTACATCAATAAGATAAGGCCTCAAAGGTACTTAGTACCCCAACAGCCTGAATACAAACCTATCATCCTATAACAGAGACACATCAATCTAAACAATTAATTCCCAGTACATATCAAAGCTCAAGAGAACATGAATCAAATCTAACTACTTAGCTCTTGAGACAATATTAAAATTTCTGCAAGTAGAAAGCACAATCCCTTGCGGACAAACAATCAAAATACCTAAACAATTTGAGAATCACACAACACTCTTTATTAATTCTCATTTTGCTTCTTCTCAAAATTGCACGAAATACAAAAATATGCCAATTATCAATAAATTTTTTTGGTCCCTTTCTTCAGGTATGCTCATTGACTAAAAATTGTCTACTTTTCATCACCGAATAATATAACACTGCAGTCGTCAGTATCTCCACACAAGATACAGACTAAAACTGGTAATTTCAAAAAGGGAGTGAGAATTCACAAGAAGTTTAAGGGGGTAAATAGCAAGCAATCTTTTCCAAATAACAAACTAAAATATAGCCACCAAAGCAAAAAGAAAGAAAAGTAACCCGCAAATATTGATCTTTTACCCTTTGATGCTATAAACAAAAACCAGAGTCTTTTGACTCTGGATCTCTGAATCAACATCAGCAGAAGCTTTTGGTTCAACAGACAGGGTTCCTCAATCACATAAAGGCTCATTCACTAGGAGGTTCATCTTTTCCTGAAGAAATTTAAGTACATCTTCTCTACCTTCTTTTATAAGTAATTTTCTTAACTTCCCAAAAGTCTCACCAGAAGGCCGAATTCCCTTCTCTATCATATCTTCCAACAAGACACAAGAGTCAGACACAATGCCCTTGTCACATAATCCATTTATTAGGACTGAAAAGGTGTGCATACTTGGGATAAACCGCTTCAACTTCATGTATTTCCAGACTTTAAAAGCCTTCTCGAGTTCTCCCCCCTGACAAAACATTTTTATCATCATTGTGTATGTGTCTGCATCAGCCTCACACAACTTTATCATCCTGCGGAATACCCTATAAGCCTCATCTGTCTCTCCACGGCCAATTAAGCCATTTAGAATGATATTACAAGTCCTTGAGTTAGGTGCTACACCCTTGCTATTCATATCTTTTAAAACCCTGTACACATTTTTGAACTTATTAGCTTTACAGAAGGCACCAATCAAGGCATTATACATTGCAACATCAGCCTGAATTCCATTCTTCTCCATCTCTAAGAATGTATCAACAGCATCCTCAATCCGGTTCTCTACCCCGTATGTATGAACTAAAACGCTATAGATGAAAGAAGTTGGCTGACAAACCGTAGAATCCATCGACTTGACTATCCCAAGAGCTTCATCAACCCGCCCTGCCTTACAGAGAACGTCAACCATTATACCATAGGTTACTATATCAGGGTTGCAGCCTGTATCAACCATTTCTCTGAAAATTTCTCTTGCCCTGGGCAAATTTGGATCCTTTCCCCACCCCTCAAGTAGTATACTATAAGTTTTTGAGTCAGGAATGAACCGATCCTTCATACAGTCAAATATCTCCTGAGCCTTCCTCACATTCTTGGACTTGCATAAAGCACTCAGTAGCCCATTGAATGCTGCTAAATTTTGGGTGACGCCATATTTCTGCATGACATTAAATGTGTAAACTGCCTCCTCCACCTTTTGAACCCGGGCATACTTTCTCATAATAATGCAAAAGGTCTCGACATTTAGCATCCTCTTTGTCCTCATGGCATTCACAAGGTCCCACATAATCTGGTACTGCCTTATCTTGGCCAGAGATTCAATCATGCTATGGTAAGCCCGGACACTGTGCTCATAATTTTGTTGCTTTTCGGCCCATTTGAAGAAACAGAATGCCAATGTACCAGCATTCTTGAATTTCTCAAGGACATCCTCAACTATTTCTGGAGATACCCTAATCCCACTTTGGTCAAGAGCAGTATCAAGCACCACCTTTGGGGAAGACAACATAATTTTACTTATACTTTTTGCTGCATCTAAAGCCTCTGTTGATGGTTCACTTGAATTGTACCTCCTCAAAAACGAGATACATCCAGAAATCATTTTGTTACGGCTGTGATATACTTTAATCATATTGTTGAATCAAACTGGATGTGGGTGTCGAAATTTATCTGAAACACAAACAAAATAAGACAAATCAACTAACATGATGAAACTAAATCATCAAATCACCCCAAAAAATATGGTGGTTCATATTGCTCAATCCAATGGGCTCCAAGCCATTTCAATATCAAGGAACAGATGTCTCATATATGCAAAGCAACCACTAACATAAACATGTCGTACTGAATTAACAAAATCATGGAAGCATAATTACAAAGTTTCACTGAATCTCTACAACGGTAACACTAAAATGCTTAAGGGGGTAGTTCATTTTGACGAAAATAATAAAAGACCTAAGCACATAAATTTTAATCAAGTTCTAAATGCTGATTTTTATAGAGCAATAAAACTAAAATCAGCACGATACGGAGCAGTTAGCAAGTTATCACTTGTAATTTAAAAATAAACGCTAAATCAGTCACTTAACAACAAAATTTGAAATGAAAATCAGATTGAGAATCACCGTAAGTCGGTCCAAGCTGCAGAAATGGTTAATTTTGGGAAACGACGTCGGTTCTGCAAGAGCAGACTCTCTTTTCAGTCGCCGTTTTTATTCAGGCAAAACCCAAATAAACCCACAACAAAGTTTATAGCAATGGCAAAGTACAATAAGACACCAAGTTAAAACCCGACGCCATAAAGACAAGAAGTAAACTTTTCCTTACCTTCCTGCTTCAGAGAGCAGTAAGAACTTGTATTATTTTTAGCAGTTGAGTTGAGTCGTCCTCTATCACCAAAATGTCAGTGTCTCTTTTTTTTTTTTTTTTTTTAAATGAAGAATTGAGTTTTTAGGTAAATCAGGGATGTTTTTGGAATGGAATGTGGGTGTCAGAAGAACTCTTAAACCTTCAATTGGGTGATTAAGAAAAAGGCTTTTGTTAGTCAAGCCCATTAACTAGTTGAAACCAACTTCGCCCACTGAAATTGGTTTCAATGACTAAATGAAATGAGCTATGCTTCATGGTCTTTACAATACAACCAGTAAAAGAGGCTCTTCAGCTGCTTGCAAGTTGTAATTCGGCATCTGACTACATATTTATGTTCAGGTTACTTTGCTGATGAATTTATTACCAAGTATCAACACTGTCACTTCACTGGTATAGATAGCAAGTTCAACTCCTGTTCATGGACATAGAAAAGAATTAACAATTTTGTTGGCCAATTATCGTGAGTATCAAACTTCTCTTTTAAGCTACTAAATGTTCAGTATGTTGAATGTAATTACACAGAATTAAATGCTCAAAATTTAACTGGCATAAATATTACAAAACTATAACAACTTAATTTCCATGGACCATGGAGCTAAAAACTATACAAATGAAATTGTGCTCGTCATGCTAGAGCTAGTAGCTGATCTATCAGTACTTGTAGAGAAACTATATCGCGACGGAGAAGATCTTAAACATTCATGGCTAAGCGGCAATGGCCTGTCTGGCAATTTTGGTATATCAATATCACCTTCAAGCATCTTCAAAGCATCAGTAATGGTGGGTCTAAGAGCCACCATGACATGAGCACACAATATTCCCACTAGCACAAACCTCTCCATCACTGCTCTTGCCCCTTCCGCTCTTATAAACTCATCAAAGATATCATCCACCTTCCCAGATTTTGCCAGCACCCAAGCCCAGTCAGTGATCAACTGAAACGGTGAAGTTGACGTGTCCAGTACTTTCCTTCCACTCATGAGTTCAAGAATCACAATCCCAAAGCTGTAGACATCGCTCTTCTCTGTTAACTGTCCGTAGAGAGCGTATTCAGGAGCTAAGTACCCGAATGTGCCTGCCACTCTTGTTGTCAAATGAGAATGGCCTTCCAAGCTTTGCTTTGCTAATCCGAAATCAGCAACTTTGGCATTCAGTTCTGAGTCCAACAGTATGTTTGTAGACTTTATGTCTCGATGATAAATGCCGGGTTTGAGTCCGTAGTGCAAGTATGCGATTCCTTTGGCGACATCCACAATTATTTTCTTTCGCTGGGGCCATGTTAATTGCTTTCTTTTGTGACTGATTGATAAGTGGTCGCTGAGAGTGCCGTTAGGCATGTAATCATAGACAAGGAATCTTCTTTTACCGCTCGAGTCATCGCTTGTAACGCAGCAGCCTCTAAGAGATAGAAGATTCCTATGCCTTATTTTGCTAATGATCTCAACTTCGTTGGTGAAGTCTTCGTCACCTTTTGTGTCCAAATCGAGAATTTGTTTCACTGCAACCAAATTGCCATGCCGTAGTGTTCCTTTGTACACGATCCCTGATGCGCCTTGGCCTATGAGATTATTCTGAGAAAATCCATTTGTAGCTTGTTCAAGCTCAGATACATGAAACCATTTGGCCCCCGAATTTGGTAACACACTGGCCTGCAAATTGCTCACAAATTGTTCATGTAAAGCACTTTGTTTCCTTTTCTTATTCCACTTTCTGTACAGAATGATCAGCCCAGAAGCAAGCAAAAAACCCAATAAAGCACCCAATAACCCGATAACTAATTTGATTGTTCTGTTATTGCTGGATTGATTCTTTGTCTTTGAGCTAGAAATCGGCAAGCGTAATATGCAAGCAACAGCGGCTTCATCCTTAGGATCATTAAGAATACCAGTAGCATATAACACAGCAAAATAAAAGCATTTGGTTGAATTTGGTTGAATGCTTAACAGCTTAGCATTCACACTGTAACCGGCTTCAACGCATGAACTGCACTGAGAAAATCCAGAAAAATTCTTGCAAGCTGGATCTAATGCACTTGTCGGGCCGACCAGCTTTTTCCAATCTTCAATAGTAACAATCCCAGCACAAAATGAAGTATTACTGGCAAATTGGGTCGCGTTGGGAAAGCAAGTGGGGACTACAGATGGATTTATGGACAAGGTGGCGAGTCTGCCCTGCAGTTCAGACAAGCAAAATGCTGAGGCGGTTTCATTTGGGAACTGAAATAATGATGTTTCTCTGAGGTGCGCAGCAAGTCCCATGCCAATAAGGCTAAGGAGAGTTGCACAGCAGAATTTTCCATTAGGATCCAGGCATGACGACCTGTCCCAAGGGTAAGTTTGGACATAACTGAGATCTACAGGACATGATGAAGAATTGACTGAATCAATTGAGAAAACGATGATGAAGAGGAAGAGGAAGAGGAAAATGGAAATGGAGAAAACAGACTTACCCATGTTTCAGAGTCTCTGTATGGTTGCATAAACCATAAAAGCATTCATGATCTTAATTTACATTAGTCTTATGAAGTATAATGGAACACTGTTAAATTATTGACGGCCACCGGTCAAAGTACTCAATTTCTAGGAATTTTATACGGATTGTCATTATAATATGGATTTGGTCTTGTATTGTTAGCTGGTCAAAGTCAGTGCACTTTAAGATTTAAGTTTTAAGACACGGAAAATGATGGCAGGTGCGTGTACTACCTTTTTTTTAATGCAAGAGGGCAAGTAAATCAATCAATATAATAACGCTGCCATGCGTGCATGCTTAGCTGTATGTTTTATCTTCTTTATAATTAACAAATACTTTCCGTTGAATCTAAGAGATGTATAACCAATTGTAGGCCGTGTTTGGTATTGAGTATTAGTTATGGATTTTTGTGATTGTTAAATCCACGCCCGTAAAAAGTTTAAATTGTTAAATCCACGCCCGTAAAAAGCGCCGGGCTTTTATTTTTCTAAAAAATCCGCGCGCATGTTATAACAATTACAAATCCATCTATAACCTACAACAATTTTTTTTACGGGCTCTCATATTTAAACTTAGAGTAATGATACAGCCATAAATTCTTGTACAAACTGACGTGGCATTAATTCATTGGTTGAATGAAAATATAAATTAATAAAAACAAATTATATGGGCCAAGTGATATTTAATTCAACCAATCTTATCATGTCACATCAGTTTGTACAAAATAAGTTTGTACAAGAGTTTGTGGCTGTATCATTACTCTTTAACTTATAAATATTGATAAAATACTTTTAATAACACATAAAAATTTTAATTATCTAATTTAAACTATAAATTTATAATAATAATTTAAAAATCTACATGAAACACTCAATTTTAGATTTTATCACTGTAAATAAGAAATTAAAGTTTCAACTTTAAAATAAATAAACAAATCAATATATCAATTTATCACAAAATATTTTTATTGTAGGATCATCATCACTAAGATCAACGCCTTGCTTCATCTTTTAATCAATATATAAGTATTTTAACAATATTAATAAGTAGTAGAAAACTACTGTTAACAATTAAGTAAACAAATAAGAACCCAACTTTAGTAAGTAATCATTAGGTTCAATTTACTAAAGCAACACAAATGAAATTAAATTAAAATATTAGTATTATTGAACTTTATATATATATATATATATATATATATATATAGTGGTTGGTGAGTTAAGTTAGGTTCATGAATTAAGAAGATTGAGTCACTGATGATAACTTTAGCTTATATATTTTTATGATTACATTTTTTATGTAAATTTTATGATTAAAATTCAAAAAATAAATAATTTTTTTTAAAAAAAAGTATGTCGATCAATGGAGACTGATATCATTAACTCACCCGCAACTAGCAGTGGGCTTAAATTTGAAATACTAAATCCACCCGTAACCGGCAAAATTACTTAAAGTAGGCGGGTCTTTATAGGTGGATTTTAACATGTAATTTTGCCATCCCTTGTATTAAGATTGGTTAACTATAGTTTAAAAGGTATGGTATTAAAGTGGTTGGTAAAGACTACTTGTTATATTTTAGAAACTACGTTAATTTGATCAATTATTTTTATGATGAAAATTTTATAATATCCTCATTATTTGTGTCAAAATTATTATTTCTAAGTCATCTTTATTATATATTATTAATTTTTATTTCATAATTACATCTGTTTTTTTCACATAAACTAAAAAGTTATAATATCTTAATACCAAACAACACCTTAAATTGTTTGCATGTTAAGATTGAATATTTTCAATTTGGTGAACATAAAAGTAATATAGTGGTTAAGGCCAAGCATTTGAAAAGTTGACGGATGTTTTTTTTTTCTTTTTTGTTTGAATGGACTGTAGATGGAGTCAGCGGAAGCAAAGGTCCAAGAAGTGGCTTCTTCTTGCTTCTTTTTGCTCCAGAGAAAAGCAACCGCATGCTTTGACCTTTCAAAGTTGAAAACAGAGTAGTTCTCCAAACTTATGTGTAAATAACAAACGTGTCGACTTCCAATGGGTTAATATACTTTTAACAGTATAAACTTTCAAATATTGATACCATCTTAGTACTTACAAATATTGACTTCCAATGGGTTAATATACTTATTTTAAACATATGGATAAACGTATCTTGTAAAAGTATATGAACCCATTGGAAGTCAATATTGTAACATTTTATAGGCTTGAGGATTCAAGGCAATTTCGTTGAAACCTTCGAGATTGGTTGGCCTGGAAGAGTAGGTAAAGGCCTTCGCCCTTGGCGGTTTTCTTTCCTTTGTTGGCTTGTTGATTTATTTGGTAAATGTTAAATAAATAGGGGTAGTTTATGGGGTTACATTCTAGAATTTTAAAGAGTACATTACGAAATAAGTTGTTGCTACATAAATATTAGTTTGGTTTGAAGAAAAGTAAGAAAATTAATTAAATAAAGAAAGGAGGGGAGAGTATATTGAAATTCTTTTCTAATGTTTGATTTGCTACAAAATTATACAAAGAAAGGAAATGTCTTAACTTTTATTTGGACAATTTCACTCTTTAGTGTTAAACTTTCAATATTTATCATTAATATAATTCAAAAATTAAACAATAAATTTATTTAATATACTATATAAATAAATAATAAAAATTATTTTAAGTAATATAATTATATTTATAATTAAACTATGTTCAAAAAGTTTATTAACATAATTTTATTTTAAAATTAGTTTAATTTAATTTATTTCTAAATAAATTATGACATAATACAAATAATTTCTTAATTAATATATTATAATTTAAAAATTTTATTTGAATAAAAAAATAGAGTTGCCGCCGCCACCATCGAAGTCGTTGCGTCTCGCTGTAGGCCACCACTGTACCATGTCATTTCAACTTGAGAATTATATGTAAATTATCATAACTTGACGATCTATAGATTGAAACAACTTATTTGACCCAAATACTTAATGTTTGTCTAGATTTGAAATAGTTAGAAAGTTTTCAAATTTCTATTGATCGAATTTGAGGAAGATAAATTCATTTTTTCAATTGTGTGACAGTAAAACGATGTTGCTCGTCGGCCGGCAACTCCAACGGTACAGGTGGTGACGTCTCACGTGCAGTTGTCGGTGGCAGAGGAGCCGTATAGCGATGGCAGAGATGGTGGTCTAGCGACCGTTAAATTTTTATTTCTATTTTTTAAAATTAAATAAATAAATAAAGTGATTTTATTAAATTGTTTAAATCATTACTTTAACTTTTACTAATAAAAAATTAATTATCTGCATTATTAAATTGATAAAATAAAATTGTTAATAATAATTATTTGATAATATCAAACAAATTAATAAAAAACTGAAGGGGTAATTTTGGATGTTTTGGCTTCCAATAGAGGAGGAATTCAAATTCATCACTTTTTTGTGTGAAATCTAAACTCCACATTATAATGTATATTAAATTTTAATGAAAATTAAATTTTTATAAATTATGGTAATTCAAACAAAGGAAATAAGAAAGAAATTTAAATTACTTTCCTTTCCCCCTTTCTCTCCTTCCAACCAAACACCACCTAAGTGTGGTTATTAGACTAAAATCTCATTGTTAATTGTCTACAATCGACAGATATAATTGATTTCATTAAACATTAATTGCGTACCCTTTCCTCTTAAATAATATTTTATAAGTATATATGATTACAAATAATATTTCTCCAAGCAGATTAATTTGATTTTGAATATGATTAATCCCTGATACAGACCTATCATAGGATCAGTTTAAATATTGTTTGACATTGTAACAAACTAGTAAATAAAAAAATAAACAGACAAATTTTCTCCTTAAAAACAGAGAATCAAACTCCTCTGTTGAACTACATTACCTGTATGTATTTACACAGTAAAATTTATCATAATTCAAAAATATATAGCATACACACACAGCCACTTCTGAAGAACTAAGTTAGCTGGTATCACAAACTATCTGATTCTAGCAAATTTAAACTCCATGGTGCTAAAGCTATACACTTGATATCGTACTCGTCATGCCAGAGGTAGCAATTGATCTTTCATTAGTCATCAAAAAACTATACCTTGACGGAGAAGCTTTAAAAGATTCATGGGTTAGCGGCAATGGCCTCTCTGGCAATGTTGGTATATCAATATCACCTTCAAGCATTTTCAGAGCATCAGCAATGGTGGGTCTAAGAGCCACCATAACATGAGCACACAATATTCCCACACGCACAAACCTCTCCATCACGGCTCTTGACCCTTCTTCTCTAATAAACTCATCAAAGATTTCATCCACCTTCCCAGAATTTGCTAGCATCCAAGCCCAGTCCGTGATCAGTAGAAACGATGAATTTGATGTTTCAAGCACTTTCCTTCCACTCATGAGTTCAAGAATCACAATGCCAAAGCTGTAAACATCGCTCTTCTCCGTTAACTGTCCGTAGAGAGCGTACTCAGGAGCTAAGTAACCGTATGTGCCTGCCACTCTTGTTGTGAGATGGGACTGGCCTTCTAAACTTTGCTTTGCTAATCCGAAATCTGCAACTTTGGCTTTCATCTCTGAGTCTAACAGTATGTTTGTGGACTTTATGTCTCGATGATAAATGGCGGGTTTGAGTCCGTAGTGCAAGTATGCAAGTCCTTTGGCAACATCCAGGATTATTTTCTTCCGCTGAGGCCATGCCAATTGCTTTCTTGTGAGAGCGTTTGATATATGGTCACCGAGACTGCCATTGGGCATGAAATCACAAACAAGAAATCTTCTTTTGCCCTTCTCGTCATCGCTTGAAACGCAGCAGCCTCTAAGAGATAGAAGATTTCTGTGCCTTATTTTACTTATGATCTCAACTTCATTAATAAATTCTTCGTCCCCTTTTGTGTCTAAATCAGTAATTTGCTTTACTGCAACCAAGGTTCCATCCTCAAGAGTTCCTTTGTACACAATCCCCGATGCGCCTTGGCCTATGAGATTTTTCTGAGAGAATCCACCGGTAGCTTGATCAAGCTCAGATTCACGAAACCATTTAGCACCCGAGTTTGGTAACACACTGTCCTTAAAACTTCTCACAAATTCCTCGTGTAAAGCATTCCGTTTCCTTTTCTTATACCACTTTCTGTACATAATGATCAATCCACCAGCAAGCAGAACACCCAAAAGAGCACCCAGTAATGCGACTACTATTTTGATCACTCTATCATTACTGGACGAGTTCTTCGACCCTGAGGTAGAAAGAGGCAAGCCTAGTATGCAAGCAGCCGTGGCTTCATCCTTAGGATCATTGAGGATACCAGCAGCGTATAATATAGCAAAGTAAAAGCATTTTGTTGAATTTTGTTGTATGCTTACCAGCTGAGAATTCACTTTGTAACCAGCTTCAACACATGAACTGCACTGGGTAAATCCAGTCATGTTCTTGCAATCGGAGTCTAGCGCGCTTGTCGGACCAACCAATTTTCTCCAGTCTTTAGTTGTTACAATTCCAGCACAACTTGAAGGTCTTGTGACAAATTGGTATTTGTCGGGAAAGCAAGCGGCGACTAAAGATGGATTTATCGACAAGGCGGCAAGATTGTGTTGAAAATCAGATAAGCAAGAAGAGGAAGCAGTTTCGTTTGGTAATTGAAACATTGAGGTCTCTCTAAGGTATAGAGCAAGTCCGATGCCAACAAGGCTAGTGAGAGTCTGGCAGCATAGTTTTCCATCAGGATCCAGGCACTGAGACCTGTCCCAAGGGTAAGTCTGGACGTAGCTAAGATCTAAAGGACATGAAGAATTGGTTGCTGAATCAATGAAGGAAACGGTGGAGAAGAAGAGGAGAAGATGGAAAGAGAACAAAAGGGACTTGGCCATGTTCACCTCTTTTCCGTGTTTAATTGGCTAACTCCCTAAAAGCCCGAAGCCAGCCTTGAGAGACGTTGACTAAGAGTTGTTTTATGAACGTTTGAGCAGTGATTATCAACATTGGCCGGCTGCTGGTGGGCTGGTCAACGTGCACGTTTTTGGTTTAAGACTAGGATAAGGATTATTAATATTATATTACATGTGTCATATGTGTGCTTCGGATGCAGATAAGACGAGGGTGGGTAAGTAATTATCTAAAAGGCGTATTCTCAGATACCTTCCGTGAGGTTTGGTGATTTATCGGTAAAACGGAGAGCATTGTAAAATACTAACATGGTACCCCCAACTCCCACCAATGAAATG
Source organism: Citrus x clementina (assembly GCF_000493195.1). Classification (NCBI taxonomy): domain Eukaryota; kingdom Viridiplantae; phylum Streptophyta; class Magnoliopsida; order Sapindales; family Rutaceae; genus Citrus; species Citrus x clementina. Next base: position 37,700,124 of record NW_006262201.1, on the reverse strand, counting down.
CTTTTTCTACTTATGTGGATTATGTCTGGTCTACTAATGCTGTGAGTAATACAGGTCCAATCTCTTTATGAATGTAATGCCTTAAAATCACTATGATTCAACAATGAAACATATTTGTCTTGGACAATTTAATCAAACAGCTCAGGAACAAATCATAACTAGTCAAGACTAATGTAATAAACAATAAACAATTGTATTTTTAGAATGTTAATTCCTTAGACGACATTTCAAAAAAACATATGCTTGTCAAATTTCATAATCCCAAAACAACAATCAAAGAATTGTTCATTAGTAAATCCAAAATCAACCTTGTTTGTGTCGCAGTCCAATAAACAATCCATGACACATTTTAGCGTCTTTTAACATCTTTGTAAACTTCGACTATTTATCATATAAAAATAAAAAACTCATTTTCTTCTTAAAATTCATCTGTAAGTTTATATTTAGTATTAATTCTTGATTTTGGTTTTGACATTTGGTTATCCTTGTCAACATATAATTACCCTCTCTCTCTCTCTCTCTCTCACTCACTTAGTTTGACTTCAAAGGGTACAAAAGTAATTGCAGTGTATTCACGGGGCTGCTGTTAACACTTAAACAGTTAACGGGGTCTATGTACCTATTTCACGATTCTCTCTCTTTAAGTGATGCTTTGTCAAAGTAGGAGGAGGAAATCTGATAATGTCCTTATTCTTAAGGCAATATGAAAATCCCAACTAGCTGTTTTTGTTTACTCCTTTGATTAACAAAAGATTCCCTTTCCGATCTTCGACGAAATTTCGATAAACTCCATGTGTATATCAAACTCTTTAATTAACACAAGGTGGAGTATTTTAACTTTTTTCCAAGTAGTCTGTTAAGATTTGTCTCTATTATCAGTACTATTATTAATGTACATCATTTCCCATCTCTTCACTCCTCTATTATGTGAGGGCCAATATTGTATTATTAGTGGCATTTTCGAGTATTTTAAAATATGCCACTTCTGTTAACGTGTTCCCAATTTTATTTATTCTTTTTATATAAAAATAACTTTTTTGCAAAAAGTCATTGAAGCAGGTCACAAGTGGGTGGGCTGTCATAACAGTTAGTATAATAATTAATAAATGCCTTTATTTTCAGGCTGTCCAGAAAACAAAGTACAATGAGTTGAGGCGCGAGCGTTTTGATAAACAAATATGAATAAAACGGCCAGCCAAGTATAGCAATTTAACAAGTTCTATAAGATTTAATTAGTTATTAATGGCTCTCAGTTGCATGAAGAAGTGAAAGCGAAAACAGTGGAGGCTTTTTATAATTTTCCCTTTACTAGTCAATAGTTTTTTATTAAGTTCGGACGGTAGGTAGAAACTGTAAAGAAATTTTATTGAATATAAGAATAAGAGGGGAACGCCTTCTCTCTCTCTCTCTTTTTTTTTTTGGTAAAAAAAAGAAGTGCAATAAAATTAGCATAAAAAGCGTTTTATAGGAAGAATTTCATAAAACAAGATTTAAAATAAAAAATATATATGAAAATCAAAACCTCAAAAAAGAAAGTCAAGTGGTGGATACGTCATCTCCTCATCTCCTCATCTCCTCATCTCCTCATCTTTAAAGTCAATAATTTGTGAGAGTATATTTTCTTCTTTTCTTTGGTGTAAATTTTTTATAGAGTTTCTTCATGCTTTTATAGTGTACAATGTTGTTTAATCGATTGCAACCGGCTGCAACAGTCGATCATTTGGCTTGACTTTTTCAGTCAACCCGGTCTGCAACCGTTTCAGCCAGTTATGCTTTCTTTCTTTTTTATCCATGTGGTAGATTTTTATTGGTTAGTTAGTCAAATCACAGGCTGTAAGTTACGAAAATTGTAACTTAGGGGGATCCTTTACGTAAGGATGGAAATGAATTGTCGGTGGAAAGAAATTATTCGACATTTGGAAAGCAAAAGCCGTATGGTAAGTAGAATACTGGCCCACACTAATTAATTGAATCTTCCTCTTGCTTGCGTGATATTTTATTTTATTTTATTTCTATAAAAAAAAATTAATAAAAAGTGTAGCTTGTGCCGGACGGCACCATTTTTCACCCACCGCCGAGCTTGGGAGAGGGGCGACAGCAGAGAGTGCTTTCTTGATTCACAAAAATTCTCTCCTTTCAAATTCTCCCGGAAGAATTTTGATGCCACTCATTTTTTCATCATCGCCCACTTCCCGCCAATTTGTCTCCACCATCTAAACCCAATCTCTCTCTCTCTCTCCATTTTCCCCCAAAAAAAAAAAAAAAAAACAGAAAAAGGAAAAAATTTCACTAGCTCCCCTGTTTCATATCCCCTTTTTTTTCCACTCAATTAAATTACGTAACTGAAAAAATAGAGAAAAGTAACTTGTTTGACGCTATATCTTTAATCTCGTTTTCTCATAACAATCATACCGATTTCATAGAACTTTATCTTTTTAGATCAATTTGGAGTTAATAATAGATTCATCAAATTGCGATCATGGACGAGTTCAGTGCCTTAACGGAGCGTTTTGGTTTGAAGCAGCAAGGGAAATCAGCTCCAATGGCCGCATCAAAACGACCCGCCTACAATGGCACAGCCCGTAGTTTCTCTTCGAATTCCGGCTCAAACTCAAAACCCTCATCGCATAGTCAAAATCAAAATTCTTATAGTGGGGGCTTTCCCGATGATATTCTCTTTCAATCGAACACCGGTAACAAGGAATCTCAAGGCCGATACGATGACCATTTTGGTCAATTTCAAACTTCCACGATCAATTCCAGTAATGGCTCGTCTTTGGATTACGGTTCTGCGTTCATGGGATCGGGGATTTCGGGTTCTAATGCTTATACATATGACGACGACGACGATGATGATCTTTTTGGGTTGAAGAAGAACATAAACGAAGACCTATCTGGGTCGTTTGTTTCGCCACCGGAGAAGGGTGATTCAGTTGATGATTTGTTGGGTGGTTTTGGTGTTGGAGCTGATTCGAATTCGGAGCGTCTGAAGCAAAACGAAGCTGGTTCTGATGATTTGATACCTGGCTTTGGTGCAAGCACTTCTTCAAACGATGGGTATTTTTTTAGCTTAATAAATTTACTTCACTTTCTAACTTGTCTTGTATATTAAATGATTTTCAATGCTTTATTCAATCGAATGATTCCCAAGTTTTTTCCTTGTTTATTAGTCAAACCAAAATGATTAGAGAAGCTCTGTTTTATTTGTTTGATAAAGAATGCGGTACATTGTGTATTATGACTTTTTTTATTATTTTACAGAATAGGATTAAATCATATTTGAAGCAAATTTTGGGTAGTAAATGGCTGTAAGTGCTAGTTTGATGATTCTGTTTCTCAGAGATCTCAATGTTTACTTTCACAATGTATGGCGGAAATTTAAGCTTTTTAGCCAATAGTTTTTTCCAAGCTTTTAGGTGCAAATCATCATGTGCACACAATCTTATTATGTTTCAAAGACCTTCGGAGAGTTAACTTAGCAGAGTCTTCCATTGCTTTTATTATGAAGATGCATATTTAGTGTGATAGAATTTGTGTGGATAATGTAAAATTCAATTTGATAAGTTGAGATAATTGACATCTATTTCTGTTTCATTCCTTTTGTGCAGAACAAATGCCAAGGCAACTGAATCAACGTACTTGTCGGCAAAAGACCCATTTATAGTGTTAGAAGCTGCTTCAAACCCAGCATATGGTTCCTCAGATTCATTCACGGACGCACTGGATGAACTTGGCAAGCTCACTCAATCTGGGGCTACAAAGCCGGATGGTCCATCAACAGCTTCTAGGACATTGAAACCCCCTCCTAAACCATCTCAAGTTTTGAAGGTCGATGAAGGTCACTTTTCTTCCTTTTACTGTGAAGATTTGGTCTGGTAGAGCTTTTCTTTCCTCCATTCCCTGATAACCTTTGTAGTACTAACATTCTTTATGTTGCAGTTCAAAATCCAGTTGTATCTTCAATAGATGAACTTGAAGATTTTGCAAGGTGTAGGGTGCGAGATAGTCCTGATAGAAGCTCAGTATGTACTCCTAAGGAAATGAGGGAGTGGCATAGTCCCAAAGCTAGTAAGTATAAAGAAGCCAAAGATGCAGCTAAAAGAACCCCAAAAAAGAGTGAAGATGATCTAGAGTCCTATTCGAGCGTGGGTACTCGGTCAAGCAGTGTACCAAAATCAAGGGCTACCTCTTCAGTAAGGGTTATTGATATAAAATTACACCATTTGCAACACCGAAGATTAAAATATTTGCTTCTTGTATGCTATCCAGGATCCTATCTTTGATGCAAAAATTAACAGGAAAGGGCCTGATATGGTGCAGGAAAAAACTTCTGGTGGCTCATCCCACATAAAGAAGGCTTCCTCTACCACTAATTTAGAAGATGACTTTTTTTCTGTTTTGGGAGGTAGTTTGTTTCAGAAATTCACTTTCGTTTACAGCGCTATAATCATTTGTTGTGGAAAATCTCAAGCTGATGCTTTTGCTTCCAGCAGCAACCTCAGCAGTTGGAGAATTTGAGGAGTATGAAGGGGAAAGTGAAGAAAGACGACGAGCTAGATTGAAACGTCAGCAAAAGACTCATGACCGAATGGTGTGTGTTTTCTTGATTTTCTAAGATGAAATTGCATTTTCCTTTTTATACCTATTATGAATTCTGAAAGGAAGGCTCATTGGTATTAGGTGGAAAGAAATTTTCCAAGGAAATGATATAGGAACATGGAAATTATAGAAAGAGGAAAAAGTGAATAGAAATATTCCATTCAAGCAGCAGTCCAAAGGCAATCCTTTCTTCTTTTGTATCTGAATGCTTTTGGCCTCTTTATCTTAATCTTCTTGTCAAAGCATCAGCTATACATGAAAAAAACTTAGATCAATTCCCTTGGCCATTGGGCCTTAGTTGCATCATTTTGGTTTTAGATTTACAGTACATGGCTTATATTCCTTGTGGATAGTTGGGGGTTAAACTTTTGTTGAATTAAATATTTTTATCTATCTTCATATGGGAATTTTAAAGTTTAGATGTTGTATTGTAGGTGAAAGCAGTTGCTGATTTTAACCAGCAGGAGTTTCAAACTCAGCAAGAACAAGAAGAGAGGCGTGTAAGTAGCTGTTGTATTCCATATGAGTTTCTAATGCATTTATGAGGATTATTTATGCTGATTCTGCAAGTTAAATATCAGATAAATTGGGATTAAATTTACACGTATTTTATTTCTTCACTATTTTCCCTTGGTTGGAAATTGGGGACAAAGTGGCCACAGTTGTGCCTCTTCTCTTTTCATCATTGCTGCTTAAACTAGACTGATCCAATTACTTTTTTTATCATAATTTGCAGAGGATTGCTGATTCTTTGAATGTCGAGATAAAGCGTTGGGTTGCAGGAAAAGAAGGCAATATGCGTGCATTACTATCCTCGTTGCAATATGTGAGTTCTTTAATTAGTTTTCAGCATTATACTTCTTGGATTTTGAAGGGGAAGAAAATCAGCAATACATTTAATTTCTGGATTAGTTGCTGGTTTTCATCTTTGTTATTGGATTGTAGTCCACCCAGAAAAAAATTTGAGGTTGGAGTATATGAAAAGTTACACAAAGGGAGTTTTTGCAACCTCTTATTATTTTCTAACCCTAGGGAGTGTTCTTGTTGACTGACTCTTTGCTTCTTTTTTCCTTTCTGCCACCTTCTAATATTTTCTGACCCTAGGGAGTAGTCCTCGTTGACTGAAGTTCATATTTTGTCTGATTGGAAATGTGAAGTGCACTTTTCATGCATATACATTTACTATGATTCAGGTATCATATATAATATATTTATTCATCGTAACTGAAAATATTTGGCTAGAAGTGAATGTGATAAGCGTTACAAGTATCCGCTTTGCAGTTGAATGTATGACTACCAGCAACATTCATTTTTATGTCTAATTCTGTTTATATGGTCTGTTAACTGTAGAAATGGATGGCTTGCTAAAACTCATGTTTGTTCTACGTCTTTTACCCCCACACCCACCCCAAAAAAGAAGGGAAAGAAAAGCATAAGATAACACTTGTTATGATTCCAATTTTAGGAAACACAGTTATGATGTTTTTCATGTATTCTATGCTTCCTTAACTATATATAAGATTGCAAAATGGTGGTAAGAGTACACCAAAATTACCTACATTGAGGGGAAAACGTAGTGTTATTTTCACATTTTGAAACTACTTTCAGTTGTTTTAGGATTTGTATTCTCGTTACTGCCTGATGGAATGAGCATTTTACTTTTATTGCAACTAATCCCCACTATTTGCGGAATGGTGAGCAGGTGCTTTGGCCTGAATGTGGCTGGGAGCCAGTTCCCCTGACAGATTTGATTACTTCATCCTCAGTTAAGAAGGTTTTCAGAAAGGCAAGGTTGCTTCTACATCCAGACAAGGTCCAAGGAGCTAACATTCAACAAAAGTATACTGCAGAGAAGGTTTTTAATATTCTCCAAGTATGTTACCCATATTCTGTGTAGTGTGTACATATTTGTGTAGCTAAGATCTAAATTTTTCCTAGATATAGGATTTTATTATTGGATTTGGATATAAGCTTCATTGAATGACCATACATGCTTTTGTAACTATGTATAATAAAATTTCACAATAGAGACCATTGACAACCAAGATTTTGCTAATGTTTGGTTTAAATTAGTAGGAAATATATTCATGGAGTTTTCTCAGTAATATGCCATATAGGCTGAAAAAAAATAAAAACTTTGGAAGAGGGAAAATTTAATTAGAGCTTGAACTATTCTAGTTCTTTTCAGTTTGAAGACTTAAACACATTAGAGACTCATGATCCATAAGGTTTCATGAAATTCGAATGATGTAACCCAAAGATTAATGCATAACTCTACTCATTCTGGTGTTTGAACTCCCCAATTCTTGTGTAGTGGTGTTTGATTTTATGTTGCGTTTGATTTGTGTCAAAACAGGAAGCTTGGGAGAAGTTCAGCAAGGAAGAACCTTGTTAAAAACTTACGACTAGACAAAACTTCCGAAAATCTACTCACATCATTCATGGAAAGTTATACTACCTTCGGGATGAAAGCTGCATATGCCCTTGCTTTTGAAGCTCGTTTCTCTTTTGTACTTCAGTCCAGATTCCACAAATGAATTTAAGTCACATCATTCACGGAAAGTTATACTAAATTTGGGATGAAAGCTGCATATGCACTTGCTTTTGAAGTTCTTATCTGTTTCTCTTTTTACTTCAATCCAGATTCCACGAAATGCATGGTGAAGAAAGAGTTCTATTTTTGTATGTTGGTGTAAATGATGAAGAGAGGAATATTTTATATTCTCTCAATCCACACTAGAAGTCCCCTGGAAAATTTGAGTAGCCATAATATTCTGGATGGTGAGTATTTCTGTTTTCTTTTCTTCTTTTATTTTACTCAATATTTCTTTTATTTATTTTGTAACTGTTTTAGGGTGCGTTTGGGATTGAAGTGCTGTAGTTTTTAAGTTACAGCTGCTGTGAAAAAAAAGCTGTAATTATGAAACAAAAATTAATAATATATAATAAATATAAAATTTAAATAATAATTTTGATAAAATTATTAAAGATATAATAAATTTTATATTATACAAGTGAAAAATCATAACAATATAGCTTAAAAGCTACAACAGCTAGCGTTTATCAAATACTTTAGTGCTGTAGCTTTTAAGTTACAGCTGCCCAATCTCAATCCCAAACGCACCCTTAGTCCGTGAGTGGTTACATTTTCGAATAATTAGATCAGATGCACGTTCGTTGCTGTGTGTGCAATTCATTCATGGTTCCTGGATGAGCCAACTTGACTGATTTTCGGAGCATATGATAAAATAGTTTTTTTTAAATATATTTAAATTATTAATATAAAAATAACGAATGATTACCATAGCACTATCTATCAAGGACTTTATTTGACAATTAGTTGCTTCGTCGCACGACAGCAACATCAAAAACCGGAGCACGTTAGCTCCAAACATCCTCAAGAGGTTTAAAAGTAAATTATGGGTATGGCAACACGTCTTATTCGTTGATCATAGTCGACATGGAAACAATAAACTTTGAAATGGAATCTTGTTTAAACACTCAAATTTGATCATCCGTATGCATGCATACTTTTAGGGGCGATGGTTTGGATATTTATGTTTATGCTTCATGTAATTATCTCGGGCAAGAATGTAAGTCACTGCACTAAATTGCGAATTGGGTGATGGGCGTGCAACAAAATGAATTTCATAAGCACGTTGTAGACTAGAGTGATTTGGCCATTTGGGTCTGCGAGCCGACGGTTGACTTGTGAATTTTTTTTTTTTATTGATATATTATAATCAGAGTTTTACCGATATTTACAATCAGAAATTAATTTTTTTTTTGATAGACTAATATATTACAATCAGAGTTCTATTGATATTTATAATTAGAAATAAAATCGGAACTTTCTTGAGTAATCATATTATAGTACAACCCGAATGTCACACTCACTATTAATATTAAAAGGAGATCGATTCTATCATAATATAGGGAGACGGAGACAACTAACCCCAATTATACAGAGAAGTCAAGTCCTAACGCTGTGCGAGCTGGGACTTGAATCCATACCCTCAAGGTTGTTGAGAGTTATTGAGGGCATGGGCGTGCGAATAGGTTATGGCCCATTGACAGTTGACTTGCGAAATTTGAAAGTTAAAAATTTGAAAAATTTATTGGCCCATCGAATATCCTGTGAACTTTCTTAGGGCAGAGGCATAAATTTTCAATATCACTCAACACATGATGTCCTGTCCTTGTTGAATTGAGAAAAGCTACAAGAAGAAGTTTCCCGTAAATTCTTTTGAAATTTCGAAAAGTAAGTTCGATGAGGATCTGTAAACAACCTTTAATATCACTTTATAACTTGGTAATTACAGTGTATGTTGCTAGTCACTATTGCATCACTAAATGGAGATCAAATGTCCGGTAGAGTCTTTCGTTCATTCAATGAATTTATACATCTGATTCTAAGTCGTATTTGGATTCTACTGAACCATCATTATGTTATTTACTGCAAAGTGAATTTTGCCTTTAGTGAAAGAAAGAATCATTAAAACCCCTCAACCCTTGGAGATTCTTCTATTATATTATATATAATTCTCCATTTCTTACGGAGTAATTATGATCGAAGAGAACAACGTGATCGTTTTATTTTTTTTATATAATAAAAAGTTGATTACCAACCCACCAGTTGTCTTGTTTAGACCTTTCAAATGAACATAAAAGAAAAAGTCCTAAGTGGCTTATGATGGTTGCGACGCATGGCCGTCCACGTATCTCCGGCAACTGCGACTAAGGTGGCCGCTCCACTACTGTCTACTGCCGTTTCTCTAGGCATCACCATTAATATATACATTATCATCCCTTATTATCAAAATGTGAAAAAGTACAATTTGGTTTATACATTAAAGAAAGTATGCTACTTGATAACCTCAATTTTGAAGCTCTTCTTGAATTAAAGTCATAAATTTTATTAGTGGAACACGCTTTTTTCTCGTTATTTTCACATGTTCTTTTTTTTTTTCCCCCAAAAATAAAAAATGAAGCCACAATTCAAGTATATACCATTTGTCCTCCAATATTTAAGTGCTTTATTTTATGACATGTTACTCATTAATGTTTTTCTTATTGATTATTTCATTGTTGTGATGTGAGACCACAGTTTCAATTAAGATCCCAACCACTATCATCTCAATTAAGGTGGTATACATCTATTGGACAGTTAAAGAACCTTTGATTTCCTACTTCACTCTTGAGATCAAAGGTTCTTTATCTCCTCATGTAACTATAGGAATACTATTTCACTACATCCGAGAGTGCCCTCTTCATTCTTCTTTGGAGTAGAATTTCGAGTTAGGATTTGATAGATTTTTTGGTTGAATTTAGATGAACTATGTCAAGACAGGTCTCGACAAACTTTTAACTGTAATATCATAAAGTTATATGATAATTTTTTTTTTAAGAAAAGAAAAACCATTATGTTACTATAAAATACACCCTTGGCTTACATATTTATCATAATCATTAACAAAATACTATTATTATTATTAATTATTATTTTCACGGGAACAAAAGATGTGTTTGGTGACTGAAAGATCCACAGACCCCAAGCCAAGGACCTTTATCATTCTAATTGTCAAATGCCAATGTTATAATTATGATTATTAATGTTCAAGAAAGTGGAGAAGCACTTTTATGAAACAGGATTGCAAAAATAGAGCTCAAATACAAAAACTTACAGATTAAAATTATCTAGGTTGTTCTGACAATTTCAATTTGAGAAAAAAAAAATCTAAAGCTGTTTGCCCACTATCTCTCTTTCTCGAATTTATTATATTCCCATATAACTGCCCGTGCTTTTCACTCTTTACAGGCAAATAGGATTATCGATATTCCTCATAATTGCTTAGATATCGGCACTTTCAATGGTTTTTAAGAAGGTAACAATAACAACTTGCCCTTCGGTTGATTCTAATAACAGTTAGGAGCATGATGAACAATATCCTCCCAATTATTTGCCTGTTGCTCGGTGGCCCATACTTTTATTAAGTGCTTGTTGTAATCATGACTAGTTAATATAACATTGCAAAAACAAAAGATATATAAGCCAGCAACTTGGTTTAAATTTTTCTATTTTGCATTTGGAAAATGGACAACGTTACATTGTTCAAATCTTGAGGACTCCTATGCACAGATACATGGTCCTGCTTTTGTTTGTGATGAGAAGGGCAAAGAGACAACGGAGAGCTAATGAAAACAGCAGTAACATGACCAGTTTAGGCACTTGACATATTAACATAAACAAGAACTGAAAAGTCTAATGATTGATCCTTTTCCTTGTCGAACATCATCAATGGCTACTTCCATTTGTAATCAGACTGAATTAGTAGCTGGTGCTGAAGGGCTTATAAGACTTAAGGTCAGTAACAACTCCTGCAATAGAGCCAGCCGCTGCAGCTATGGTGATTATTAGGCAAGCTACGCTTAGGATTTGGAGACAAAGCCATTTTGTGCTCCACTTTGGTATCTTCTTTTGCGCAATATACATCTCAACAGGGAAGTATACTGTAAGTGGCCAAAATCCTAGAGCTCCGAGGAGACCAACAACGTCGTTAAAGAATGGGAGAAGCATTGAAATCACAGTTGTTAAGATGACAAAAATTGTCCTCCAAACCAACCGGAAGAGGTTGAGGTTGTAGCACTTAAATCCAGGGATTGGGACTTTAATATCCTTTGTGATGAATTCGCTATCCGGGAATCGTTGATGAGCTTGTTTTTCAATGAATGCAAAGAGGGGTTGGCAGAAAACTTGGTATGCACCAACAAGGTGGATGACAATGGCTGCATTGGCTATGTCAAGTAGCCAATATGGGTTATAAAAGCCAAAACCAGTGAGCAAATTTCCGGGCGACAAGTCCCCAAAAGCCGCATAGCCAAAGCAGCCACAGAGCATGTAAAAAAGAGTTGTGACTCCAACACTTATTAGTGAAGCCTTCTTCATTGTCTTTGATTCTGATGGTGGAGATTTAACCGTGTCCTGTTACATAACAATTATTAATTGACGGGGTTACTTCAGCAAATAAATTATCAAACAAACAATATAAGAAACACTTTCGGTTATTTAAATTGTTGGAAAAATTAAGAAATGTACCTGAATTTCAATGAGGATGATGGAGTAAGAATAAGCAAATGCTATGTCTCCAAGTGCTTGGAAGCTTCTCCATATCTTTTGAGTTTCACTAACAGTGCCAATACTAATACCAGTTAAGCTTCCCCTGAATTTGCCGGTTTCTGAAAATTAAGCAAGAAAAAAAGGACACGTTAGCCTTATTAGAAACACACTTCACACCATATTTGAATCAAATTAATTATTAACTCATTAGTGAAAGTTACCTGCAACTTTAGCAATACCAAGGCCAAGACCAATAGTAGAGTAAGTAAAGGACATGACAGCGGCAACAATTGAGAGCCACCATAGCTGATCAAAGTCAGGTATTTGAGAGAGAACAATTTCCACAATGCCAAAAGCAATCATGTATGGATTGCTATTCATATGGCACGGATTCTTATCTCCTTTAGAGTGAAAGCAATTTGACCTTTCTATAGCCCTGATTGACCAAAAAACTCAAAACTCATTATCTCAAATAACCAAGAATAGGAAAAGATCACCAAAATTGAATAAAATTGTGGGGGGGGGGGGGGGGGGGGGGTGGGGAAGGAGGGAGGACTCACATCATGCTTATGGATGAAGCTATAGTGTAACCAATGGCAACTCCGAAAAGGTTCAGATACTGAACAAGCCCGCATATTTTTACTTGAAAGCCACCTGAGAAAATCAGAAGGAAACGAAACAATTGAGTGACCTGAGTTAATCCCAGTTGAAAATTCGGTTATTATTTATTTTTATTTTTTTACAGCAGTGAAATTATACCAAGGTTGGATCTGACAGCATCCACGTAAGTGTAGTTTCTTTTGCCAGTAACAGGGTCACCAGAGCGGTAACAAGCAGCAAGAAGAGTAGAAGTGTAGTAAGTGACAAAAGAAAACAAGAACATAACAGATGGTCCTGCAATCCATCCAAGCTGAGCTGTGGCCCAAGCCAAAGACAGAACCCCAGATCCTATAACAGCTGTTATTATGTGCGCACTTGCAGTCCACAAAGTCCCTGCAGCATAGTAGCAGATAAAAAGAGAACCATCAGTAACAAACTTAACTTGAACAAAAGTGCTCTCGGGAGAAAGAAAAAAAAAAAAGTACTTTAAGATAGCATAAAATTTTACCAGTTCTCTTGAGGCGACCATCATCATCAAAGCACTTGGGGCCACTTTCAGGAAGTGAAACATCAAAAACTTGGTGTTGGTTCTTGGCAGCAGTAACTCCAGCCATCTTTGTTTGTTATGAAAGAGACCAACAAAAATACGCCTTTAAGAATTTGTTCAGCTATAAATATATATGTATTGCCAAATTATATAAGTATGCTCAAACAAAGACAAGCTTTTTTAAGACACAAAGAGATGCGGGTTGTTGCTTCTTTGAGTTATAATTGTAAGTTCAGCTCTCAGTAAAAGTCACTGCTGTAAACAGAACACACAACTGAGATTCATTCACACACTTTCCAAGAATCTCAAAAACCCAAGTGAAGCAAAGTGCTTTTCTTGATGCAAAGAAACTGAATTCTGGATACACAAAGAAGGGGGGCAGTCGAGGGGATATATATATAGGTAGGTGCCAATGTGAAAAAAATCCAAAGGGCACGTGGTGTAAAAAGACACATTGTGTACGCGTATTATGTCAACAACCAGCTTGACTCAAAATCTCATCTTCAGAGCTGCTTCTCTCACACTCTCTCATCACTCGGCTCACCCCCACCATTTAGCTCTGCCCCACGTGATCACTTTCTCACTTCTTTCCTTTTCACTATTATCAACAGAAACAAGTAGCTGCAATCTGAATCTACAAACAACTTTTCACTGTCTTTGAGTCCCCCCCCTTTTTTTTTTCTTTTCTTCTCCCTTTTTTTTCCTAAATAAAGTTACTTTACCCATTATATATCAATATATGTCTTGCCTTATTTTTAATAAGATACAATAACCATATAGCAGTAAAATTATTAACTTTGGCTGTACAAGACGGGCAACCAAATTTGAAACTTGAAATCACTTTTCCATCATGTATATGTACATATAGATGTAGCTTTCAAAATATTCCATGTTGGTCGGGTAGAGTTTGGTGATCAAAGGAGCAGAGCTGCTTTCCTAATTAGTTGGGTTTTTTTTTTTCTTTTTTTTTGGTTTTAAAAATGTTAAAACATACATACATACATACATACATACATATATATATATGCTTTTTCCCCTACAAAATATTTTCAAGTGTTTCCTTAGTATTAAAATGTAAACAAACCCCAAGTTACATATATATTTTCCACGCAAAATTAATAGAATGCCAAGCGTGAAGATAAAAAAAATGTTCATGATTTGTAAATTAAAATGAAATACTTCCAAAAAAGAGTGCAAAAATGCAATCTCAGGACTCTTGTAATTACCTTCATGCCCACACCCTTTCTTTTTTCTCAATGCTTCTCTGCAACTTCAGGAAGCAGAAGCCCAAACAATCCAGAAACAAGGAAGGGGTTATTAACTTGTGAGTTTTGTGTCATCTTCGATCAAGTTCCATTGCTTATATAGTAGAACTGATAGCTGTATCAAGCTATTATTTTTATGTTTAATCTCTTGTATAAAACAAACTTCAGAATCAAAATTCTCACGTGTATGGCTCCTCATCCATCGTTATTTGAAGAGAATATGTTCCTATTCATTATTCATTAAAATTGTAATACGACCAGTCAAAATGCTTTTAACTTATTTGTACGCTTAAAAATATAACACATACATACGGCGCTGCAGCCACTAAGCATGTGCATGATCATGTGCTGCCATTGATTGGTAGTAGATAAGTGGAAAAGCAGTATCAAATTCTTTTCTTTGGTCCCCAATAACTGAGGAAAGAAAGGTTATTAATCAAAGGCACTTAGCTCTTCTAAGCAGACAGTATCTTTGAATTCCCTATTGTTTTTTTTATCGTTGTTTTCTTCTCCATCATGAATGCGATACTTTCTTTTTCTAAGTCCTGAAAATTTTGACACCTCTCCTCTTGTGGAAATTGTGTAAAGCAAAAGTTTTCTTTACAGCTTGATGAAGTTCTTTGTGTATCAAAAAGTGTCACGTCACTCAAGTTTTGATGCTCTTAATATTATTAGAGGTCCTCTTTTTGTGCTAATTCAACAGTTATGATAAATTATATACATAGATTTAATATTTGATATCGATTTATTTTCTTTTATGATGATTGAAAGCTGCCTTATAATGAGGGTTCTAATTCTTATAATTTAAGTTAACTTCTTAGTTAGTCTTTATATTTTAAAAAATATTACCGAGAGGTCTTTATTGTATATTCATTAATTTTCGTTAGAATATACCTAATTATCTTCTACTTTTTACATGTTGCATTTCAGATTTGTTTGATTTTCAAGTTATATCAAATAGAAATACTAATTTACATTTTTACTCTTGAAAAATTAGATTTAACAGCAATGATAGTAACATGATATTTGACTCAAATCATTGGAATTAAAAGATCATTTAGCCCATAAAATATGGGTAAATGATTAATTAAAAATTAACTCCTAATAGAAATGGGTGTTTTAGAAACATGTTAACAATTGTAGATTTTATGTTGAATACAAAACTACGTGAATTGTAATTTCCCTTATTATAGTTTTTTTTTCTTTTAATTACTGAAAATTTCTATTTTCGAACTTTTACATGACATAAATCTTCACTAAGATTTGCTGTCTTACATTTAAAGTTTATCCCAATTTGTCAGGTAGTGATCATGGACTTCTGGTTGGTAAAAACAACAGTAACTTCATTAATTCACCAAATTGGGTTAAAAAAATCAATTAGATATCAATGTACAAGGATTTAAAGGTAGTTGTAAAACACTAAAGAAAGATTATAACTAATCAAAGTGGAGGTGGATTCAATTTGTCCTCCATACGTGGCAAAATACCCTACGCACACGTTGGCCATCGTTATTGCTTGCATCGGGGTTTGTCATTATTGAGAACCCCATTTTCGATCATTTTTTTCTTAAAAGCTATAATTTGTAACCTACTTCAACTTGGTAACTTAATGCAACTTTCTATTAGAAAATTAAGTGGCACCTTGTAGCTATCTATATATATTGTTGTAGAGAGTCGACATTAGTGGAAGAATTAAATAAACACTATAAAAATTCTGGTCTGTTTTTGTTCTATATATCTATGGCCATTTCACTAAGAGATGGGAGGGAATTTAATTATTAGATAAAGGTGATAAGGATTGAAGTACCAAATTGAAAGCCATCAAGAAAATGGGGTTCAATTCTACTCTTATCTACTACAACTAATTAAATTCAATTACGTATTGTATAGCATCATCTTTTTATTTCGAATTAGTTCTATTGGATATATATTACCAAAAGTACTTTTATTTCATAAAGCCATTTAAAAACAAAAAAGCACGTGCGATTTTTATTTTTATTTTTTGGCCAATAACTGCAAATAATTCACAATAATTGTCTGATCATTCAAAAAGCTGTCAATAGAAACAAGTATCCCAAATTGCCTAGAAACCCTTGGCTTACAAAAATTATTATAATTAATTTTTTCAAGATACGTTTCATCAGGATTGGTGATATATATAATCCAATCGGATACCTTCATGTATACAAAAGGCAGTGGTCATCCAAAAGCCAATTAAATTTAGTAGTATCAATTTTACAACTTGAAAACATAATTTGTGTTTGCTGTTTGTTTGTTGTCCCACACGCTTCTGCTAACGATCTTTTCATTAGCTTTGAAATTTCCATCTCGTTATCTTAAAAACAAATTGAAGAAATGCTAATATTTGGAAATCGCTTGCATACAATGCAGCCCTGCCAAGTTACAAAGCGACACACAAATTGCTTTAGAATGGAATAATAAAAGTTTATATATATATATAACGTTATTTTGCTCTAGAAATACATTTTACTACTTAAAAGTTTATATTTTACAAAATGATTACATCCGCATGAAGAATGAGTTGATGTATCTGTGATTCAGTTTTATCTTGACCGATCAAAGATAGACGTGACGTTTTATCTTAAATCAATAAATTCTTAAGATATTTAAAAATAAGTAAAATCCTGAGACATTTTATGTACTTATTATGATTGACGATTTTGCAATTGCTTGTATACAATATACATGTAGGATATGATTCAATCGAAGTATAATCCATGTATTGGTCCGAAATTAAATTTTATGCCAAACCTTATTATTTCGCCTGGCGCCCACCCCCCATAAAAATAAATTAATAAAATGAAAATCATATGGCAATAATTTATGGTCCATTAAGTGATTAATGATTAATTATTGTTGTACAAAGATTACTCCCATAGATTAAAACTAATTAGTTGGTTTAATTAAATAATAATTGTAACAAGTAGGTGGCTGCCGGCTCATGAAATTCTGGTAAGATATTTCTTTTCGAGGAGGAAATCAAGTTAAAAGCATTAACTAATCCAACCTGACAGAAGATATATATTAATTAACTTGTCAAAAGGTATTCCACGCCCAGCTGAATCGTTTGAATGGGTATACAAAAGCACAATTTTAATAAGTGATTGTCTCAATCTCCTTGCTTAAAAGCACTTGTCAAAAAAGCACCTACAAAAAAAATTGTTCTAGATATTGATAGCTACCTCAAAGCAGTTCTGTATACAACAACATCTTTAATTATAATTATATATAGATAGAAGAACTTTTTGATGTCTCATATTTTTCAAGCTTGTAAAAAGTGTTATATAGTCGAGCTCCTCTTTGTCCGTTCGCAAGCCTAAGAGAGCTAGGATATTAAAAATACCTTTCATATATATATATAGACGTATAATTAAATTTTAAGAAAAGATTAATTTAGGCAGCTCAAAGTAGTTGTAAAAGTTAAATATACAACTATAGAAGTAGCGAATTGAATTTTTTTTTTGAAGTATTTTTTTAAAAACATGAAGATTGATTGGATGAATTGCTCCAATTGTATGGATTAAAAGAGTTTTTATCCCATTCAAATATTTATATCCAACTTTATTGATCTGTTAATGAAATTATAAGAGAGCATAGATTTCCAGGCTTGGATTAGTTCAGGACTCTCCCCCACCCACCCCACCCCACCCCACAAAAAAAATCAGGATATTTACATACATGTTTACATATTCTTCTTTATCTAAAGAAAGATAATGCCCACATCCACTACTTGGGCTACTTGCCTTCACATCCACCAAATTCATTGGTTCTTGAATTTCAGTGCATCAACTCCACGAAATTTATGAGCCTAAAATTGCGTACGTTTAGACATCACACATGATGAAATTTGCTAATATTTAAATCTTTATTCATAGAAGTCTGTCAGTCATTATCCTTCCAGAGAACTAAAAAAGTTAACTAACTAACCATGTTTATATAATCTTGTGAAAGAAAGAAGATATATATTTGTTGTTCTTTTGACTTTTAATTTAGTGACCAGCAATAAAGGATGATCAAGGTTGAACTACTACATTTGATTTAATTTGCATGGTAAAGGATTTTTGTAGCATTGGAAGTGTGAAAGGAATAAGTGTTCGAAATTATATAATTGAGCAAATCGTAAGATATATTTTATATGTCTAATGGTTGGCCGACAAACCTGCTAGAAAAGTCGGAGGCTTTGAAGCTAACAAGGAAAGTAATTGATATATAATTATTTATCGTCTGATGATGGAGTTATTATATTAATTGTTACGGTTTCTCTTTGTTTTGATACAAAAAAAATATAAACATAGTATGACATATTGTGTACAATAATATATCAAAAACTCTGGCCACGTGATGCTCTTACAATAGCTAGATTTTGACGAACTTAAAACATTCTTAACATATATATATTCATGATTATTTGTCGTATAATTGATCAGTACTAATTGGAATTAAGTGATTTTTTTTCATGTGCAAAAAACTTACATGAGTTAGATATATGATCGAAGTTTTTCGAAAGAAGAAAATGAACAATTTGGCGAATAATTGTCATGCATTATTGTCTACGTTGAATGATAGTGAGAGAGGATATATAAGAAGATGACCACAGAGAATGTACTTGTAGATGAGGGTCCATTGTACTCAATGGCTCTATTATTTTAGGGTTATTTATTTATTTATTTATTCGTTTTTTATGAGACTCTCTAGTCTCTATTATTTGAGTTGAAAAGTACATTGATTTAAGTATATGTAGCTCATACTTAATTATAGTTCATGTGGAATTTCATCTCATTATGGTTCAAAATTTCGTTATCTCATCATGAAAACTTAGACTTGATTGAAACATCATATTGATAAGAACAATAGGGTTTTCAGAAAACTGTTGTATAATTTTTAAGTTGTAACACAGACAAAATAATCAACAAAAAATATTATTCACGGTTCACCGTATACAAACCTGCTTGCTTGCGCAACAATTTCAAATCCTATATATATAACTTAAGGTCTTCGATGCACCAAATCTTATATTATATTTGTAATAAACAAGTCACTTAAAGAAAACTAATAATTAGTTAGCTTCATTATTTGTATGAGATAATGAGAGTGGTTACAATACAATCGTTGCTAGTTATCGTCCACACACACACACACACACACACATATATATATATATATATATACACACGCGCATACATCTGTAATTCTTCAATGCCTATTTTATAGTAATAATTTTGGAAACCCTACATAGATTATAACTTGAATTACATCAATTCTAATCTCTATCAGTGTAAGGAGGGTATACATACATACATACATAGATCAATATATATATATATATATATATCTTGTTATTAAAAAACAAACGACACAGATTTTAATTCATTGAAAATTATATATTTTTTCGTTTATAAGTATATTAAAATTTATATATATTTTTTTATTTATAAGCATCCTCATTTTACCCTAACTAGATTGTGTGTATATATATTTGGTAAAATTTAAAAAAGAAAAAGAAAAAGAAAACCTTCAAGGCACAATTAAGAATGTGAAGTTTTTAACCGAAAGTGGGGGCACGGCACATGCTCTCGTTTTATTGGTTGTCTTATAAATCAACAATCAATAATTACATGCAAGCCGACACAGCCACACTTGATCACAGCCCAACACACCACAGTCGACGGCTGTTGGACAATCAACGACACTGCGTGATAGGTCCCACTGTAGAATTTTGGAGGATTTTATGATTCGGCGGTCAGCTGTGGCCGTCTTCACAAATATATTTTATTACCCTTGTTTCCGCATCACTTGAAAATTTAAATTTAATTTTAGTTTTGCTTTTTTTTTTTTAAAGTTTTATTTTCTCCCTCTCACTCACACTGATTCATTACCATATCAACTTGTTGAATTCGGTTGGTTGCGCTGTCGTTGAAAGGGAATGGGAATGTTGACAAGATGGGCGTGTGACGTTGGCTATTTACAAGACTACCCTTACAGTTACAGCAACGGCGCTTGCTGTTCACGCGGCGATTCGCTGCATGGAAGAGTCATTAACGTTAATGAAAGTGGAGGAGAGGGGTGAGAGGGAGAGCTTTCATGTCAAATTCATCGACTTAACGAGAGCCATCACGCCCGGGATTTACTATCTCCATTCTCCAAAGTCAACTACATGTGTCATGACATTACAACACACGAGAGTCCGCAACAGGTTGAATCTGCTGCCAAAGGACAAATGATGAATGTTATTCGGTATAACAGAGTTTCAAAAGTATGAATTAATAAAGAAGAAAACTGTGGAAATTCAAAAGTGAATGGTTTTCTAAAAACTATTTTAAATTTTATGTGTCACTCTTCATCGTCAACAACACGACCACCCAAAAGAAAATGGAGATGAAGAACCATTATTTGAACTTGCACATGCTATGGGCTTCAGTTGTAGTGGGTAAATAATAAGTAAGGGAACACTGCCTCTGCCTCCGGCTAACTTGATGCTTCGTTGTGGTAGGTAGGCCCTGAAGATAGTAAAAGATACACACTGTTTCACCCCATACATATGACACTAAAACAGTAATGCACCATAAACAGATATTAAGATAATTTTCCCAGAAAAAAAAACTTACCTAACAATCGTACACAATTTACAAACAATTTCAATAGCGTAATGATGATCAAACCCATGTATAAGGATGTTTATTGCTCTCTTTTATTTATTTATAATTAAGTCCTTAAGCGCGCCTTCCACACACCTCCTGCCTTTCATATTCGGGGATGCCAACCTTGACTCAATAAATAATTTCCCAAAAGTGGAGAGGTTGCTTTCTGGCCATTGGGTGAATGGAAATCCAATTGGAGTTTCTTACCGGAAAAAAGTAGGATCCAATACAACTGCAAGCTTACCTTCTAAAAAGTTTAGGCCAAACTTTTGTACCCAACTGAAAATTCATTGAGATGACACCACTATGAATCTTCAAAGATATTGGAACACTTAATGAGTTATTTCCATTTGCCAAGCTTGCCATTTGTCAGCAATCAATGCCAAACCCACAAGCCAACTCCACTCCCCTCCACTCCACTCACCTATTTATCAGTTCATGCAGATACTTCATGCTTGTATGCACAAATTTTGGGCTTGGGTTTACAGAAAAATCTCTCTCAACAATTTGAACAAGTGCAATGAATTTAAGTCTAACTGAAAGCAATTTCCATAAAGTATTATGCCTAAAGATAAAGTCATACAGGCTGCTTATTGTCATATCACAAAAGAAAAAAAAAAATTCATGGTTGAGTCCTTTTTGGGGAAATGGACGCAAAACTAGACATATCTCAGCTGTTCGTGGAAATCTATTTACAGCACATTCAATTGTAATACCATTCTCTATGTAAACATATAAAACAAGGAGCAAACAAGGAGCACATGAATCGTTACAGAGAAGCGTGTTAGAACCATGAATTAGCAGCACCATCCCATCCTGATAACCTGCTGTATGAATATATAACCAATATGGGAAGGAATTTGATCAGTCACTATCTCATCCTGTTCCTTTTGGGGTCAGCTGTCTGATGGTCTGTAGCAGCGTGTAAGGTATCTTCCAGCAATATTTTTTACCGGCAGAGGTCCCCTATTAATATTATCAATCAACATTTGAAAAATAAGAAAGGGGGCATGAAAGAGGGAAAATATATTGAAAATTTTGAAAGTATAAAGCACCTACGGATTCTAAGCTAAGATGAGAAAAGAAAGAAATGAAGCACATTGTTATATTCTGCGAAACTCCCTTAGGAAAGGACACTACTTTAAAATTTTGATAAATTAAAAGAGATATACAGGTAAACTAAAAAATGTTACTCCTAAGGATTGATCTCAAGAAAATACAAAAGTAAAAAGTAAATCCAAAAAATGAGGAAAGCTAGAGAATACTACCAAACATGGGAGTCAAAGCTGTTATTGCGGTTGTCCCCCAACACATAAACATAGCCTACAGGCACATACTGCAAATCAGAAAGAAGATAGAATAAGCATGGTTCACAGCCCTCTGAGATAAGAAAAATAAAGAATGGGCAGACCAAGCAAATTGGTATACCATCTGAGGCACATGATAAACCCAAATGCTAGCAATTGGGAATCATGAAGCCCACAGATGTCAACAGCATGGAGTCCACTGGGCTACTTCATGCTATTTTTGTTTTTTAACCTCATGCAGTGAGAAGGTTCAAGTTATTGCCATTTTGCAGTTACTTTAAGCAGCTCAAGAGAAGGTCTGCTGGCATAGCCAAGTGCTGAAAAGTAGCACAGTGAAATAGAAACACAAGAACATAACAGATTGGGTAACATACAGTTAAGTCAGATGTGTATTTTGGATGCTCTGCTATGAAATCTTCATTCTGAGCAATTCCATTGACATAGAGCGATCCATCACGAACCTGTAATGAAAAGCCTCAGCATGAATGTAGCTACCTGATGGGGCAGAAAACTATAGTAATTGGAACAGGCTTTATTTGTTTTCAAATTGAAGTGTGTAGCCGGGAAATAATAATGAAGTTAACTATAGTAATTGGAACACGCTTTGTTTGTTTTCAAATTTGAAGTGCATAGCCAGGAAATAATTATGAAGTTTAAGTGATAGTAAAATAACTCAATTTGATCAAACAGGAATCAACTTAATGGAATGTCTGAAATTCAAAATTTTATTCCCATATCAGTTAATGAAGGGGTGAAAGAAATAGTTGTAACCTGAACCAAGTCTCCAGCTTTTGCAACGATTCTTTTAATGAAAACGTCTTCTTCCCCTAACCCAGGGTACTATAAAAAGAAAAATAAGATAATAGTACTTTAGTAGTCGGACTAACCATTAAGTATGAACATTTAGGAAAATTCTATACTGCATCAGCAAACCTGAAATGGAGCTCGAAATGTTACGATATCATGTATAGAAGGATTTCTGAAGTAATAGGAGGCCTGAAGAAGTTATAAACATTGTGTTAATCAAAACTAGAAAGGAAGATTTTACCAACAGAAAAAGAAACGATGACAGTAAATCTAGACAGAATCTTAGATTGAAAACGCCCGTGTTGTTTAAAAAACAAACACTAAAATAAAATAAAATCCATCGACTCTGCAGTTGAACATCTATAAAACCAGATCATCTTTTCAGCATTTTGCAGAAGAACAGAAGCAAGTGATAATCAAATGTTGTTGGCCCTTCAGAGTTGTTTTTAGTTACTGACATGCACACTTGACATGAATACTCAAAACAATCACAAATGGTTTCCTCAAAAGAAATCCATGGCAACCCTTATTCTCACAAAAACTATAATGCTGTGTGACAAAAGCTCGTCGCATTCAGGACAGGTTTCAATAGATATGACACCAAACAAAAGAAAGAACTCAACCTACAGATGCAGTCGAATTTTGACATAGAAATACAATCACGATGCTCATCAAAACTTGAAAACACATCCAATGGATCAGATAATTAATTGTCAAAAACCGCTAACCAGGAATGTAAATGCGAAGATCATAACCACTTTCTGTATTCTCTTCAAGGGAAACCACTACTTCCTGGCCAGTCACTTAATGATAGAACGACCGTACACACTCTCTAAATTATAAGGAGCTTACACAAAATGCTCTTGCTTTGCTAGTCTAAAGTTGAGTGTGACTGCTGTTTTTGCCATGTCTTGCAACAACTGTGCCAAGAATTAAATTTTACGACATCTAAAGCAAACTCACTACTCAGAGAGATGGAAAAGTGAAATATATATTTTGTATTCTTTGGGGATATGATGAAATAAAATAAAAAAGGCAGTCCATAGGAAGACTCGTTTTATCTGCAGAACTGAACTGCTAGCAACAGCTCATGAACGAGAGATATTGCTTCCCCTTGTGGATAGGGAAACTTCCAAGATTCAAAAGCTGAATTGGCTATATTAGATTGGAATTTCCTCTTAGGAAAGAAAATCAAATCAGACATGCACCGCTACTTAGGATGTATGAGAGCAACGAGTAACAATGCTTACTTATCAAGTCCATCCACTAGGAAGCTTTGGGTACTTGCAAGAAGCAGCACTATAGAGGAAATCTACCCCTGAGTATAACATCTCTAAGTTGAATCTTTCTAATCAAGAGTACTAGAATTGAAACCTCAGTCACTAGCTATTAAGGCCAACCAAAACAAGCTCCTACTACGCAAAGAATGGCAAACCACAAACTGTGTAGAAGAATAGATTTAGCTGCGAGTCAAAAATTAAAATTCGTAGCATGCCTTTCTGAATTTCAGAAAGTTTATAAGAAGAACTATCGAGAGGTCTCCACTCTATAAGCGTAAAAGAAAAGAAAAAAAAAGTGAAAATGCAGCATCCTTATTATATGTGAACATGTTCAGGGAAGATAAAAAATGACTAAACCAAATGACAAATATTCCTGGACCACGACAATCATAAGGATGAGAATACATTTTCTTCTCCAAAAAAGATCGGGAAGTCATACAAACTATAAGTTATCAAGAATCGGATAACAAGTTTGCAAGAAAATAGTGGACACACTAATGCCAATTAGGCAGTATTTGAAGCAAAATTGTCGAACTAAACGCCAACCGAAACAGAAATGAAGTCAATTACTAGCGTTTTAAAGATAACAGTCAGAAAATCACTCCACCTAAAATAATTAAAGAACAGAATTAAAGAACAAAATGATTCAGAGGAATGCTGACCTTTTCGACAATGATTCGATCACCAATACGAAGAGTTGGGTACATTGAAGAAGAGGGTATGAAGCGAATCTCAGAAAACGTTGACCACAAAAGCAACCCAATTAGTATTTTCAAGGAGCCATCGAGACCCGGCCATCGGAGAAAGGCCCAGCTCTCGCATGGCATCCATCTAACTGAAAGGCATGTGATCAGAAACTGATGCAATGCAGACGGTCTCAAGAAACTCATCGCAAGAAGCAGACTAGCGAAATGATCAGCAATTAGGAAAACTTGGTGTTGTTGTTTCTGCTTTTGAGAAAGTGAGAGGACGAGGGACAAGTGAAGCAGATGGCTATATATTTTTCATTGACCGAGTCTTTGTCTTGGCCACTAAGTTTCCATATTCAGTGTCTGTTTTTAGTGTCACAGCAAACGACCCATCCACTTGAAGTTGCCGCTGGCTGTCAAATGTTAAAAAGAAAATGCTATAGAGGCAATCAGCTGATAAAATTATTAATTACCCATCTCCATTAATAAGCTGATACAATTATTAATTACCATCTCCATAATTACGTGAGTGGACTGTCGTTGCATATGGAAATTCAAACCCCTCCACATACACGAGTAGTAAAGAAAATGGTTATTAAGTCATTAGTGACTTGTGGGGGAAGGGGGCGGCGCGGAGCGGTGTGTTTATCTGGATGTGTACTTATTAATCAGCCATATAACCAGTGACAGAATATGAATAAAAATAATGCTCATATTGTAAGCGAGAGATGTATTATTAATGAAATTTTTAATTTTTCTCAATTGTTCTGCTCACTGAATGGTAAATTATGGTTTCTAATTCTCATAGTTCTGAAAGGTTAGAAGATTTTAAGTGCAATAAAACCAAGTGTACTTTGTTGTTGTTATTATTAGCATTATTCCATAGTTAATTGCGAGGTCAGCAGTTCCAAATTCAATGATGTTACCATTTAATTCATTCATTTCTACAATCGTTTCCCAAAAATTGAAAGCGGATCGGTGATACAAGTTAAACAAAAATAAAATGTTCAAAGGAGGCTGAAATTGGTATGGTGGCGTGACAAAAATTTCGGATGGATCAAATCCAACGTTGAATGTAGGTCGAAAGATTGTATGGGTATCCAAGTATAATCAAGAACCCAATTAGGAGAATGGCACGGTCCAAATATATCGCATAGTCACACGTGCAAAGAATTTGGACAGAGAGTGTGAGGTGGAGGCATGTGGTGCAGAAACCGATGGGTTTCAAGGCGACGATTTGGAATCACCGGAAAATGCCCTTAGGCCAGAGAAGTGCTTATATAGTAACAAATTTTCACTAATCACAGAGAAATTGTGATCGACCGGATGGTACAGGATAAGCTGAACGATGATCAATTGATCAACAATCAGGGGATCAATAATCTTTCCACTATAGACGTCAATAATGTTGTAGCTGAGGTAAAGGTGGCCAAATGATAATTGTTATGAAAGAATCTCATCCACCTCTATCAAATCATTGATTAAGAGCAACCGTCTTCTTAAGGGGCGGATTTGGATTTACCATAGGACAGTGGGGACTTAATTATTTAAGTCACCACTGGTAAAAAAAAAAAAAAATTAATAATTAATTTAGTTTGTTTAAAATTTCTAATAAATTTTTCTCAAACCCCCACTAATTTATAGTGAAGTCCATAATACATAATTATACTTAAATTATGACACTCTAGATTTTTAAATTCAAATTGAAAGAGATGGGCTTGCAAATTAAAATCAAGCCCATAGATATTAGTTTAATTTATTAATATTAAATTATTAATTAAGAGAAAAATCAAGAGAAAAGTTAATTAAAATCTTTCCGAAATATCGTCAGTCTTTTTATCTTACAGTTTTCTCATATGCTGACTGGGCTGGGAATAGAGACGACCTTATCTCAATCCTGGCTTTTGTCATGCTGCTTGGCTCAAATCCTATCTCTTGGTGTTCCAGGAAGCAATGCTCCATTGTCCGTCTGTATATGAAGCTAAGTATCATGCCATTGCCTTTGCCATTGTTGAAACTGCCTGGATTTTAAACTCGATGTTTGAATTTTGCATCTCTTACCTCAACCCTTATGGTGAAGTGCGTGCGACAACCTTGGTGTCACTTATCTTTGTGCCAACCCAGTCTTTCACTCACACACGAAGCACCCAGCTCTTAACTACCACTTTGTTTGAGATAAAATAGCAAGCGGGTGCTTTTCGAATTTCCCATGCATCTACTTTATGATCAACTTGTTGAACTCATAAAACCACTATCAAAGAAAGCAACGCCTCTATGCTGCGGTCCAAGATTGGCATCTCCAGTGGAACCTCCATCTTACGAGGGCATATTAGGAAAGAATCTCATCCACTTCTACTAAAATCATTGATTGAGAGCAATCATCTTCATCATAGCATCAATCAACTCTCTATCAAGCCTTACTATTTTCTATTATCAAATTCCTTTAATTTAGGATCACCTTACTTATTTCTTTTTATTTGCTCTCTAGATGTGTATAAATTTGCACAAATGAATCAATAATATTTAAGCTTTTTACACAATTACTCGCTCATTCTTGTTAATAACCAAACAATATCATCATGAATCCGTGATGGTTGCATAAGGATATTTTACTCAAGTGATGGGCGGATGATGGCTAAGTTTAAGGCTAGAAGGACAGGATCATGACTTTTTTGTTACTCGAATATTAAACCAAAATTGGCTATGTTACCGTCAAATCTCAAATAACACCTATGTCAAATTATGACATATTTTTCTTATCATCATCAATTAATATATTAATTTTGTCATTGGATGCTCCTTCATGTTCTAGCCAACCAAACTGTAGTCCTGTGTCTAGGTGAGCCCGAGGCCAATTAAAAATTAAGAGTGGGACTATTGACACCCTTCTAAATACCTCTTAACACCCCTTTAATTATTTTACAATTTTAATCTTTATTAAAATTACATAATAAGACAATTTCTAATTAAACTCCCACTCAAAATCAAATAATTTTTCCCCTTAAAAATTCCTTATTGCTATTGGATTTGTTAATAGAATCATTGCTATTATCATTGACATAAAATCATTCATTCCTCTTAAATTTGTTTCATTATCACGCTCTTCACATAAAATCATTACTATTAGATTTGTTAATAGAAGTCATTTCACATAGATATGTAAAACTTTCGAAATTCAAATTATGCTGCAACATCTTTATTATTGGACTAATTTTTCTATGGCTTTTTTCTGCAGGTGTTCATGCTTCCAGCTTCACCTATTCATCTTATTGCGAATGGTTGGATCAAGTATTATGAACCGTGTGCAGAAGGCCTGGCAACACCATACGAAACTAATATAAGTGCTTTTAAGGATTTGGTGTTTGAAGTTACCACATAAGAAACAACTGATCTAGCTAGTTAATGATAGTATTAGATAATTTTATACTAATAAATTAAACAAGGGATCAAAAATTAAATTTTATCCACAATAAAGGGATCAAAAATTAAACAATGGGGTCTATACTAATAAATTTAAATTAAGAGTATTTTTGTCATTAAAAGGGTGTTAAAAGAATTTTATAATATTTTTAAATATTTTAATGAAGTTAATAAAGAAAAGATGTGTTGAGAGATATTTAGAGGGATATCAATGGGTAATTTTTAAAAACCTCCCTTGAGGTTTGGGCTTGTTGCAAGTAGATGGCCAGAATTGATTTATTTATAAAAAACCCCCTACCGTCAGTTAAGTTTAACATTGACCGTTAGTTGACCGTGCAAAGACAATATTACCCTTAACAATAGTTTATAAACAAAAATAACTAAAAAAAAAATCAAAATTATTAGCTATTTTATCCTTTTTAAATTATTAATATTTTCTTAAAGTTCCTATAAAAAAGTTAAAATTAAAAAATTAAAAAACCCTCTTTAAATTATTGATATTTCCTTAAAATTCCTACAAGAAAGATAAAATTAAAAATTTAAAAATGAAATAGTCATAATCTTTACCTATGATATTGTAAATTTTTAGAATTGACAATAATAAAATTGTCAAAAAATAGGGTTTGTGCTTTTTGCACCAATAATTTTAGTTTTTTTTTTAGCTATTTTCGTTTACAAACTATTGTTAAGGGTAATATTGTCTTTGCATGGTCAACTAACGGTCAATGTTAAAATTAACTGATAATAGGAGATTTTTTACAAATAAATTAATTCTCACCATCTACTTGCAACAAATTCAAATCTCAAGGGAGATTTTTAAAAATTAGCCGGATATCAATGGTACCACTAAAAAATTAAAAGTCAAAGGACGAGGACAAGCCTCCCTCTGGTTAACGCAATGTGGGATTTGGATAAAAATTGAC
Source organism: Citrus x clementina (assembly GCF_000493195.1). Taxonomy (NCBI): domain Eukaryota; kingdom Viridiplantae; phylum Streptophyta; class Magnoliopsida; order Sapindales; family Rutaceae; genus Citrus; species Citrus x clementina. The sequence goes on along the minus strand of NW_006262201.1, from coordinate 37,670,911 downwards.
AGGCATATCTCGAAACACTCTCGAACTTATTTCAGTGTCGCCACGTGTGGCCCAATAAAAATTTATTAAGCAATGACCCAAAAAATCATCCGACGACGTCATCTCTTACAACACAAATTTTAAACTAATCGCCCCCATAAAAAATAGAACCAACAAATTTCTCTCAGAGACACAAGCCACAAGCTCCAGTCACTGAACTAAAGAAACCAAACGATGAAACTCCAAACAATTTTCTGTTCGCTTCTTTATTTGCTTTCAGCCGTCTTCCGTGCTACGGCGGACGAAGATTCTTCTAGCAGAAGCAGCATCATCTTCACAACACTTGGCCGATCGGATTATGCCTTCGACATTTATACCCTCCCAATTTCGGACCGGCCGACGACCGCAAACGAGATTAAAATCACTGATGGTGAATCAGTGAATTTCAACGGTCACTTCCCCTCACCGTCTTCCTCCTTCCTCTCCTTTCTTCTGCGCAATCAAACCCTCATTCAATCTCCGGGACCTCAGGACTCACGGGACCCACCTCCTCTGCAGCTCATCTACGTCACCGAACGAAACGGAACATCCAACATATACTACGATGCTGTTTATTACGATACTCGGCGAAACACCAGATCGAGAACTGCCCTCGAGCAGCACGGAGCTGAAGTTTCCACCCGTGTGCAGGTACCTCTGCTGGATTTAAACGAGGTTAACGGTGGTGTAATTTCGATGAAAGACAAGCCGAGTCTGAGCGGTGAGTATTTAATCTACGTGTCAACTCATGAGAACCCGGGTACGCCACGTACGAGTTGGGCTGCTGTTTACTCGACCGAGTTAAAGACCGGTTTGACTCGGAGGCTGACCCCATATGGAGTTGCCGATTTCAGCCCTGCGGTTTCTCCTTCTGGGAAGTACACTGCTGTGGCTTCATATGGAAATAAAGGCTGGGATGGCGAAGTGGAGATGCTGAGTACTGATATTTATATTTTCCTGACTCGGGATGGGACTCAGCGGGTCAAGATAGTTGAAAACGGCGGATGGCCGTGTTGGGTCGACGAGTCAACACTGTTTTTCCACAGAAAAAGCGAAGAAGATGACTGGATCAGTGTGTACAAAGTGATTCTGCCCAAAACTGGACTGGTTTCGACCGAGTCAGTGTCGATTCAACGAGTCACACCACCTGGACTCCACGCGTTCACTCCAGCCACTTCACCAGGTAATAATAAATTCATAGCAGTGGCGACTCGAAGACCCACCTCGAGTTATCGCCATATTGAGCTATTTGACCTGGTCAAAAACAAGTTTATTGAGTTGACTCGTTTCGTGTCGCCCAAAACTCACCACCTGAACCCGTTCATCTCGCCTGACTCATCCCGAGTTGGGTACCACAAGTGTAGAGGTGGGAGTACAAGAGAAGATGGAAACACCCAACTGTTACTCGAGAATATCAAAAGTCCACTGCCCGACATCTCACTGTTTAGATTCGACGGTTCGTTTCCGTCTTTCTCGCCTAATGGTGACCGAATCGCGTTCGTCGAGTTCCCGGGTGTTTATGTGGTGAACTCGGACGGTTCGAACCGGAGACAGGTTTACTTTAAAAACGCTTTCTCAACCGTATGGGACCCAGTTCGTGAAGCGGTGGTGTATACCAGCGGCGGACCCGAATTTGCTAGTGAAAGCTCGGAGGTCGATATAATCTCTATCAACGTTGATGATGTTGACGGAGTTAGCGCCGTTAGAAGGTTGACCACCAATGGCAAGAACAATGCGTTTCCTTCGGTTTCACCCGATGGTAAATGGATCGTATTTCGTTCGACTCGGACGGGTTATAAGAATTTATATATAATGGATGCAGAGGGAGGAGAGGGATACGGGTTGCATCGATTAACAGAGGGTCCATGGAGCGATACAATGTGTAACTGGTCACCGGATGGGGAGTGGATTGCGTTTGCATCGGATCGGTATAACCCGGGTTCGGGAAGCTTTGAGATGTATTTGATCCACCCGAATGGAACCGGGTTAAGGAAGTTGATTCAAAGCGGGTCGGCTGGGCGGGCTAACCACCCGTATTTTAGTCCGGATGGGAAGAGTATAGTGTTTACATCAGACTATGGAGGCATATCGGCGGAGCCAATATCAACCCCACATCAATATCAGCCATATGGAGAGATATTCAAGATCAAACTGGACGGCTCGGATTTGAAGAGATTAACTCAGAATTCATTTGAGGATGGGACCCCTGCATGGGGACCCAGGTTTATAAGGCCAGTTGACGTGGAGGAGGTCAAGAATGAGCAATGCGCATTTGAAGATTGTCACTGGCTCAATGAAATGCCGAACCAACGCGATCGTGGTGCAGCCTTGGAGCCCGATAAGGTTCAATGTGGTGTGTAGTAGTCACTCGTTGCAAGGCATTGGCGACTGTTGTTACTCGTCGGTGTACTGGAGAGATGGTTAAAAATAAAGGAGATGAAATGCTTAGAGCCTTAGACATCAGCTTGTAAAATATGTGTATGCAACGTATCTAAGGACCTTTATTTTATTTTTTTAGCCTTTTCTGTATCGACGGATCTACCTGTAGATTATTATTATTAGAAAATATGTAAGTTGTAATCTTAATATAATGTGGATTAAATAGAGAGATAAAATATCTCATAAACAACCCGAACTATATGGACCCGCGAGGGAGACATTGATCGATAGAAAAACCATGTGTTTTTGGGAATTCTTACGTTACAATTAATGTAACATATACACTCAACAACAACCACACAAATGATGGACCTACGTAATTTGTGTGGTTGTTGTTGAGTATGTATCTTACATTAATTGTAACATAGCATTTGCCTGTGTTTTTTTAATATAAAAAAGGGTGAAAAGATTTTTAACTGACTTACTGACACTTGGCCCAAACATACTGGAGGAGATCAAATTATAAATAACTATTATAGTTGGCCTCTTAAGACTACCCATACTGGAGGAGATAAAAAAAATAAACTTTAATTATTATATATAATCAAACAAGCAATTAATAATGCAACTTAAAAATGACATAGAGGGGGCATCCCATCAATTTAATTTTCACCATGAAGAAGACCCCGATTTGGATGGGTTGTCGATTACTCTGAGAGCCTAAAGTGAAGATCTAAAGAAGAAGACGAAAGTCACAGACTCGCAGCATAAAGATATCAAGGGAAACTCGGACTACAGGAGAAAACAAATTTGAAAACATTCAGATTTTCATTAGAAATATATGATGGACAAAATCTTTTAATCTACGTTGTACTCTACGTTAACATTTAGATTAAAAGAAAAAATTATTACAAAGAGGGAAATTTATGATCTCTTGGGACAGGACAGGACATCGCGGCTGCTAGCAGGATGGTGACTTGAAATCCATCCAACGGGACATTGGTGACATTCATTGCCAGCATATGTCTACTACGCCTGGTTGAGGAAGAACTCTGGAGGTATTGATGGAGGGCAGTACTTCTTGGCAACACATTTGTACTAAGGTGCAAACAATCGAACATCAAAAACTCGAATCACAATATCAAGCAGAATTTAGCACATATTTCCATGAAACTGAGTACTATATATTACCTTATGCAAACTGTACTTTTCCCTTATGGCAGGTAAAGTAGAACTTTGGCTGTTACAGTATAGGCGATGCAGATCTTTAACACACTCCATTAAGTCTGAAGGCTGGTAAAGTGTGTAATGCTGCAATGTAGAATTCTGTAACCAAAACAATTAGATGATCAAGCTAAGTTACTATTGAAATTTTAGGAAAAGATGGTTTAATAATAATCAGCAGCTGAAAAAAAAAAGCTGGCTAATGTTTGTGATTATTGATTGATACATACCCAAGGTCTCTTTGCAGGAAGAAGTATGTATTTTGCCAAGAATATTGCAGAAGCAGCTATAAGTGATGGAGCATGACAGAGCATACTGTAGTCCAGAAGAGATAATTCGGTGACGTAGTTTGCTAAGCATTCCAACTGCATTGATGGAACCTGCAAAATGCAAATAGTTAGAACAGGCTTTAAAAGTGGAGAGTAGCCTTTCTGATAAACAGTTATGCACAAAACCTATTTCATTATGCAATTGAGATGGTGGCACAATTATTGATTAAAGTTACAATGTTATGGCCAATTTTTGTCTGCTATTTATTTCATCCTCCTATGTCCTATCAATCCTAATATTGAATTATTGATTACATGACAACTTTAGTTGGAAAATTTTATAGAAACGGGAACACTATGCATCAAAAAAATTGTACGACATTATGAGAAATCAGCTTCAGACAGATACCTCATTTATCCCTTGAGCAGCACGTACAAATCGCCTGCATGCCATTTCATTTGATCAAATTTCAAACACAGAGCCCAGTGAATAAGTAACAAATATCAAATAAATGACAAAGTTTTTTCACCTTAAGAAACATTTAGCAGTTGGTGCTGTCATTTCAAATTTTAAGTAATTTAAGATGGAAGATTCCATCTCCAAAACCTGGAGAATCACGAATGCTGAATCATAATGCAGGCTAGGCAGAATAGCAACAATAGTGGGAGGCCATAAGAAAATGCAGAGATCAGAAATTGAAAGACAGAAGCGATACCTCCTCCTTGAAATATGTGTTGTCGGTTATGAAGCAAAATTCCTCCACTTGAGGTGCACAAATCTCTTCGTACTTTCTGTAAGTTGATCATTTTCTTGTCAATACTACTTCCACTGAGGTGAATGTTTTATAAAAAAATTTAAGATATCATAAGCAAGAAGGAAAGGAAATGGAGGGCATATGTTTTCTTACGCAGCAATCATCATGCAGGCAACACCAAGAAGCTGCAGGCGTTGCCTACTCATGGGATTTCCTGAAAGATATCTATCAATGTAGTTTACAGTCAAATATAACGTATCAGGTACGAGTCTGTACTCTTCAGCCACCTACAGTGAAATATAGAAATTAGCCTTCACAAGTTTAGAAAATTAAGGATGATGGTTCTTAAAAAAAAAATTTGTATAAAAGGAAATAAGTTCCCTTCTAGCTCTGAGAAAGTAATTGTCAAATTTCCTATTTACCAAAGCCCGCAAAGGAAATTCTAAATTTGTAACACTAAAAGGAAATAAGTTACCTCCACAAGCCAATCAATCAGTATTGCACGCATGCTGGCATTTATGTCTTTCTGAATTATCTCCATGAAGTCTGTTGAAGGCCTTTTCTTCACCTGAAGGACAGATAAGAAGAAGAAAGAGTTAGGCTTTGAAATCATTCACAACACAATAATTTCATAAAAAAGACTAACCATTTAGAGACTAGTAAAGAAATGACGGAAAGAAAAGGTTAAACTTTGCCACAACAATGTTATGGGATGTTACAAAATCATTGCAATAGTGGGATAATCAAATAATTTGTTCTTAATTTTTCAAAGGAGTGTAGCTTCATCTCAAATAAGAAGGAAAGTTAAAAATACAAATATTTCCCATCAAAGGTATGCAACTGAATGTGGATGAAGATGGAAAACCTCGGATGCACGCAAGTGCTTATAGATATCACAAGCAAAGGTTGCACAAAGCTGCGGATCCATGTAGTTGTCATCAACATTAACAACTCTATCATCTGTATCCATATCTGCCAATATATCTCTGCTGCAAACATTCTCTACAAGAAAATAAATAAACTGTAATTTTGAATGTTTGAAGTCCTGAATTTAAATTATTAAGATAAAAGGACTCAATGTTTAATGGCCGGAGTCAATGTAAAGTACCTGTTCTTTCTGTATGGTCTGAAATGTAGAGGTTTCTGAAAGTTTTCCTATCAATGGAATCAAGTGGTGGAACATCATTGTTATCCAAATATTCAACTTCAGGGCTCTTGAAAGAATCACAAACAGACATTGACTCATCCATAGAAACTGAATTTGCATCCGATTTACTAGGAGAAACATCCATGCTGCAAGAAACAGAAACAGCAGCAGCAATGCTGGGGGCGCTTGTTTTGACATTTTCATCACTTCTAGGCAAAGATGTAACCTTACAAGGAACAGGAACAGTTGTGCTGGTTTTCCCATTTGAGGATGCTGGTAAGAAGTTCCCAGAAATGCTTGTGTTAGCATTGTTGGCTGCAGGTGCCTTCTTGGCCTTGGCAAGTTTAGTCGAGCAAGGAACCTTCAGACATGAAATTTTGTTAATGAAGGCCTCAAAGAGAAGCATAATGACTTTCAAATTCAACAGCAAATGAAATTTCTTGACAAGTGAATGTATTGTGTGATAAGAATGGTAGAAGCAAGAACAGATAGAAGAAGGCCTATTACAATAACAATTGCTAAACAACCAGAGAAATAAAGACGATAAATTAATGCTAACATAATAGCACTCCTTACCAAAACAGGAAATAGAATGTCTGTTTAATTCAGGCTATTCTTTTTCATCCTCAATTACCAGAAATCCTAATTTGGATAATTGAATAGCAGCATTGGAAAATTACTCGTTTCCCAAATTTTTCCTTTAGGCTTTCTTTTTTTTCTCTAATGCATGAGCCTGCTAGTTGTCCCTATAATCATGTGATTTAATCTCTGTAGGTGAGGATAATTTTTACAAAATTAAGTAACAATCCCTTGATTCTCTATGATTCTGTGTCAAAACTATTCGTAAAAAGATCGGATTTGATCTCTGTAATCATATGCTTAAATTGTTTAGGAAAGACATCTTTTCTTTTCCATTTTGAGCGTTACTCACACGGTACATAAATACGTTGTTCTTATTTATTTTCTTTTCTTTCTATTTTCTCACCAAGCAAACACGTTCAGATCAAAGTGCTACGAATTTATTTATAATTTTTTTAAAAAAAGGAACAGTAAAAAAACTCCAGATATAATTTATCTAAAAATTAATTTAAAAAAAAAAGTCGTTAACAAAGCATCTTATTTTCTCGTCTTTCCCTTCGTTTTCTCTTAAACTAAACAAAATACTGAAGAAAATAACAATTACCCACCAAAACAGACGATGAAAGCAAGCTTTTTGAGCCACTTTGAGTCACATTCTTTTGATTGGTGACGTTACTGAGTGGAGCTCGCTTCTTGGCCAAATGCGGTGGAACCGCCGTGTACTTGGCGAAATTATCCGAAGACGACGCGTGCCGCTTTGCCAACGACGACGTCGTCGACGAGGAAAACGATGAACGCCGGTTCTGCGTCGACATTCTCTTTCTCGATCAAACCCAGTTCACTGTTTTTAGTGGAAAGAATTAATGCCTCTGTCTTTTGTTCTTCTAACAAGAACAAGAAAGTGAATTAGTGGAAGAACATGTGTATTATTTTACTTGATAAAAAGAGAAAGAGAACGAGACGGGAGACAGAGACGGGAGACAGAGAGTCTTTTGCTGAGAGTTTTTGAAAGATTTTGAAAGATTTTTGCAGGTGAGAGAAAATAGAAAGAGGAAGAGAGAGAGATTTAATATTTATATTTTAATGGCGCTTTTGAGGCGGGGAAGGAGGTGATTTGAATTCTCGAGAGATCCTGACCGTTGATCCTGCTCCAGAATGTAAACGTTAGGGAGCGTCTTGTGGGGCCCACTGTACTTGTCATTTATTTAAGGGTTTCCGAGTCGGGTTTTTGGGGTCCCTCAAAGTCAAATGAAAGGTGCCACTAAACCGGGCCAGTAATAGGTATTTTGTGGCTTCGGTTTGGTCCCGAGAAATTTAAATTGGTCTGTCATTGGTTGGAAAGTCACAGGCTGTCAGGTTACGTTTGATGGTTTGAATTCAAATTTCAAACGGTCACCGGGCCTGTTTTTGACTCTTTTATATTGCATGCAATACGAACAAATTTTAAATTCCGAATTATTATTAAATATTGAGTGCTCAACGAAAGCTCTATCGCTGATTCAGGGATTCTACATCCATCACTTACTATTTTTATTATTAAATATTCACTTACTGTTGTATATATAATTATATACAACAGTAATTACAATTGCTAATAAATAATAACAAAACCACGAAGATGATACCGAGATTCATATCCATGGGCACCAGTGCAACAGCATGTAGAAAAAGCATGTGTATTTAGCATTTTTATATACGATATATTTGAAGATGCAATGTACAAAAATTACTCTGTCTTGGTTCATTTTGTCTAACAAATCGTGGTATGGCCTGAGAAGCCACCTGACAAGGAACAGCTAAGGCAAAAGTTACAGAACAGAGGTCAAAAGTCAAAACTCACTGTATAAAAGTATGACTCTGCCACAAAATATAGAGAGTTGAGAAAGGGGTTCTAAGCTCTACATCATTTAGAGAAGGGAAGGGGGAAAAAGAAGAAGAAATATAACTTCCAGCCGATCCGCAAGAGCATATGCAACAGCATGATGAAATGGTAATGCACACGCCTACTAACTCGGGTCTTCAAAAATCTCGGGAAGTATTGAACTAGAGCAGTGTTTTTTTGCCACATATTTATACTGTTGCAGATAGAAAGCACACCAGTTGGCATCAATAGAATTATAAGCACTTAAGCAGAAATTTACATAAATTTCAAAAATTTTCCACTCAGATATCAAATGGAATTTTGTAAATCAATATGCTTATTGAAAACAAGTCCATAAAAGTAGTTGTTCATAAAATTTTCCTACTATGTTTCAGGATGTCTGACGCCATATTTATTTTGAGATGACAAGATGGAGCAAATATAATCAAGTCCGTTTCACTTACTCAAAATGGACTGTGTCATAGAACATTATTATTCAATGCAAGTCCAGCGAAGCACATTAGTAAGATTTCCTATCCCAGTTTTCTTAAGTTACCTTATACTACTGCCATGATTAAAAGAAAATCACCTGACATTAAAAGCTAAGTAAAATAATAACAAATGTTTTTGTTATGCAATGTGTTTCTAAATATTGGTGTATATTTACTAGCAAAGTATTCGAGTGCTGACAAAAGGTCTGTGCCTTCTAAAATTGCTTTGAAATGTCCAATGGGCAGGTACATCTTATTCCAGACGAAAGAGAGGTTCTTCTCACCTTATGCTGACTGTACTTCTCCCTGATTGCAGACAAATTAGAGAGACCGCCATCACAGAAGAGACGATGTAGTGCCTTAACACAGTCACACAAATCAGAGGGTTGGTAGAATGTATAATGCCCCAAGGTAGAGTTCTGTATCAGAAGAAATACAAAATTAAACTATGTCATTGAAGAATAATGAAAAAAATTGGAAACATCTCAGCAACAAGGAAAATGGCATTTTCTCACATACCCAAGGTTTTTTCAAAGGGTACAGTATAAAATTGGCCAAGAAAGTAGCAGAAGCAGCTATAAGTGATGGGGAATAACAGAGCATTTTGTAGTCCAGAAGCGATAACTCCAAAATGTAGTTGGCCAAGCACTCGAACTGCATTGATGGGGCCTACAAAAGATAGTATGTGCTACCACTGAATGCTATGACGGTTTTAATAACAACAACGTTTGAACAACAAAGTTCAGTGCCTGAACATCTTAAACAGAAGAAAGAAAACATTGACCTTTGGAATGATCAGTAGTAAGCACGACTGAAACTATATCATTATGATGTTTTGTATATTATCATGACAAAATTAAATGAAAAGAAAAGCAAAAGGTAGCAAAATGCAAAAATCATACATTCCAACACAAACATACCTTGTTACTTCTTTGAGCAGCACGAATAAAACGCCTAACATTTGTAATAAATTGCAAGTCAATACCAAAAGGAGCATGCAAGGAAAGTACTTGGTATTTCAATGAGAAGAGAAGCATTACATCAAAAAACATTTAGCTGTTGGGGCTGTCATTTCAAACTTCAAGTAATTCAATACAGCAGATTCCATTTGGAGAACCTGCAGAAACTAAATTGCTCAGTGCTTCGAAATTTGGGAAAAATAAAGCAATTTAAATAAGAATTCAAAATTGCAGATGAAAATAGAACCCAACCTCCTTTTTATTGTACGTGTTATCTGTAATGTAGCAAAGCTCTTCCACCTGAGGCGGACATATCTCCTCATACTTGCTGACAACATAATCACTTTTCCATTTATTATCCATAGTCCTATCCTAGTGCACATTCATACACATGCATACACAAACGCACATAGATTGCTCAGAAGACAGAAGCAAATGTAAAAAATTTCTTACGCTGAAATCATCATGCAAGCCACACCAAGCAGTTGCAACTGTTGCCTGATTATCACATTGCCAGAAAGATAACGATCTATGTAGTTGACTGCCAAAAATAGAGTTTCAGGGACAAGCCTGTATTCTTCAGAAACCTACAGTTACAAGAAGTTAAAATCACCAATCACCCAAAAGAAAGATCAACAACTGAACTCTTAGAAAATGAGATGAATGTTTGATAATATTGAGAATGAACTTTTAAAATCCAACACAGCCCCAGTTATCAAATAATAATTGGCTGTCATAAGGTAAATGCAGCCCTAAAATGGTAGGGTAGACAGGGATGAGAATCACAAAAATGCCCTGGCAATAACATCAAGAACCATAATTTACCTCCACTAGCCAATCAATGAGTATTGCACGCATGCCTGGATTAATGTCTTTCTGGACCCTCTCCATGAAGTCCAAGGAAGGCCTTTTCTTAGCTTGAAAATCCTGAAGATTCGGCATATCAAATGAAGAAAAAGCAGGAACATTTACACGAATACACTTCCGAACATAAATCTCACAAATCTCACTTGAGAATGGAGGTTTAGTTGTATCAATGGATAAGCAATAGTCAAAACTAACAAAGAATGAACCCCTCAAACCATATATCCCACACAAATACTTATCTATGTTGGAGTTGCCATAAAAATATATAAATAAACCACTTTCTTCTTCACAAGTATGGAAGGATCTATAGAAATACTGTAGTGCATAGAGACATGGACCACATGGTTGAAGTCATATGATACTTAAAATCGAACATCTGAAGATTCTTTGTTAATAAGGTATAGTATTGGAAAGAAATTCCAAAGTTTAATTAACATTGTGTATAAACAGTGAATTGATCAAACCAGGAACATTAAATTGACATGACAATGATTGTAATACTTCTATTAAATGTATGCATCAGAGATAGCAGGAAAGTTAACAAAGAAAAAGCCAAATGGAATGTTCTATATAAATTTGAAAAAAGGATGCCAAACCTCAGATGCGCGCAAGTTCTTGTAAATGTCACAGGCAATGGTTGCACAAAACTGGGGGTCCTTGATATTGTCATCGATATCAACAAAATCATCAACCATTTCCATCTCTACGAGTATGTCTCTCTTGCAAGTCTTCCCTGAAATCCATGGAGCAGAAACCCAGGAGAGTGAAATTCATTGATCTGCAGTCTTCAGTTTATGGAACGGTAAAAAACAATGGCCAACACTGGCCAAACTACATATGACATATGAATTGAACAATAGAAGAATGATTAAATTAGATTGAGCATATATGTCCCTCAAAAATGAGAAACCTTTTCCTTGTGCACAATCTGAAATGTTGAGAGAGCTGCATGTCCTCCTCTCAATAGATTTAACTGCCGAAGAATCCTCTTTATCTATGTATACAAATTCTGGACTCTTCAGAGAGTCGCAGGTAGACATTGTCTCATCCAAAGAAACGGAACCACTGACTGATGTGCTCAGAGAAATATTCTTGCATCTGGGTACCATAATTGCACTACTGGAAGCAGGAAGGCTGGAGATATTGCTGCTTGGAGCAGGAATAGCTCTAATGATAGGATGATCACTTCTAGTAGAAAATGCATCCTTGGCAATAACACCTATTTTCACACTCAAGGAAGCAGGCAAAGTGTTCCCAGAAAGTCCTTTATCATGAGAGTGAGCTGAAGATTCCTTTTTCTTGGCAATTTTAGCTGAACATGGCACCTTTAAAATATAAAAACACAGTCAATTTTGATTCGTGGATTAGAACAAGTTATACCCAAATCTGAAAGTAATTATGGTTGGTTCAATAATATGTGAATGATCAAATTGAATTTTGTACGATTATTTAGGGGCATCTGGCCATCAGACTGAAATCTAGTCCTCCCAGAACTGGATGGACATCATTTCCAAAACACATTTCGATCTATAAAACTCAAACATAATGTAATGATCCCAGAAACGTATGTTGTTATCAAATCCTATAAACTAGGTACATGCACCAAAAACTTAACTCAGTTGTTTAATACAAGATTGACACAATCATGAAACAGCAAAGTCCTAGTGACCTGACAACAGTCAAATCGTAAATAAATTGCCAAAACATGCAAAGTTTTGCAGTTACGGACGAAATGTTTAACAGAGAAATATCTAACCCTGATCAAATTTAACGACTACAAACTAAATTTCCAATATTTAATATCCACTAACAGTAAATAAATCATATCATCAATAGGTAGGCTTATAAACACAGATGTTAGTAATGCAGAAAATAGTTCAGTTGATCTTTGAGAATACGGTAGCCATAATTGATATTAAAACAAGTAATGGAATGTACAAAATAACAGTAATGACCATTAATTTTATACTTAGGAAAAACATTTATACAGTTCTCAACGATTTAAAACCACCACTTATGTATGCATAATCACACTTGGCTCTGTTTCTTGATAACTAAAATTTATTTTATAGACAAAATTAAATAAAATAAAAAATTTCCGCATTCAGCAAATAGGCTGTTACAAACAATTCTTGAGAAAGAGTAGAAATATTAGAAACAGCCATTAACATCACCCGTTACATTACAAGCAAACAGTAACTATCAAAAAAGAAATAGTATTAACGTTGGTTAATAACCCAAAATTAGAAATACACACAAAATAAAACTAACAAGAAGTGCTCAAAGCAAATTCAAGAAAACACGCACAATGGGCTTCGACTGGGTGCCGACAACCCGGGAAACGGCTTGAGACCCATCTCTCTGGTTGGTCATATCAGAGAGAGCCGGACGCTTCTTGGCCAATTGCGGCTTCATTATGGCGATTTTCTTGACGTGGCTTTCAGAGTCCGATGGCGGCCTCCGGGCCGTTGATGATGACGACGAAACCGGGGGGCGACGATTTCTGGTCGACATTTCGGACCAAACCCCAGCCTGAACCGAGATTCCCGGCAAGAATCGGGGGAAAAATTCCAGAAAGTATAAAAATTAAACAAAACTGAAAATGAAATGATAATGCAACGTTAATTGCTTCTTACTTTGAGATGTAGGGTTTTTTCCTTTTATGGAAATTCAAGATTCTTGGAGGGTATTAGATTTTCGAGAGCGCATGAGAGAGTAGGAGAGAGAGAGAGAGAGGGAATTTTATTAGAGTGCCAAAAAGCCGCGCAAACGTGTTAGTTTGAAAGGAATAGAGATCCTGACGGTTGGTTTTGTACGGATAAATCTGGGCCGCTATTGCTGAACACGTAATGATAACCGCAAGACCATTGCCGGAGGCGCCACATGTTGGTGCTTCTCTAAATTTACAGGCGGTTACTAAAAGTTTTATGTTTTAACCAGTCGAAGGACGCCACGAAAAAGGGTAGCCTTGGCATTCCAAATTTTGTTTTCTTTCTTTCTGGCGAATGGTATATGTTGTTCATCAAGTGTGCATGACAGGCAGTTGCGTTAGCTTCCTCGTGATCAGTGAGTTAACGCCCACGCTAAGTTCGCACTTTTTATCATTTGAGCGTTATACAGTGTGGGCAGCTCCGCTTACACCACTGTAATCATACATTACGTGGTGTGTGTGTTTGGTGGCGGTTAAATGTGATGGGATTAGATTTGGGTTAGGTTAGGATTACCGGTCTATGTTTGATGGCAAAAGTTGGATTAGGATAAGCAATCCTGGACCCACGAATTACTAAAGTGAATAATTAAAATATTTATCCCAACAGGACCTTGGGATAAGAAAACTACAGCTAAAATATTTATCCTAATACAAGATATGTAAAAAGAAAATCATATTTTATATTATTAAATAATATATTTTTATATTCATGAACCAATTATCTTATCATGTTTGCTCATGATATTATTGTTTAATCTCTTATTTAGAAGTTATATGACCAAGTTAATACAACAAATTTAAGGAAAAGTTTTGTCAAATTTTCCAATGCTCAAAATTATTGATAAATTGATTTAATTTAGATTATACGTTATATTACTTTATAATTTTTTATTTTTAGCTGCATTTAACATCTCATGCAAAATTTTAGAGCCTCAACTATAAAAATATGAGTTTGTAGGGAGTAACTTACTTTCTAAATTGTGCTATAAGAATTAATTTTAGATAATTTTAAATTTATTTTCATTAAATTAATATATATATATATAATATTAGTAAGATAATTTTAATTAAATTAATATATAAATTATATTAGCGACTAATTTTAATTAAATTAATATATAAATTATATTAGCGACTAACAAATAGCACACCAAATAAAATACATTATTATTTATTTCAATCTTAATCTACATCAACATAACATAGTATTATATTTTATCTAATTCTATTCTATCCTATCCTATATCCCACACCAAACATGCCTTACGTGAATTTATTTATTAAAAAAATACTCAAATTCTAAAGATAATCCAATGTAAATTATATGATAAATTGATAACTACTAAGCGTTTATGCAAATTATATTATCAATGTGATTTTTTTTTAAATAAGGAAAATCAACATAAATAAATTCGATAACCCATTACATTGTAAGAGAAAAGTTGTTTTTTTACCTCAATGATTTAACGACTCAATTTCATTCAGTTAAGTCATTAAGTTATTAAACCAATTTTTTTTTCTTTTTACTTAATATAAAAAGTCTTCACGACACCATTAAAGGATATTTCCTAAAATATTCCTATCTAATTAATTTATTCTCATCTTTAACCAAATAAGACTTACTATTATTATTCATCTCTAAAACTTACGATTACATAGTAGTAGAGAATATTTATTTTAGCTTTTTTATATTTTTCAAATTAGCATTATTTATTTTTTACAAATTTTATATAAATATTTTTCATACAATAATACATCATAAACTACAATGAATTGATTAACATGTTCTAATTTAGAATTTTAAATGCTTATATTTACTAAACATAATATATGCTATGATAAAATACTGTCTTATTTATGTTCATTGAAATGTTTATTATTTATTTAACTTTAAAATTTTGCGAGGGCACAAATTTAAAAATTCTAGTTTGCAAATTTTTTTAGTTGAAAAAAAAACACAACTTAATACTAATTATCAGAGATTCAGACAAAAAATAAAAAATAAACATATCTTTCATATTCATATATTTAGATTTATTTAGTATTCAAACTAAGGGGCTGTTTATTTTTTTGATTTAATGCCTTAATTGACTTAATTTCAATTAGTTAAGTTATTAAGTTTATTTATTTTTTCAACTTAATGAAAGTTTTCAATCATTAAGTCATCATGTTATTGAGCTATTTTTAAAATTTTTTATTTAATTTAAAAAAGTTTAAATAATATCATTAAAAATATTTTCTAAAATATTCCTACATAATTAATTAATTTTTATTTTTATCTAAATAAAATTTAATAATTAACATTATTATCCATTATATATAGAGTGAAAGCCAATTTGAAAACTACTTTTTAAACTAAACGCTGCGATTCGTGGAGTCACACACGTGTTAAAATAATTTACTGTTGCTGTGCGCGTCAATATAAAATTGCGAATGAGAGCGAATTTCGGAAAAATTCACAAAAGCGGGAAAAACAAAAGCCCTAACTTTACGCAGAAATTCTCCACTACCCAGTCCAGTCCAGAAAAAAGCGAGGACGAAGTAAAAAGAAAAATGGCGCCAGTATTGCAGAGCTCACAACCATGGGTTGAAAAATAGTACAATCTCAGTCTCTTGCGATCCAATACTGTCACCTCTGCTTAACATTTTTCAAAGTTAATTTTCGTGTTTTTGTTTTCTGTTGTATATCAATTTTGCAGTCGACCAAAGCAAGTCAAAGATGTGGCTCACCAGGAAGAGGTCGTGCGCGTCCTCACAAACACTCTCGAGACAGCCAATGTAACACTTCCACTTTCAATTTCAAGTTTCTCATTCTAATTATTGATCTTATGATTATATGTTGAATTAAAAAAGTTTAAAAACCCTAGCTGTTAATGTTATTTTTTTAATAATTTTTTGTTCTGCTGAAGTGCCCACACATGTTATTTTACGGCCCACCTGGCACCGGAAAAACCACCACTGCCCTCGCCATCGCCCACCAGCTTTTCGGGTACTCTTCTTGTAATATTTGTTATTCACCTATTTATTTATTCTAAATACTCTTTCAGTTATTTTCGCTTTGGGTGCAAACTAGTTATACAAACTGATGTGTCATAAAATTAATAAAAAGAGATTAGAATAGATTATGTGGCAATCGTAAAATCAATAAAAGAAGAGATGATGCGGCAATGACATTGATATTTTTCATTTTACATCACCAATTGTATTGTGCCAATTAGTTGGTATAATTGATACTGTACATTTAGTGTTACTCTTCATTATTTGATTTCATTTGAAAGAATGCTTAGGCCATTATTTCTATTTGTTTCTCTAATTTAATCACACTGTTGTAGGCCTGAACTTTACAAGTCCAGAGTGCTAGAGCTGAATGCAAGTGATGACCGTGGGATTAATGTTGTTCGTACCAAAATTAAAACTTTTGCTGCCGTGGCTGTAGGCTCTGGTCAGCGACGAGGGTATATATATTCCTGTCTTGTATTCTTTTCCGTTCCGTTTCCTAATTACGTGTCAGCTGATTTTTTTTCTTCAACACTTCAGGGGTTACCCTTGTCCCCCATATAAGATTATTATTTTAGATGAAGCAGATTCCATGACTGAAGATGCTCAGGCATGTTTGTTTCAGTTCTATTGGTTTTATTAAGCTTTCTCCTGTGGAATTATTGTGAATGCCCAATAATTATTATAACTTACAGAATGCTCTGAGACGTACTATGGAAACTTACTCCAAAGTCACAAGATTCTTCTTTATATGCAATTACATAAGCAGGTTCACCTTCTCTGCTCTGTTTAGCTTTCTTTTGTTTTTTATGTTTTTTTCCTTATTGGATCAAATTTCTTTTGACAAGGAATATATTAGGATCATATACGCTTCAACATTAAAATTTTTGGAAGGTTTTGGACTATCTCTTACATATTCTATCTGAGATGTTGGTAAATTTATTTAGATGCAGTCCAACTAGATGATTTATTACAGCACATTGTATTAGTTTATAATTATGTTTAGATGTTTTCTTCTTAAACTGTCCAATTAGATGACCATCTCTTATGCTTGTATTGGTTTTCACTTTTCGGTAACAATTTCCTTTTGTTGAAGTTTATGCGTAACAAAATCTGTGGTTTGATCAAATAGAAGATTTTAGATTTTAGGTGAGAGCTTCAACATGTTCTCATATCTAGGTGGTTCTGTGATCTGTTGATTGAAAGTTGGTTCTCATAAAATCAACTTTCAGAAGGAAATATAGGTTTATCATATCTTTATAATGAAGTATTTTAAGAGTAATCCTTGTTTAATGAACTACATGCTCTCTTCTTTCTTTCTTTTGGTAGGATAATAGAGCCTCTTGCTTCAAGATGTGCAAAGTTCAGGTTCAAGCCACTTTCTGAGGAAGTTATGAGTAGCCGTGTATTGCACATTTGTAATGAAGAAGGACTCAATCTAGATGCAGAGGTGTGGATCAATTCACTTATGGCCTGTCTTATAAACAATAGTTTGCATGTTGTTGGATTCTTGTAAACGTATTAGTTTTTAACATGCTTGCACATGATATATCATTGTAGGCTTTATCAACCTTAAGTTCTATATCACATGGTGATCTCCGCAGGGCTATTACATACTTGCAGGTGAGAAATGGTCTGCTATTTTTCCTCATGAACTATGATTCTTTCTTCACGACTGTATATGTTATAGTTGCTTTTGACAATTCGATTCTCAAAAAGTATAAGTTAACCAAAAGTTATTGTTCAAATACAAAAGTTACTGTTCATATACTGGTATTTTAAACCGAAAAATTGAATAAAACACCAAATTATGAAATTTATCTTTACTTCAATTAAGTTTGGAAAGGCTGTTGCATTGATTTTGGTCATGGTCGATAGGGCATAGGAGGGATTCAGAAGCTTTAGTGCTCTAACTTTCTGCACTATGTTTTCTTTTTCTTCATGTCACTATCTTGCTTTATAGCCAATGTCTAATGATGAAGCTTATGCCCTATCATTTGGTGAAATGCTGCAGGGAGCTGCTCGATTATTTGGATCATCAATAACTTCCAAGGACCTAATTAGTGTGTCTGGTGTAAGTTGTGTTTTGTGTTAATCCTTTGATACATCGTTCACTTTCTATATGTATCTGCCGGAAAGTCTTGCAAGTCCTTTTTATTATAAGTTCTAAGGCCTGTAATAAATTTTAACCAACCTTCTCGATCTTTGGTTGTTCAACATATTCCAAACCTTTAAGTCCAGATGAGCTTTGAAACTCAAGCCTGAAGACTTTTAGAAAATGCAGTGGCACTTTTTTAGGGTTGTGATTGGAGTTTGCATCTTAGATCTCCAAGTATTTGTTCTTCCTATGGTTGGTGTTGCTTGATGTTGGATGATGTTAGCATAATTGGCATATTTTAAAAAAAGAAAAAAAGTTGTAAATCAGCTCCTGGACAAAGTTTCAACGTTTCGGCTTTTTGTTTTCCCTTCCTTTTTTCTGGTGACGTTTTATCTTGTCTGGGAATATCCAGACTCGTCCTGAATTTCAATATTCTTATTACCAGGTTATCCCACCGGAGGTAGTGGAGGGGCTTTTCGCGGTGTGCAGAAGTGGTGACTTTGATTTAGCAAATAAGGAAGTTAACAACATCATTGCAGAGGGATATCCAGCCTCTCTGCTTCTTTCTCAGGTTACTCTTTTGCTATTTGTATTGATGGTTCAGCACTCTCGTCAATGTTTATATATAATATATTCACTACTGATATAAAATTTGTTCCAGTTATTTGATGTGGTTGTTGAAACAGAAGATATATCTGATGAGCAGCAGGCTCGAATATGCAAATGCTTGGCTAAAGTAGATAAGGTTACTAACTGCTTTTATACTGCTTCAAGTTATTTTCTGAGATTAGCACTAGTAACAGAAATTGAAATGCTGTTTATGATGATAGATGATTTTCTTGTGGAGCAATCTAGACTCCAGAGCATGTTTTATTTCGAGCAATTCTGAAAAACAATTACGCGTCGAATAATCTTAGAAATTCGTCTTTCTTACTTGGAAAGTTTTTGTTTTTCCAGCATGCGACAATTGATGATTTCATGTTCAACTTTCTCTCTCCTCTCTGGTAATATCTTCTGCTCTATTATGCACAATTCTTATATTTTTGCTTGGTGGTTGCAGTGTCTTGTTGATGGTGCAGATGAGTACTTGCAGCTATTGGATGTGGCCAGCAATGTGATACGAGCTGTATGTAACATGCCAGAAGAGTTTCAATATGATTGTTAGGCATCTAGATAGGGATTGCAGACTGCAGAATCTTGTAGAAAAGAATTGTTCCAGTTTTAAATTTAACCAGTAACAGAGATCTCTCATCTTAGCAAAAAGCAGATTCCATTTGCTTGGTATGATGAATGTGAGCTCGTAATTGTATCTTCTGAAACACATCTTAATCTGTTATTTGGGATTTACCGGTGAGTAGCCGACTCAGAGTCCATTTCCTTCCTTTTTTTTTTTTTTTTTGTTTCCCAGATTTGTCTTCACTTCTTTTTTCTTAATGGTTTCTGATTTTATATTGTTCTTGACTGCCGGATATAGGAGGCATGTGAACATGATGAGGCTCAGAAAATTGTCTTCATATTTTCTGGTCTCATCTGTAGAAAAGCTACCACTAGAAGGTATAGGAACTTTGCTGTCTTATTGACTTGCTGATGCGAATAGTATAGTGGTGGAATTGAAATAGGAGTTCCAGACAAATGACTGTTTCTGGTTCTCGTTTTGTCACCATAATAATAGCCAAAAATGATGATTACAATCTATTTGAAAATTTAAAATTTCTTTCACGTTTTACATTATTAGTGTTACCCATTATAAGCGGTCATCCTACCGTTGTAGCAGGCCTGGTCAAACTCAAAGCATCATAGGACATATAATCATGGCTGTAACACAGTAAAAGGCATCATTATTAATTTACTGCCTAACACTCACTCAAACTCATAGGATAAAATACGAGTTATGGCTTATTAAATTTAGGCTCTCTACGGTACTATTGTCTAGAGCAACCGTGTGGCTGTGGCAAAAAACAAAATAGTTAAATTTAGTAATCACTTTTAACTTCTCCTCGGAAACAAACTTGAAATGAAGTTTCCCGATTATCATTTACTTTGCCGAAGTTTTATTTCAGAAGAAATTAGGAATGTGACCCAAAGGCCTTGCGGAAAATGAGCTTAATTAGAAAAAAGGCTGAGTCAGTAGCATTATCCGCTCGTAGATAGTTAGTTCAATTCTGTCTGCATCTAGATTTTCTGATACAAACAATTTAAAATTCGAAAAACAAAGTCCCTTATTTCCCTAATTAACGTTTGAATTTTTCACAAGAACGTTTTGCTTTCCACTTTCTTGATACTGCATAAAGCATGATTGAAAAAAAGTTCTTTCTTTCTCAGTACAAAAGTCAAAGAAGGAACATGCAGATTATCTCATTTTCCATATTGGCCCCACTTCATGCCTTTAATCTCGCCAGGAACGCCCCATTTCTTACTATATAAGAGCAAAGCAAAGCAACGCAACACAAGCGAACCCCGTTTTGGTTTTACGTTTACCCCTATCACTTGGGGTCTGCTTTTATTAGTTATTTTCAGTTATAAACAAACATGACTATCGATGACTCTTGTAGAAAACCCGGTGCCGTCCCATTCAAGTGGGAGATTCGACCCGGCGTGCCCAAGATCCAACAACAGCAACCTCTGAAGAAACTTACGCCGGAGCCACCGCTGTCACCAGCTGTTGAATTTGATAATCACACCCGTTCCTCACCTGCTCCACTGCAAAAGCTTAGACCCCCACCAGCCGCGCTTCATTTCTTTCCACCAGTGGAGCCTCGAAGCCAGTCGTTCCGGTCCACCCCGCGAACCCGGTCCGAGCGTTGGCGGTTTGAGAAACCTCTCCGACCCGATTGTGTCTCGCCCGGATGTTTTCCTGCTCCTCTGCTGAGACAAAAGGCAAGCAAAAAAAGGGTACTCCTACCCAGACCAGAATCCGAACCCGGATACTCTTCTGACCTTGAAACATTAGCCAGGT
Organism: Citrus x clementina; assembly: GCF_000493195.1. Lineage (NCBI taxonomy): Eukaryota > Viridiplantae > Streptophyta > Magnoliopsida > Sapindales > Rutaceae > Citrus > Citrus x clementina. The sequence continues at coordinate 37,649,601 of NW_006262201.1, read as the reverse complement.
GGTCGGTGTCTAGCCGAAAGACCCTTTCGCCCTTCACTGCCTCACCTGCTTCGTCGTCTTTTTCGTCGTATAAGTCTTCGCCCCGACCGGTTGTTGATGCGGAGTGGGCCGGGTTCGGACTCTTTTAAACGGATCTCACTGTATAGTATAAGCGCTGCTGCTCGTTCTGGAGGGAAATTTATTTGCGCCCTCCGAAATGTTTTTTAAATGTAATATATATATATATATATATATTTGGTTTGTTAATGGACAATTTCTAGGAGAGTTCTCTTTAGAATTGGATCACGAGCCCAAGACGGTGGCCCGTGATTAGCTCTTCTCGTCTAAAATCTTCAAAGCTCATGATGTGATGTCTTATAATTATTGTAAGGGAGGATTTTTCTTTTTCCCAATCTATATTAAGTATATTATTGTAATTTTAGAAGTTTGAGATGATATTGAAAAAGGATTTCAATGTCTATGCTGGCTCAATTTCATATGAAACTCCCATTTATTTTTTTTCGCAAAGTTTTGATCTTACATTTAATAAAATTTAGGTAACTTACAAAATATATTCAATCCGCATTTTTTTTTTAGTTTGGATTTCACACACCCCAACTTCTCCATATTCCCATGCACAAACTTAAATTAAAATTTAATGTGAGAGAACATTGATTCCTCTTACTTGTATGAAAAGAGGCAAACCAAAAAAACTATTTCCTTAAGAGTTCAATTGAAAACAATAATTAATGTTTGTATCATAATTGATATGACAATTATATTGTCACTCTATTCCTAAAATTTTATTATTCACTGATCTTCCATTTCGTATAAGAACATAGTAAGCCTAGGCGATAAGTGTAGTGGACTTTTCCCTCATTATTATAGCATAGATTTGAGTCCAGTAGATGCAAGTATGGAGGGAGGCGTTGCTTGTATTCGGCTGAAAATTTCAAGCTAAAAGAGTAGAAAATGTGGCCCATAAAATGTTGAATGCTGGAGATTGAATTAGGTAGGTCCAATGCCAGAAAGCCCAAAACTCGGTCCATCAAATGCCCACGCCTTTTCTTCTCGCTTCAAAGTTCAAAGACGGCAAAAAGCGCGCAGAACTTCATCACATGTAAAGTGGCCTTTACTTCACGTAACAAATAACAGCCGCCCAGAAATTCATGCAAATATCAGTGAGGAGAAATCGGAACTAGCTTCGAGTATAAATCAGTTTTGCAGTGGCATTTCTGAAGCATTTGCGAGGATAATTAATTATCAACCGCAACGAACATGATCGTCTCGAAACCTCTAAACTCCAACCACACTTGCCTAGTGCAGCAAGTACTTCCGCTTATCCTCAAAAACGTCCCATTTGATGCCAAACTCGCCGCTTCAACAACCAAAACCCAAAACCCATTCACCATTGAATCAGTCGCTGACGTACTCAAATCAATCCCAAGATTCTTCTTTCAGTCCCCTCGCTCCATCGGCCGCCAAACCGGTTTTCGCCACCGCACTCCTTTGAAACAACGAATCCTCAAAAAAGAAGCTGACAATATCGCCAATAATGTGCTTGTTCTTGGCCCTGCCGCCTATAGAAACCCTCAAAAGGTCACTCTAGGAATCAACAAAGCCACAGAGTTTTATCACTGGGTCGAAAGGTTTTTCCACTTTTTTCATAATGAGGTGACTTGTAAAGAAATGGGTATTGTATTCGCCAGAGGAAATAACGTAAAGGGTCTTTGGGATTTTCTCAAGGAAATGTCAAGGAGAGGAAATGGCGAGCTTGTTACTACCTCTACTGTTACCTGTTTGATAAAAGTCCTAGGTGAAGAAGGGCTGGTTAACGAGGCATTGGCTACATTTTATCGGATGAAGCAGTTTCGTTGCAGACCTGATGTTTACGCTTACAATGTTGTTATTAATGCTCTTTGTCGAGTTGGGAACTTTAACAAGGCAAGATTTTTGTTGGAACAGATGGAGTTACCGGGGTTTAGGTGTCCCCCGGATGTATATACTTATACTATATTGATTAGTTCTTATTGTAAGTATGGTATGCAAACCGGGTGTAGAAAGGCCATTAGAAGGAGGATATGGGAAGCTAATCACTTGTTTCGGTTAATGTTGTTTAAGGGTTTTGTTCCAGATGTTGTTGCGTATAACTGTTTGATAGATGGTTGTTGCAAGACCTATCGGATTGAGAGGGCCTTGGAACTTTTTGATGATATGAATAAAAAGGGTTGTGTTCCAAATCGGGTTACTTATAACTCGTTTATTAGGTATTATAGTGTTGTGAATGAGATTGATAAGGCTATTGAAATGATGAGGAAGATGCAAAATTTGAATCATAGTGTACCCACTTCGAGTTCATATACTCCAATTATACATGCATTGTGTGAAGCTGGAAGGGTTTTGGAGGCCAGGGATTTTCTGGCGGAGTTGGTTGATGGGGGTTCAGTACCTAGAGAGTACACATACAAGTTAGTTTGTGATGCCCTAAATGCGGCAGAGGAACCTAGTTTGCCGGATGATGGACTGCGTAAAAGAATAAGGGATGGTATAGAGAATAGGTTTAGGCAAGTTATGAAGGTAAAACCAATTATGAAGCATAAAGAGTTACTAAAGTGTGGAGAAATTGACATCTAGAGAAACTGGTGATGTTCTTCCATATGAAAACCGAAGGCCACTGGAATTGCAAGGATGGAAATTTGGGCACTCTGCCGGTGATTGTAACTATTACTGCGATGATTATTTTTACTTTCCTGTTCTTGTGGATTGGGCTTCCATTTTACTTTTTTCACTTATTTTAAACAGAAGGGCCTAATACTTGCTCGTTAAGAGAGAAAAAAAAAAAAGAAAAATGATTCTCAATTTCTAATTATTAATTAGAGTCAATGGTTTTTAGTTGCTTAAGATTATGTAATTCTGATCGAATCCTTTGGTCACAGTAAAAAAATTTAATGGGTTGTTGATATCAAGGCTGCATGTTCATTTTAGGAGAATTTTTTTATCAATTTACATACTATGAATCTGCAAAAGGGGTTAATGAAACCGATAGAGTTAAAAAGAAAGAAAGAAGCCTTTTATCTATGAAGTGTTTTATTAAAGATGAGGAATTATTTATGCCAGCCCAAGTAGATTTTTACTTTCTTTGTGGTCAGAAGCCCCAGTGGTATTTAAAATCATTTAGTGCCTTTAGAATGATTGTGGTCCATTTTACCTGATTCAACCAAAAAATAATAATAATTAGGAGTTAAGAAACAGTTCAATGAAATTTTACTTGGATGATATTCCTGGTGACAGGTTCTTTCTGGGTAGCTGTTACAGAATGGTTTTTAATTTGAACTTGCCCAGTTTAGCCAACTCCAACTTCCAGACTCATCTTGTTGTTACTGGCTTACTGCCTGACACTAGCTTGTTGACATGCACCGGCCATTTTTGTTCAGTGCATCTCGCCACTATTCAGGTATCAATTTTGGTTGCTATAAGATAACCACATAAGTTAATTGTATGCTGTAAAAGCTGGTCATAGTTTTGCAATGGTTCAAAGTTCTAACAACATAGTTCTTGTTGTGTTTGCTGTAAAAGAGTGCCGAGTCTTTTTAAATTCAACCCGAAACAAATTATTTTCTATATATTTGTCAATTAGAAGGAAACCAGGGCCCAACCTTTCAAATCTATGAGCCTGCTCCGTTTTAGCAAATTTGTGTGTAATAGTACGAACAGTTTTATTGTCATTTGAATTTCTCTGGCCTTTCAAGGGCAGGAAAATAATTCAATGCAGTTACAGTGTAATAAGTTGTGCAATGTGCTTTGAGTTGGGAGCTGGTCACTTGCTTACTTGTAAACTAGGGACAGTATTTGCATGGAGAAAGTGTGAGGATGAACTGAAGTGAAGAGTTAGGAAAGAAAGGTCATTGCAGCTAATAATTGTGTGTCGAAACATCTATAGATACCATTATGCATCTCTAGATCTTTGATTAAAAGATGATTCTGTTAATCAATAATTGCTATATTTTATAGTTATTGCTTGCAGATGATACTGTCATTTGAACTACCCATTTGCCTTAATCCCACTTCTCAAATTCAGCAGCAGTAGCACAAAGATGTGATCCCCTGAGAACTCAATTTATGTAAGTCATATAACTCAAGTCTCTCCAAAAGCCATATTTGAGTTTTGACTATTGTTAACAGCTGATAGAAAATAACTTGAATGTTGGTAATTAAATACTGCAGATAACTGTTATGTGATGGCTTCTGAGTCTGGGAACCATATTATCTCTGCTCAGGCTTTGTTGGATGGCTAATTCACAACAATCTTCCCAAGGTCGGAAATATGTTCATCGTAGTCCTAGTGTTTCTCTTGACCCAAATCGGGCATCGGACCTTGTACATCATAGGGAGGATTTGACTGATTTTCCGTTACCAGACTAAACTATTCATTATTAATGGATGGCCTGATAGCCGATAACTATGAGGTCAACTCTTTTCCTGCATATGGCAACCAAATTTCCAAGTGGCTGATGGAATATCTCAAATCATCACCATTTGTTTTCTGCGCATTTTGATACGTCTATGACTCTCTATGGAATGTGTGAATTGCCCATGGAACAAAAGATTGTGACCAAAAAGATTGGAATGCAATGAATGAGCGACTTGGCGATTGCGAAATCTCAGCAGGCATTGTCAGGTTACATAATAGTTGTTAACAAAATCATTTCTAAATTTCAGTTCAAATTTATAGTCACTCTCACACTCTTTATGTCAAACCATGACTTATGAGCTTATACAAAATATTAATCATTATCATCATTATTTGGTATTCCTTATCCAAATTATGGTGGTGTGATGAAATGATCAGTCGATGATTCACTGGATATTTTAGATTTCAGAAACGTCATTTGTCTATAAAATGAAAGTTAGTGAACGTGGACTTTTTGTGCAGAATCTGACAACATGATTGCAGCCCGCCCAGCGCATGCCCTTGGCAAGGTAAAACTCCAGAGATATTGGAATCATTCGATGAAACTAAAATACATCGGCATCTTGGTTTTCTCTTAAATTAGCACCGAGGAATGTGAGAATCTTTGATAGATCAAGGACTTCACATATCAAAACAACAACTTTGTGGAGATTAATTTAAGTTTTGATAGCCACTCGGGCTTTGGTCCAGCGGTGAACCACTACTTTCAAAGTTAAGCAGGATTATGAGAATAGTGGTTCGAATCTCCATACATAGATTCAACCTTCCTCAATTAAGCAAAAAATTATGTGGAATTAATTTGTAAATTTTTCTCTCTTACGAAATGTGAGTGGAGTAGAGACATCTCTCGTCTGTGAGGGTCATATGTTTGAGTATGTACTTCATAAAATTAATGTAATAATTTAAGTGCTAATTATATATCTGATTGTAAATATCACTAATAGAAGTTGTAAATATTTGTGTAATACAATAATCGTCTGAGGGTCATATGTCGCGAGTGTAATATCTGCTGTAATAAAAGTTATAAATATATGTGTAAAATAGTAATTTAATACGTGATCAGTATTCAAAAAAAAAAAAAAATTGAAGTTTTGATGCGAAACCCCTCCCAAAATATTATTATTGTATACTGCCTTTACAATGTGAACTGAGAGATTCCACTGAATATTTTATTACATACTTACAGTCATTACAGCCAAAATTCATGCAATTATTCCAAAAATTGAAGGACACTAAAAAAACTAAATTAATAATAAGAATAATTAATTATGTCTGAACTAAGATTTTTATTATTATACGTAATTCCATGACAGTTATATATAGAAAGTAGCAGCTAAGTTAGAACCTCCCTGGGGTATTAGCTAACACAGCCGCCCAATGACAGGCAATAAATTGCCATTTCAGTTTAATAAAGATGAATTATAATATGATTCAAGCATTCCATGAAATCAAGCAGTGGATTCAAATTGACAAGTTGACTCTAATGGTCCATTATCATCCTTTATTATTATTTAATCACTTCGAATGTTCTTTCTTTATCTATTTTCTGGTATTTCTTTTATAATAATGTAAAGGGAAAACGTTTAGAAAAAATGCAATATGATGACAAGTGCCAAACTCCCAATTCATGCAGGGCATTTGTGTCAAATTTGTTGATTAAGGACTTATGGTTAATTAGGTATGATTGAGGGGGGGGGAAAAAGTTAATATCATTGGATTCCCTTCATTTATTGACAAATTTCGACGTGCATTCAAGTTTATTGTAAGTCTACACTACACCCCCAGACCGTTGATTAGTTCTCCAATTCAAACGGCATGTCGACTGTTGTCGATCATTAAAAGTTCACTTTTGCTCTGATATGTCAAATGTCACAGTGAACAAAAATATGAAAATAACCTAAAAAAACATATAAGAAAAATGTTGATAGTTCTCAAATTAATTATGAAATAATATATTTTATTTTTTTTCCCCTTTCGCTCCTCCCTTCTTTCTTTCTTCCCCATGAGTAAATTTGAAACGTTAAAAATTTCAGGGGCTTCTTATAATTTTTCACTCCCTGCGCAATTAATTTTGATAGCAAATGGACTAACGACATGGGGGGGGGGGGGGGGGGGGGGGGGGAATATAGAACTATATAATATGCACTGATTGATGGTTATCCCACGATTTGTCCACAGTTTTTGACGGCTGATTAGTGTTGAGATGCTTGATTTTAAAAGATTAGAGAGGGGGGAAAAAAAGGTGACAAATGATAGAATGCGACAGAGCCAAGGCGTGGATCATCCAACTGTAAAATATATGGTAATACTAAGAGAGGCTCAGAGGCATGGATCTTGTCACGTTTCTTTTAATATAAAATAAAATTTTAGTGGGTGTTTTTATTATAATTAGAGTATTTTCATGGCATGGACATTGGAGAACACCGTGACTCGATTGACGTAACTTTTCATGTTTCTTAATCCATGAAAATGTAAAATATATCAATTGGTGCTCGAAAATTGTCACCACATCACATCCTTTCCAAATCAGTGGCTTTTGGCTTCACCAACTAATAATGGTTTTGGAGGTCAAATTAAGATTTCGCATCTTAGCTCAATTAAACAATTATTGTTATTATTATCTTTTCTGTTTCTTTTTCTATTTATGTTTCTCTCTATTTGAAGTAGGACTTTATTTATAATTATACAGAGAAGAGTAATAATGATTAATATATAATAAAAAGTTAGGTTGAAGAGTGAAGATAATTAATAAATGGGTGTGGTTATTTGCACTATAAACTTTACTTTGGACATATAATGAAATTATTTAAATGGACATAATTAAAAAAAAAAAAAGGAACAATTTCCTTTTCTTTTCTTTTTTTGAATGTGTTATGACATTTAAGATCATACGTTTAATCTTGTTGTCTTGGGATGTGGCTAGCAATGACATCTCCCAAATAAATGTTTGGTGAAAGTTCTATCAACCTCCTGCGTAAACTGCAAGAGCGTTTTATATAATTGCTCTTCTTTTGCTAATTAAAAGCTATATTATACAAAATGAAGAAGATTTGATTTTTCTTCTTATGTGCGGTTTGCCAGACAATGAAGATGATGATAATAAAAATTAAGAATCTAATTTTCAATAATATAAAACTACTTTTTTATTTAGTTTTTCCATCAATGGCAGTTATGAATACTCATTATTTTATATCTATTACACATATTAAAAGATCAATCTAAAGTGCATCAACAAGCATGTCTTAGGAAGAATATTGATTGAAGTTGGTGTTGAAAACATTTTATTTACCCGTAAATAATTAATTAAATTAAAAGACATGCGTGATTAAAATTAGGGTAATATTGGAAATATTAGAGTGTTTAGAGTAAAAATTAATTTTTAAAAAAAATTTGAATAATGGGTGTTTTGAGAAAATGAGTATTTTTAGTAATCTTTTTCAGTGCAAATAGCCTCACCCTTAATAAATTAAAGTAATTTTTTTTTTCTGAAATCTGAATGGTTTGAATATAAAGGTCCAAATGACAATTTTTTTTAATATTTAAATATAAGTGATATCTTGTTTGTTTTAATAAGGGCCCATTTGAGAGACTCAAAAGTGAATTTTAAAAGTTAAAAGCTAATATTCGTGCTTGGTTGAATTTTTTACAAATCATATTTAGTAAAATCATCCCATCTTACAATAGATTTTAAAAAATAAAGAACGAGTAGCTTTTCAAAATTTAATTTTAAGAACCAGTTTTATATTTAATATTATTCCAATATATCCTCACATAAATTACAAAATCTAAAATTATCCTTGTTAATTAGGAAATAAAATCTTTAAATTTAAATGTATTATTATTACGGCCAATTATATTGAGATACCAATATCAAAAATAAAATTGATAATATAAAAATATTTATTTAGGATCAGTTTGGTAATGTTGTAACTTTTAAAATAATTATTATTAGCTGTTCTATAAAAATAATCAATTGTACGTAAAATTTAGTTTTAAAGGTGTTGTAAATTTTAAAAGCAATTGTATGTGTTTGGTAAATTTTACTATAAAACTGTTATAAAAATGTAAATAACTAAATTGAATACAATGTTTAATAATGTTTATCTCTTTAAAGTGAATGATTTGATTTCGTAATTAATAAAGATGGTTTGGATTTTTATAATGTAGGGAAAATATCCACTGTCCACCCGTTTTTTTCAACTTTTTCAAAAATACACAATTTTTTTTTTTTTGCTTGAATCCACCTGAAGTTATATTTTTTTTACTTGTCCACTTCTGTTTGGAGACCGTTAAGAAAACTAACAGAATATTGTGTAAATGACTTTTTTACCTTCAAATGTAAAAGATAAATTATCCACCAACCACCTGTTTTTTTGTATTGTGTAAAAAATACACAATTCTTTTTTTTTTTAATGAACTCCACTTAAAGTTATATTGTTTTACACTTGTCCACCACTGTATCGTTATGAAATGATAATTTTACCTTTATGATGTCAGCAAAGTTCTAACGGTGTTATAACGAAAGTGGACCAATGAAAAAAATGTTAACTTTAGGTGGAGCGCTGCAAAAAAAAAAGAAAGAAAGAAAAAGATTTGTATATTTTTGAAAAACGGTGAAAAAACAGATAGACGGTGGATAATTTCCCTATAATGTATATGAGGATATATATGAAATTATATTATGTATAAAACTAATTTTCAAAATCAAAATTTGAAAAACTACTCCTTTGCTTTTCAAAATTAATTGCAACATGGGATGATTTTGCCAAAAGTGATTTGTAAAAAATTCAACCAAATATCAAAATTAGCTTTTAACTTTTAAAAACCACTTTTGAGCCTCCCAAAAGCAATTACAACCGCTCCTATTTATCAATTATTATATCCAAATGTTTAATAAATTTTATCAAATATTTAACTATTCTCTTCATAACTGGTTATTTCCACAATATAACTAACAATAATTATTTTAAAAGATACAATATTACTAAACTGGCTCTAAATAAAAAATATTTTAAATATATTTATTTGGCATTTATGTCTTTATAAGTCAAAATGAATTAAAGGATTAGGTTTTATAATTTATGGAATAAATGTATTTAATAGATACATTTTTGAGATATAATATTTACATTTCATTCAAATATTTTTCAATTCACATAAAAGTTTATTTTTTCTATTTAGATTTAAATGTTTAAAAATCAAACATAAATTATAAGAAAACAAACAAATAAATTTAAAATATGTATAAAATTAATAAAATTTGAAACTTCAAATTTTTAACGAACAAACTCTACGTATTACATATAAATTTAGACAATCTTGCGAATCATAAGTTAACTTTTTAATATAACAGAAAAGCTTTTACACATACAGTATCTGTAGCCACTTAGGCAACTATGCACCAATAGGACACTATCTTTAATTTCTACCTAACAAAGACAAGCTGCATGAATGAAGTGGTTTGATTACGTGGATGATAACCACTTAATGTGGAATAAAACATCAGGAAGGGTAATTTTTAAAAACCTCCCCTGAGGTTTGGGCTTGTTGCAAGTAGATGGCGAGAATTGATTTATTTGTAAAAAATCCCCTATCGTCAGTTAAGTTTAACATTGACCGTTAGTTGACCGTGCAAAGACAATATTACCCTTAACAATAGTTTATAAACGAAAATAACTAAAAAAAAAACCAAAATTATTAGCTATTTTACACTTTTTAAATTATTGATATTTTCTTAAAGTTCTTATAAAAAATTAAAATTAAAAAAATTAAAAAATCCTCTTTAAATTATTGATATTTCCTTAAAATTTCTACAAGAAAGATAAAATTAAAAATTTAAAAATGAAATAGTCATAATCTTTACCTATGATATTGTAAACTTTTAGAATTGACAAGGATAAAATTGTCAAAAAATAGGATTTGTGCTTTTTGCACCAATAATTTTGGTTTTTTTTTAGTTATTTTCGTTTACAAACTATTGTTAAGGGTAATATTGTCTTTGCACGGTCAACTAACGGTCAATGTTAAACTTAACTGACGGTAGGGGGTTTTTTACAAATAAATCAATTCTCGCCATCTACTTGCAACAAGCCCAAACCTCAGGGGAGGTTTTTAAAAATTACCCCATCAGGAATTGCTAACTTTGTTTTTGGTAATTTTATATTACAATATTTTTTTAAGAGTAGGGCTACACATCCCAATTTTTTTATCCCAAAAAGTTATCCTAAATGATGTGTCATTAATTGAGTGGTTGATAATCTTTTACAAAATCCAAGTAAATTAATTGTATTATCTCATCAACCACTCAATTAATGACACATCATTTGAGATAACTTTTTAGGATAAAAAATTTAAGATATGTAGCATTACTTTTTTTTTTTTAATTAAACTATTGATTTATTTTATTTTTTTAAAAGACAAAAGACTGCGACCTGTGGCAATGACACTGATTCCGAAACGAGAAAGAGATGGACTGGTAAGCTGTCATGGAGCCAAACAAATGGCAGCTTCGGGCCAAAGCACTATAAATAGCTAGAGTCACTTGAGTCTCTTATAACTCACAAGCTAAGTGTCAATCTGAAACTATCAACGACATGGGAAGCAAGCAGCAGCAGGTGATGACAACTGACGCCGTCGCTCTTCCACAGTCGTGGGGCAGCGGCAGCAACCGCATAGCAGCTATGAATGTGCAAGGAAGAACCCCATCACCCAATATCAATACCAGCAAAGACTTTGGTCATCATCCAGACGACCCAAATCATAAGGTTTAATTTTAATTTCTCTACCCCGCTGGAAAATATTTGTTTTGTTTCTGTAATTTAGTTCAATATTTTATTCTTCTTTTCTATTTTTTCTTTTTTTTTTTGTGAACAGAAACCTGGATGGAGGAGGTTTCTCTCATTTGTTGGCCCTGGTTTTCTTGTTTCATTGGCTTATCTTGATCCTGGCAACCGTAAGCCAAATTCTTTCTTTCGTTTGTTCGCGTTTTTGTTTCTGTACTTTGTGTGGTGACTTTGAATTGCTATTTGTGTAATGTAACAGTGGAAACTGACTTGCAAGCTGGTGCTAATCACCGATATGAGGTATAATTAGTATTTAATTACAACCAAAAATAAAATTTAGATTAAAAAAAAAAAAGAATGCAAGAAAGAAATTAAAACTTAACTCTAAGCTGTGACTTTGTAATGTAATTTTGTTGCTTAATCTTTTCAGCTGCTGTGGGTGGTTCTCATCGGACTGATCTTTGCTCTCATCATTCAGTCCCTTGCAGCAAATCTTGGTGTTAGCACGGGTGAGTCCAAACTAACATACTATCTGAGAATGGTAAATAAAAATTATTATTATTTTAACTAACATACATATATTTTTCTGATTGCTTTAATCTCTCAGGGAAACATCTATCTGAATTATGCAAAGCCGAGTACCCAATAATTGTCAAGTATTGCTTGTGGTTGCTTGCAGAAATTGCTGTCATAGCTGCTGATATACCAGAAGGCATTTTCTCAATCATCTTTTTGAACATCTTGCTTCGGTACATGCATGCCCCTTCAACAATTTAACAAAAATTTTCATGTTTGATGTTTTATTGGTTCAGTAATTGGGACAGCCTTTGCACTGAATATACTGTTCAATATCCCAGTATGGATTGGAGTTCTTCTGACGGGTGGCAGCACTCTCTTGCTTCTTGGCCTGCAGAAATATGGGGTAACGTTATCTTGTATCAAATTTAATATATGTTTCAGTTCATGACAGAACTATAATCAAAGTTTAATTATGTGAAAAGGATATTTTATTTAGATAATTATATATGTAGCTGATCCGTGTAAAGCCAGTACTCGTCATCATCTATATATACGTTTTTCGAACTCTCAGCACAGATGTTGAGTTATTCGTCAATTGCTTTTGTCTCCATTTGCATGTTTAGTTTGGTCTTACTCACCTTTCGACAGGTTCTTTTGTTTTTTTTTTTTAATATTATGTATTTAATTTCATAAAAATAAATATTGTGTATTATTATTTGTTATTATTTTTCCAATTGACATTATTTTAATATCTACAATAATTGGAAGATTGAATTGTCTGTATGCAAAACTTACTCAATTTGTTAACTTTTCGTAAAAATAGAATAATAAATGTCAACATTTTCGATTTGCAATTTACACAAAATGCGTCACTTCTCCTTTGACTCTTATTTTATTTTATTTTCTGGGAATTTTCTTTACACACATGACACATCCTCTTAAAATCGTTACGCCACATGCAGCGCCTTAAAATCTGTACACGTTTCAAAATATTTAGAGGAAATTTTATCTTTTTCGTGCAATTGAATTTTTTTTTGTTCTTGGCAAGGCGTTTAATAAAAAATATTTTTTTGACGACTTGAGAAATTCTCTGTTGTTTACTAAAATCAATAGTTCAGTTCAAATGTTTGTTGTATCCACCATGCTCGTTAATCACAATTTTGTTTGAAATTAAATGAAAAGGTTTATAGATATTCGTTTAAAGATTGAATACTCATAACATTAATTAAGTGGCATAAAAGGGGGATTATATTAACTTAAATTTTTAACTTTAAACTTTGACATAGATTCTCATCCATTGATATCATGCAAATCAATTGTAAATGTGTTGACAGCGTGAGATTCATCATTAATGGATGATAATTTGTGTTAAAATTTAAGTAAAAAAAATTAAATTAAACTAGCCTCATGACTCCCAATTATGTAATTAAATAAGTTTATAACTTTGATAATGATGATGATGATGATGAAGAATTTTCTAATTAGGAATCTATGGTCATATTAAAGTCAATGATGAATTAGAAGATAAAAAAATACCAAGGTTTCAGTATAGTGTATTTTATCATGTAATACATTATGATAAATTCCTTATCGGAAGCTCACTATATTATATTATATTACTATATTATATGATTTTATTATATAGAGGTGCGTATCTCGTGCGTCACCATACATGCACACGTTGAACATCTGTTTTAATTATGGAAGGAATTGGGCAGGTGAGGAAGCTGGAAATGCTGATAACAGTGCTTGTATTCATAATGGCTGCTTGTTTCTTTGGAGAAATGAGTTATGTAAAGCCCCCTGCAGCTGATGTGCTCAAGGGGATGTTTGTCCCCAAGCTCAGCGGCCAAGGAGCTACCGGCGATGCCATTGCCCTTTTGGGTGCCCTCGTCATGCCGTATGATCCATCACAAATATATACCTCATTATATATCTATATATATAACGTAACACTTTTATCAATAAGTTAAAAACTGTTTTTTAACATGCAGGCATAATCTTTTTCTCCATTCAGCTCTTGTGCTTTCTCGAAAAGTGCCCAATTCTGTCCGAGGCATAAATGTAAGCTAGTTGTAACATTAACAACACAGAATAAGTATACATAAAGTTTCAGCAGCCTGCAGGATATGTATGATCTGTTTGGTGTGCTTAATTAATTAGCTATTTTTTGTTCTTAATTTTTACAGGATGCATGTCGATTTTTTCTTATAGAGAGCGGGTTGGCCTTGTTGGTAGCATTTTTGATCAATGTAGCAGTTATCTCAGTTTCAGGCACTGTTTGCTCAGCCGCAAATTTGTCGTACGATAACAAGCATCAATGCAGCGATATCACACTTAACTCGGCTTCTTTCCTCCTGCAGGTCCAAAGTTACATCAGTTTGAATATAACTAACAGTTGATGAAAGCGTTAATCCTCACGAAAAACATATGATTTTCTTCTGCAGAATGTGTTGGGTAAATCAAGCAAAATCGTTTACGCCATCGCTCTACTGGCCTCAGGGCAGAGCTCCACCATCACAGGCACTTATGCAGGCCAATATATCATGCAGGTATTTTAGATAAATAACAACAAACATTTTTTTTGTGTGTGTGTGTGTATAGAGAGAGAGAGAGAGAGAGAGAGAGAGAGAGAGAGAGAGAGAGAGAGAGAGAGAGAGAGAGTTCTTTGATTAAATTACTCGTGCGTTTTGTGAATTTTAGGGTTTCTTGGAGCTGAAGATGAGAAAATGGCTGAGAAACCTAATGACAAGGTGCATTGCCATTACACCAAGTCTTGTTGTCTCCATTATTGGTGGATCACAAGGAGCAGGCAGACTAATCATCATTGCATCGGTTAGAAATATTATTATTATCTTATTATTTACTACATTAGCTTACTTAGTTAAATTATTGTAGTATATATAACACATGATGTAGTATGGATTTTGTTTGCAGATGATACTGTCATTTGAGCTGCCATTTGCCCTGATCCCACTTCTTAAATTCAGTAGCAGTGCCACAAAGATGGGACCCCATAAGAACTCAATTTATGTAAGATTGGTTATTGTTTTCGAATTGTTTACTTAGAGTCAACCACCAGACGCCTATCAAACTCTATCATGGCCACAGGTTCGATGCAAGGCTCGTGCCATGCTGGGCCTTGATAGAAATTATTTCACCCGACATCAGTTTAATTTTTACACATGAAAATTCAGGGCTACGTCTATATATATAAACCGTGTCAGATTATAATGAAACAACATTGTATAATTGATATTTAATGTCATATTTGACTGCAGATCATTGTGATATCATGGATTTTGGGGCTGGGAATCATCGGCATCAACATCTATTACCTCAGCACAGGCTTCGTCGATTGGCTAATTCACAACAGCCTTCCTAAAGTCGGAAATGTGTTCATTGGAATCATAGTGTTTCCCTTGATGGCCGTCTATATGATTGCGGTCATCTATCTTACTTTCAGAAAAGACACTGTTGTAACATTTATTGATCCTACAAAAGACGATCCCGCTGCCCAAACCCGCATGGAAACCGGGCTTGGTAACCCCAATGCGACAGAATTGGACAGGGTACATTACAGAGAGGATCTGGCTGATATTCCATTACCAGAATAAATAATTAAAATTTTAATTTAAATCTTGTATCTTGTATCGAAAAACTTTTCAGAGTTAAAATTAAGTTTCAAAGAAGGGTCTTCAGTGTTTTGAATTTAGGCCAGTTCGGGGTTGGTAATATATAAATATGAGCAGGATTAACTTAATTACCACAAGGCAAAGGAGGGTAATGTTATTGTGCATTGCGCCCACTTTTTATTTTTTTTAGTGCGGACATGTTTTTAAACTGTGTATTATAATAAAGTTAGTATTCTATACATTATAAAATCGTGTGGTTTAATAATATCTCTACACTGACTTTATCAAACTATATGATTTAATAGCGTGTGTGCATTAAAAAAAAAGTCATATTAGAGAAAGATTGGTGCTCTCACTTGTAAGTTTATTTATTCAGTTGAGCTTATGTTACAATTAATTATAATAGTGAAAATAATTAAAATTCTCGTATTGAAGTGTGTGCCAAAGTAAAGAGTACGTTAATAGGTAAGATTACAATATAAGGATCTTACAATATAAGGATCCGCATACATTCTACATCTAAATATAAGATACAACTTTAAGCTGACCAGAGCATGTATGTTTCGTTTATTCATCTTTATGTTCGTCCAAATCTAATAAAGTTTTACCACTTACATACAAATGGAGTTAAAATTATCCCTCTTATTATTTTTTTTTTTTTTGGTGCAAAAGCAAATGACAAATGGGTGAAAAAGTCTTATACCTTCTAAGTAAATGAACTAATATTAAATGTTATCTCACCCGCCAGCAGTTTCTAGCTATTGCAACTCACCCGTGGCTAATATTAAGATTAGAAGGGGAAAGAGAGAGAGATTTAAGGCGAATAATTTAGCTCAATCATCATTTTTGAACCTGCAACTTAACCTTAAACTAATCTATCCACGCCACTTCCATTGCCCAACTAAAAATTTCTCGTAATTTTATTGTCGTCACTCTTGATGTGTTTGTTTATTTGCATAAATAATAAAATATACTATGCCAAGCAATTCATAGTATCCACTACACAAATCTCCCCTTCATGTTTTTCAACTTCCCTTAATATATTTCTGTCACTAATTAGGAATCAACCTTCTTCTCTTATGTGTTTGCAGAAAACCAAAAACCTGTTGAGTAATAATGATACTGTTTTCTAGTTGAAAAATGGAGAAGGTGGGGTCATACTCAATCGGATTATGAAATCAATACTTAATCTTTTTTTTTTTATAATGCCAAAATGTTTTAGTTAGCAGCAAAGGTGACGCAATTAATTTGAAGATCAAAATTAGTGATATCTGTTTGTAGCAATGTTTGTGAGGCATCAACGTTTTGTAGTAATGTTGAAACCTTTCATGTTCAGCCGCCTCAACCAGTTCCTTGTTGCAAATCTTATCTTGGTATTTATTGCTTTATGTTATGTACCATAAACAATGGGTGTATTGTGTGTATTCGACTTTGATAGAGAGTACAAAATTTCGAAGACTTAATCGGTGATGTTTATCACTTTGCGTTTAGGGATATCATATTCTCAAAATTTCGTGACAGCAAAAGTGGTATTGGCAATTTAATTGTGAGGAATAATAGAGCAGATCTTACAACGATTGCCATTTTAGATGGCGTTACATTTGCAGGCCCTTCAATTTGTCACTTCACATAGTAAGTTAAGACAGAGAGATATGAATATCTTTGTTGAGTATTACCTTTCAAAACATCGGATCAATGTCTAAGGTTTACCTTAACACAATCGTACAACAGCTAATTGTTGAAAAAGTGTTCATTCCGATCAATGTCTTTCTCCAAATTGTCATCTAACTAACCGCTAGCATGAGACACTGTTATGACATTTATTATTGATTAAAGGGTAAGTTTTAGATCTCGCGAATTGATTATTTTTAAATTATCTCTTTAATTTTTAAAACCTCAAAGATACCCCCAAAACCTATTATCTTTCCATTTATTTTAATAATTAAAAGGGTAAAATAGTATTTGTATAATTCCAAACAGTTAATTAACTGAAAGAAGTCAAATCTTTCTTCTTCTTTTTTTTAATATATTTATTCTTACATAAACCATCACTGCTTACTTGTATTTTGGAGGACAAAACTGTACTTTTAACATAAATTAAATTAACTTTTAAAAAATTAAAATTATCAAGGTTCACTACATACTATTCATTCATTTTCATCTAATAAATCACTTTCTTACCATTCATTCATTCACCTTCATTTAGTGTACCTCATTTCCTTTTGCAAACAAGTACAACACAATTGCACTATAGTTTTCCGTTTCTCAAATCAACATATATCACTTATCTCATCTTATTTTCATAATAGCTAATAATACCCCAACACTATAGTCTCATAGTATTATCTTTATTTTTAAATATAATTTTATTCATATTTTTTATAATTAAATAAATTATATAAATGAAATTAAAGAAAAAAATTTAAGTATTTAAATTAAAAAATATATATAAGTTTCAGTATGAATGAAAAAATTAATAATAAGATATAATTCATATACTTTTTATGTTTTTAAACATCTTTCATTATAATAAATATATATTTTATATTCTCAAAATAAAATATCAAGCAAATGATCATCTATACTTCTTTTCCTTTAAACTTTTTATGTTAGTAGGGTTATTGGCTGTCATGAAAATAATAGGAAATAACTTGTATATATTAATTTCAGTATGAAAAAATTAACTCTCTCTTTACAATAACCCAATCAATTTTGAAGTCAGAATTCTAAATTTAAATACTCTGAACAACTATCAACTACAGTTGCATAGCATTATTAAGAAAATTTCAAGAACTCAAAAGCATCCAAACCCATGGCGGCCACGAAGCCATCGAAACTAAACCTTGGTCGCACGCAGCCATGCCAACCAACTGAAATCATGGGACAAACTACAGGTATTTCAATTAGGGTTTAGAAGGTCTCTCTCTTTTCTTTTCTTTTCTTTTTTTTTTGTTGTGGGGGGGGGGGGGGGGGGGGGTGACTACCTAGTTTCAAGACATTGTTTGGCCCAATAACTAATCTTATGCATCTCATGCAAAGGAAGTGTAATAAGAAGTTAGAATGACATATTTATTGGACATTCTACGCTAAAATAATCCATTTTACAAAATTAACATTTCATTTTCCGGTGCAAGAATTCATTATCAGATCCAAACACCACCTCAGTCGTGTGCTGTTACAAGACCTACAAACTACCCAGAGAAACTTCTATACCGATCTAAAGTAAAACACTTCCCTGGCTCATTCCAGAAAGTAAGCAATGATCCTATTGAATTGTATTAAAGGAGTCTGAGTACCTGCTTTAACCAAGACCCGAACTAGTTCCCGACGCAGACCTGATCATCGGATGATTCAAAGTAGGTTGGGGACCCCCTCGAGCGTTAAACATGACATTCGAAGGTGCTGAAGATGATGCTTGTAAAGATGTTAGAGGCATCCTCTGCCCCAACGGAAACATCTGTTGGGGCCTAAACTGCATGTGGGGATGGGCTGGTTGGTTGGCGCTGTACCTGGAATGCTTGGTTGCGAAGATGAGGCTGACATCACTTGTGGCCGATTGTTGCCAATGTTATTGTTAACCATGGAAGGCGCAACAACAGGTAGATTCATTTGTGAAGGGACTCCACCAGGTCCCAACCGAGTTGATACTATGCGGGTCCGCTCGGTGGCAAACCTCTGCCTTGCCTTCTCTACTTGTTCACATTCTCTCATTAGCAAGGTTTCCACTTCTGCAAACTGCTTCAGCTTCAGCTCCAATCTTTTCAACTGTGTCGATAAATAAATGTTGCAGCAGTGAAATGGTAAGAGAGAGTTCAATTTTTTCTCAATGATGATCTTAAAACTTCATTAGAAACAGAAATTTTTCTCAAGAGTTGATGCATCAAGTGAAAAATTCAACACTTATGCAAGAATTCACGCAGGACAGATGCCATTGAATCAAGAGAAACAATTACCGGCAGTTTATCATATTCCAAATAAAGGAAGCAATTAAAAAGAATCTTAGTTCGAGATGAATGAACATTTGTCACATATTCCACCCAACTGGCATGTCATCACTCAAATATGTCCGAATAAATCCGGAGCAACTATATCAGTCGACCTATGGGACAATCAAAACAAGGGTCTGGAGTGCAACAGCATCTAGTCTTAGTACTCTATTAAAAACTCCAGTTTCCTTAACAATTACAAGTCAAATGGCTGCATCTAAAAGCCAACAGAGACAACTTGACTTGACAGAAAGTCAGAAACTTGATCTTAATCTTTTGGGTGTTCCATCGAAGCCATCATGGGTTTTCCAGATATACAGAATGTAGAACAAATTTTACCCTGCTTTACTGGTTCAGTTAATCTAGTTACTTGAATAGAATTATGAGACAGCAAATCCAATGTTGTTGCAGAAATATATTGAAGCAATAAACAAGGAACCCAGTGAGCTAATTTTCTGTACAGGACTGTTACTGGGTTTGATAAATGACTTTTTTGGGCACAATTCAAATATTCGGTGCAACTAAACTTCAGCAGAAGCTCCATACAAATTTTGCTGCCTAGCTGTGTCTATGACTCCAAGCCAGTCTAATGGAACAAAATCAGCTAAAACATGTTATTCAAAACCATGTGTTCAGAATTTCAAAAAGATAAATAAATTTTTTTCCAAATTTAGGAGACATGACTGAATATGTTCTATTTACACTATCAGAAATCAACACAAGTGATCAACAGAAATCAGGTTTAACACATGATCACCTATAACTAACAGACAAGTAATGCACACAGCACACATGTATGTATACATGTAAAAGAGCCCATACAATCCCTAAGGTAGAATAGTATAAAAATTAGGAGAATAAAATTGACTTTCATTTGAATAGAATTGAAGACTTGAACTAGGGAAAAAAAAATATTACCTGATGATTTATGATATTAGCAGATAGCCTCTGAATTTCTCGTTCTTCATGATCAGCAAACAGTTTTGCTTTTGTTGCTGCAGCAGCAAGACCAGCTTTAGCAGCAGCTTTAACTTTTTCGGCAGATAATAGAGCAGCCTCAGCTCCATTTTGACCCCAAGGACCATGAACTCCGGAGTTCTCTTCTGAAGTTTAATCACAGAAGCATTAAAGTAAATTAATCAAAATGCAGGAAAGAGGAAAAAAATTTAGGGAATATGGAAAAATTAAAGATTACAGGCTTACAACATACCTTCTCTATTATGTACATTCTCTGAGTTCATCCTGCAGAGGTGAAATGAGTGGTTAATAATGTGCATAGAATTAAAAGATAAATACATGCAAGAAGCCTAGATTCTTCCCTGCCAGCTAAAATAATTGAAAATTTCCTCTGTTCTTCATGTGCTTCTTAACAATTCAAGTACTTCTTAACAATTGGAAGAAGTCATGTTGTGCACCTAAGAGCGAACAATACAAATGATCCCTTTTAATGACAAGCTCGGTCATTAAGACAACTAGAGAAAATTTGTATATGCTTTGTCTCATATGAGTCCGAAATGAAAAGATCCCTAAGAAATCATTCTGACACACTGGATGTAGCACAAATGGAGATATCCATTTTTGTCATTAACGACAAAAATGAGAAGGAAATAGACTAACCTATTACCATGTCCAGCACCTTCCATTTGTTTAGACAATGCTGCCAAGGATGCATGGGCACAAGCTGCAGCGACTCTTGGTCCGACAGCAGAAGCTAAAAAGGCAACCTAGAAATATAACACTGATTAATTTCAGAAAAACCACACAAGAAAAATCCTCTTATGATTTCAACTGTTCAATGAACTTGCATACAAATCAATTATAATTCAGAAAAATGGTGAACATGTACTTAATATCTGAGCCAATGGACATATACTGCCTAAGTCAGTTAACTGGTGGCATACAGTTGATTCACGAGGTTTAAAGTGAAAATAGCTATCAGGTGAGAACAGTGAGTTAAAACCTCAATTACAAAGAACAGTGAGTTTCTCATACATGAATCTTTGGCATTTGCTCTTAACTAATAATTTATTCAGAAATAGAAAACTATAATATTTGGAAATTCAACTCGAGAATTGTAAAGTCAATAGAAAGAATTTCAGAATCCTAATCATAAACCACTGCAGACCCCATAGACCAAGATAAAATGCAACAGAGGATCTCAAATTCGATAGTAAACCAATAAAGCATCATATAGCTCAAACATCAATAATTGAAATCACTACAGTCACCCACCAAGGCCATAACTGGATTCCCAGAATTTGAAAATGGGAGGCGGTTTTCCATATCAGCTTCTTGAAGGCCTGCTCCTGAGATAGTGCAGCAGAATGTAGACATGTGTTACATCTATACCATCATCATAATGATTGGAAAAAGTGTAAATACAAGCATTTAAGAAAACCTGGCAGATCGCCATTTACAGTTGAATGCAATCCTCCACGATCATCTCTACTTGATGAATTAGATGTCCTGGAAGTGTTGGGAACTTCGACATTTTCCAGTATGCCATCCTCCATGGGTAGACGGACGAAATGGAGGATACATTGTGCTTTTGACTTGGTACCAACATGCTCTGCAATTTCATTCCAATTATCATTATACATTTCTATACCCTCAAGCAGCAAAAATGTTTCTTGATCACTCCAAGTCTCTCCATCAATATCACCATATTCTCTTGCTGGATCAACCCTAATATAATCTAGGCTTGAATGACCAGTAACAAATCTTCCTTCATGGAAGCATTCAGGACATAGAAGTACATCAACCTGTTAAATGAGATACTTATCAGCTAGAGTAAAACCAGAATAGTAATTAAGACTAGCAACATTTTTGTAAAACCAAGGTTTACAAAGACAGTTCATAAAAGTCAATTTGGGTCTAAGTTACTGTAAGCAGCCTGCGAGCTTTAAGTTAGGCAGTGGCTTTGGCCCCTCAATAAAATGCAACCAAGAGAGTGACTTTCAAACCATTTAAGTAAACATATAATAAATTTTATGGCGTTACAGATAAAAACTTAATTTGAACAATTTCATTTAAGATTACACAATTTTGAATCAAAAACCTACTGCAAGTCAGAAAAAATTTCTTCAGTTTCAGAATTCTATGCAGATACAATGTTCATGCTGGTAGATAAACTGATGATAAGAATAAACAAATAAACAAATAAACAAAAGTAAGAGGAGAGAATCTGCCATCTACCTCCTTTTGTGACTGATAGTACACAGCAGGAATCGGCTGAGAACAATAATTGCAATGGTTTTCAGATAAACGCTCTCGGATGGTGTTGTCCAAGTCAAAGAAATCAGCACCACCACAAGATGATGAATACACATCAGCCACCTTGAGGCTACATTTAGGCTTGTCAAATTTAATCAAACTGTCAATGGACTTTAAGGCATCCGATGGAACACTAACCTCACCATTTGAATCCTCTCTCAAGTAGGACCCACGATTCCAAGGCTCAGGACTTTGTACAGCAGCACAATAATTGATAATCCCCCAGTGGTTCAGGAATCGAAAAATTCGAGTTAGATCTTCAGGGCTAACACCATCCACCAAACCCTGACAATCAGAAACGATAAGCCTTTTCTCTGGATTATCCATATATTTGGCCACAATATGGTTTCTACATTCCATGTACTTCTCTGGTGTATGATCTGGAGATTTCCCAGAGAAGAAATGTGGTACCACTTGTCTTTCAAGTCGATGCACTGTGTCTGGGGAAAACCAATCTGCTCATGCAAGAATAACACAAACCAAATAAAATTAAAAATAAAAGAAAAAATCATTATGATTTTATATTAATACATATATGTGTTGAAAAAAATCTACACAAGAAAATGCCAACCAAGATCTTTTTGGGGGTATTCAAATGGTGACAAAACTTAATCATAACATTACATATGAATTTATACCAAGTAATCCAAAAACCATCCAAACTTTAAATGCTTAACCCTGTTCAGATATTGGTTATGTTGACCTCAAAATTAGGAGATTGGAGGTCATTTGTAGTCACAGCTGGACAATGGCTTTCCATACTCATATAATCCTAAAAGTAGTTCCAGAAATTTTCTGGAACATAAAAATTTAGCATCCTCTTGGTTATAGTGACAACACTGCAGAAGTATCATACAACGGCAAGATTGGATTTCCATAACCAGTCAACACTCCCTGTAGCCAACGAGACTTGGACCATTCCAGCATACAGTAATGAGAAACACCCACAACCAAATTCATTATGAAAACAAAAGTAACCAAATTCCTTAAGCTAGCCAAGTTTTCGTATCCTTCAAATGTAAAGCTGAAAGGTATTGATTCTTACACTGTCACTGAACATATAAAGCAGCAAGTATCAGTCACTCCCTACAAAATTGAATTCAAAAAGAGACAATTGGGATAGAATTAGAACCTGAATGCATAGGAAGTACATGAACTCTACTTCCAAACCGCTTAACAACACCTTTTCCTTCCATAATTTGTGGCGGAGTAATCACACACGATGTATCGCTCCTCTCAGGATCCAACACCGCACTATCGGCCGGCACAGCGGACAACGCCTGCAGCTGCCCATACGAAATATTCTCCAACGCCACCGCCGAACTCCTCCCACTGGCGTCCCCGGCCAAATATGCCGCCTCAATGGCCACAATATCCATCACCGAGACGTGCGGCCGGTTCACCACGCGCTGAACCGCGGTAGGAAACTCGCATATGCGGGTCCCACCGTCGATCAAGACCTCGGTCTCGTTTGAGGCCGGATCCGGAGCCGTTGCGTGCTGGAAATCGTCTCCGTTGTCGCGGTGGTCCGCGTTAGAATTGTTATTGTGGTTATCCGTTTCGTTGTTGTCTTGTTCCTCGTCTTCGTCCTCTACGACGTCGTCTTCGTCGAGCTTGTTGAGTTGCTTTCGTGGCTCCCGCTTCCGCCTCTTCCATTTTCGAGTATCTGAAAGAATGAAATAACTAAATTAAAACTCAATCACAAAGAAGAATTAATAATTGGAGAGAGTGAGAGACTGTGAAGAGGGAGTGGAGGAGGATTTTGAATTATTGGGGGAAATTACCTGAATGGAAGGAAGGGGAGGCTGGCATTGAAAGAAATGGAAAAGCAAAGAGTGAAATGTGGGGTCTCTGATTGGTGGGAAAATTGGATCAAATGGAGGGCAATTCAAGAGAGAGAATAGGGCTCGCACTCGCTCGCTAATCGCTATCCCTCTCTCTGCTGCTTTGGCCTTGTTCGTGTTGTAGGCGTTTCGCTTTTTAGTCAGAGAAATTAGAAATTTGCGATTTTTTTTTTTTGAATTTCTCTTTTTTTATTTAATTATATATATATCTTGGGCGAGGAAATACGATATTGCACGCGCAAGATGGATCGCGGTTGGTGCGTGCGTCTCAGTCTCTGTGTTTCCTTGGCGCGTGTAAGATAAATGTCAGTTTTGGCGTGAATGAGGGTCCATAGGACATAACCGACATATGCCAGTCGGGGAAATGACTTCCCCTGATTTCTTACATTTTTTCAAATAATGTGGGTACCTTTTCCGTTTGTATCAAATGAGTCCACGACTCCAAATGCGTATTGAACTGACCCATTTCCTTTTTTTTTTTTTTTTTCTTTCAAATTTGCCCTATTTCGTGCTTTTACCCCTTGCTCTTCTTCTTGGAGAATTCGTTATGCACAGCCACACAGGTGAGATATTAATATAAGTATCTCATAAATATGTCTTAATGAAAATTCTGCTTATTATTTCACTCAATTTGATAGAATTTACCGGATTAGGGACCTGTTGACACGAATGGACAAACTATACGCTTTCTTGAGGAATCATGATAAAACAGAGAGGTACGGATGTTCTTACCCCTCATGAAAATCAAACTGCTATTTTATTCTTAATTCACTGGATTAATAACAATCCATTGCCAAAAAGAAAATCAATATACCTTATTCTTAATTTAGTTCAAACATTTTAAAAGATTGGTGAAATATATAGTTTTTAATTGCAAAAACGAATGGTAATGCTTTTCTTAACATTTTTATTTTCAAAGTTTATCGTTTAACTCTATTAAAAAAATTAACATCTTAATAATTTAGCTTTACTGTAGTCTACTCTTTAGCAATTATAGTTTCTAAATCACAACCTTAATCTTTAAAATTCTATTTACAAGATAAAGTGAGTTTACTCGATAATTATGTGATAGATTTTTGACAAAGAATTATAACATAATATGCAAATTACTATGCTTATCTTTCAAACTGATTAAAAAAAAATTATAATGTCAGCAATATAACTAAAGTCTATCAAAATCTCATGTATCAAAATTCAGTACAACTGAAAAATACCGAAGAATTTTTCTACTGCCTTTGAAAAAAAAAAAAAAGGTCTCTCCTACTAATGATTTTCTTTCAAGTATTTATTATGCATGAGATTAGTTTTTCAACATTTAAAATTACTAAACAATAAATATCAGTAAACCAAAAACAAAAACAAAAAACACAAAATCGGCCATCTCTCCCGTCCCCCACTCTCCATGTCCATGCGGGAGGGGGGAGGACTGAAAAAGAGAAGAATCAGGGACCCAATAATTGATCATGCAGTCACTGAAGAACTCCCCCTCCCCACTGAAAAGGCCAAGACTCACGCCGCAGCCGCCGCCAACTCCACCAAACCCGCAGACTCTCACCACCAATAAACCCTCAAAATGGACCCCACTCAACCTCACCCAATCAGAGCTCTCACTACCCCTCACCTTCCCGACCGGCCAAACCTTCCGCTGGAAACAAACGGGTCCTCTCCAATACACCGGCCCCGTTGGGCCCCATCTCATCTCCCTCAAGCACCTCCAAAACGGCGACGTTTGCTACCACATCCACACTTCCCCCTCAGAACCCGCCGCCAAATCGGCTCTCCTGGATTTTCTTAACATGGGTATTTCCCTGGGTGAGCTCTGGGAGGGATTTTCGGCTTCTGATTGCCGTTTTGCTGAGCTGGCCAAATATTTGGCGGGTGCCCGGGTTTTGAGGCAGGACCCGGTTGAGTGCTTGCTTCAGTTTCTCTGTTCTTCGAACAATAATATTGCGAGGATCACTAAAATGGTTGACTTTTTGGCGAGTTTGGGGAGTCATTTGGGTAAAGTCGAGGGTTTTGAGTTTCATGAGTTCCCGTCTTTGGAAAGATTATCATTAGTCTCAGAGGTCGAGCTTAGAAATGCTGGTTTTGGTTACAGGTCTGCTCCTCAGTCCTCACTTCTATTCAGTGTTAGACGCTCCTTTAAGCAGTTAAGCTAGCGTATAGAATCTGTATAACTGATGAATATTTATGTTTCTATAGCAAGATGACAGAGTGATGAATGTGCTGATCTTTTTTTTTTTTTTTGGTTGCTGCGTAAATAATGTTTGGAAAAACTTAATTTTTCTTGGAATTTTGACATTCCATATCACACCTGTTTTTAGGTGACATCTAACCTAGTAAGCAGAAACTTGATAAATGATTTTTGTCTATGCTGCGGGTGAGCAGGGCTAAATACATAACTGGCACTGTAGATGTTTTGCAATCAAAACATGGCGGAGGAGCAGAATGGCTTCTTTCTCTTCGTAAATTGGATCTCCAGGAGGCGATTGATGCTCTCTGTACTTTACCTGGAGTCGGTCCTAAAGTAGCAGCATGCATAGCTCTATTCTCTCTTGATCAGCATCATGCCATTCCTGTTGATACGCATGTCTGGAAGGTATTAACATCTTAGTGATTTGTTTGCCTAATTTTTGTTAAATTAGTATTGTTGGATTGGGTTCCCATGAGATGGTAACATATTGTGCTTGCATTAGCATTGAGTGAACTATCTGTCTGCATCTTTTTTTTTTTGGGGGGGGCTAATCATGTCATTCTGATGTGGAAATATTCTTCATTTTGGGGTTGTGCAAGATTGCTACAAGGTACCTCCTCCCCGAGCTTGCAGGTGCCCGTTTGACACCTAAGCTCTGTAGCCGTGTTGCAGAGGCTTTTGTGAGTAAATATGGAAAATATGCTGGCTGGGCACAAACTCTGCTTTTCATTGCTGAATTACCTTCACAGAAAGCTATCCTACCATCAGATTTTTGTGCTATGGAAGAGAATAAATCTGCTAAGACAAAGGAAAGATAAGCATGCAATGGTAGCTAAAGCATAATTAGAGTTACTGAACCTTTTCCAAGACAGGATATATCAGTTTTAGCCCTCTATCCATGCTGTCTCTCAAGATCACGGAGTTTGAAGCAATGGTTGCAGGGTGATGCCCAAACCAAATGGCTCCTTATGTTGCTTTTCAGCATATATGCTCAGCCCTTTTGGGTATCCTTCTTTAATTTCAAATTGTTGTGATAAAATATCTCCTTTCTCATTTCCTTCTGTCTTGCCACCTAAATAAGCTTGATTCATTGATATAGAGCTGAAATTATCAAGAATACTCTTTTTCTTTCTTCTTTTTACCTTAACAAATTAATTGCATGTTCTTTTTTCAACTATAAGTGTTTTCTTTTATTTTGTTTTCTTTTTTATTTTTTTCCCTTTCTCATTGTTGTAATAGAAGCATTACATTATGTTGTTCTTAGAGCTGGGCGTGCACAATCAGTGGTTTACTTTTTACCGTTGTTATCGATACAATGGTGTCTGGACTATTTATTGACTTTCTTTCATTCTTTTATTATATTCCTTATTTTTTTTAATTTTGTTATTTTGCAAAATTTGACATTCTCAATTTGATCATGAGTGTTCTTTGTGGATTGAGCTTTTTTTTTTCTGGGTACTAAATTAATAATCAAGATTTATTTTGAATTTTTATTTTTTTATTTCTCTTACCTAACAATGCTTGATTCGGCAAAAACTCAGTTCAGTACTGAATCCTTATTGTGCTTTATTATTCATTATGAGGTGGTTCTCCTGCCTAGCAGCATTTCTCTGCTAATAACTGACAACAATTGCGCACTAATAGCAATCGAACAAGTTCTGGGATTTCCATTATCATAACTATTCATTGATGATGCACCAAAAAATGAATACAATGCATACTAGTTTAGATCAAAAGTTGAGATAATGTTCGTTCATGCTGCACTAGAAGTGGTGTAAGATAATAGCTCAATATCATCTGCATTGTGCATCAACTAACAGAGCTTTATGGATGCCTGGACACGGGTCACCCCCAAAATATCGACTTAAAAGGGGAATAGAACACCTGCTCTTCCCTATACAGGCCTGCATATTATCACAATAAAAATATGCAATTCAATATTAAAGTGAATATACAATACGTGCGTAAAGTATTAATTTGAAATGCATGAAACATAGCTTTTAAGTCCTGCATTAAGTCTCTATTTATTAAATCCTGTGGCTAAAGATGTGTATTCAGCAATTCATTGTAGAATACCTCCGCGAATTGTGGTTTCATTTTCTTCTAGGAAAGATTTTACTGGAACTAGTCACACAGACAAAATCATCATGCTATCATTTATCCAGTTAAGGAGAATGAGATGTAATGGTTCTGATTTCAACTTATTAGTGAGAGACATAGAAAGATCCTTACCCTTTCTACAACTCCTTGAGAATGAGATGAATGACAGCTCCCGCCGGCGTATCTTTCACAATCACCATCAGGGTTTCCAAAGCTTGCGAATACGATCTTGGAAATTTTCTTTCCCAAAGGACAACTGAGCTGAACCGTAGGCTTTTTGCCAAACTTCTTTATATCTGTATCTCCTCTTTGTCGGTGTCTTAACCAGGAACTCAACGGAGGTAGATGTGAATTGGTGACATGGCCACATACTTTTGTAATTGCAATAGTGTCCACAGTAATGCCAAGAGGGTTACCGTTTTCTTCTTCTAGCAGAACTAATAGGTTGCCAGTGGGCTTCAAGAAAGCTCGAGGGACGTGGTACCTGAAAGCAGGGGCATGCCAACAAGTAATATATGGTTCAGATTTGATTCCTGTGATGTGAGAAATATGAGAGGCACGTATTAGTTGCTTTAATAATCTTTTGTGAACAATTGTCAAGGTTAATTAAGCAGAGCTTAGTGGTTTAAAATTCACTAAAAGCCCTCTTGCACAGGGGGTTTCAATAAATTTCCGAGGATGTTTCTAATAATTTTTAAAATCGCAATAGCTCAGGGATTATGAAACTAAACAGTTTACCAGATTTTCGACCAAAACTGAAGCAAAGTCGATGATATATAAGTCAACACATTACAAAAAATTACTGCGTGAAGAATTTGTAACACATTAGAAATTAAGTTACTGCACAGAAGTGGATCGAAGTCACTGTGTTTACTGCATACTGTGTCTGTGAAGGATTCCCTTTAGAGGTTTTGAAGGAGACCCAATAGCGACCTATGCTTTGGCCATTAACCCAAGCCTCACCCTTTCCCATAGATTGAAGATTCAATGCAATAGGATCATTTCCTGCTGGGGCTCTGAATGTAGTCTGCAAGTCAGCATCAAAACAAAAAGTTCGTTCGAACTCCATTTATGTCTACTCAGATTTGAATTCCTGTTTATTTCACAGAAACCACGAGATTTTCACTCAATCATGCATTAGAGTAATTAGTTTTGATACCTTATACCATGTGAGTTGACGAGTAGGGCTTCTAATGCTACTCCATAGTACTTTATTCAATCCCAAATTGGAATATATTTGTAACTTCTCTCCTATTAACCCAACCTTCATCGAAATATAAAGTAATATAAGTACCAAGAATTCTTATTTGATAGAAGAAAAGGGTTGTGAGTTTTATGAATGCCGGCTATTTGGTAGATTGGAACAAGAATCGTGAATTGTACCACATATATAAAGAACAAAAAATGTGGGTGAAACAACAAACAAACTGAACACATTACAAATTGTGAATGCAGAACACTTAGCTTACGAAATTAACATTTGGTGGCTAAGGGGTACTGACCTGATATCCCCAGCTACAGTTAGTGAAAGATTTGTCTTGAACTCTCACTCTATGCACACCGGCAACCTTTCGCTCAAGAAACGCTCCTGAATCCTTAAAATTAGAATAAAATCACTCAGAAAATTCTTGGTGAATTTGTTAGCTTCATTTAGATGGATGAAACTATAGGAGAAGAAAAGAGAATTGGTGTAGGACCTACGGGCAATCCAACTGTTACACTAAGTAAGGCACCATCACTTGTCCCTTGTCTCAAATGAACTGTATTCCTCAGGGTAAAACTTACATTGTCATGACTTCCATGAGCAGATCCTAGAGACCAGAAAAGTGAAGTCAACATTAAAGCATTTCAAATTTTGACGATGCAAGGGATAAAAAGTACTACTCTTAATGGCCAAACCAAAACAAATATTTGATATCGTGAACTGGTTTTCTTCCGGAAAGCCTTGCCGAGAAGTTATATTGAAAGTTCTCTGAGAGATAGGAGTTTACCTGTGTATTCTCCATTGACAAATGCGTGCAAAATATGACCATGGGATTGCACATCTAGTGGAGCTTGAGCATTAGAGGAGTTATAATGAAACCTGATTTTACACAAAACATTGCAAGCATGTTATGTCAGTTGATCATATTGCTAAGTAAGTTCCAGCCAGTTTTTTAGTTAGCATAAACTACTTCAAGTCTTCAATTGTGAATACCTAAAAGTATACCAAAGATAATCAGATGCATCCTTTGCTGCACTAATTTGATCTAACAATCCTTCTGCTCTCAATAAAGTATTGTCGAAATTGGGGATAGCTTCTCTGTATTCTTCCCATTTTTCATCTGAATCAAACTTCAGGTTTGAGGTCTTTGATCTTTTATTGTATTGCGTGCTTACCTGGTCAAGAAGCAAGTGAACAAATAGTACATCGTCGGATATCCGTTTTCATTATAGTTGAAAATGTACAAGTTAAAAGGAGTATCAATCTTGTTCTTCTATTACTGTTGAAATTAATGTGGCTTGGAGCCTAACCCTTTCTGTGTTGAAAGCTACAGTCTTGCAATCTGGTAAAATGCTAATTGATTTTCGAGGCAGTTCATATGAGATGTTCCGAAAGAGAACTGTTACAGCTTTTCTCTCATCATTATTTACTAGAAATGCAGCACATACTCCTGAAGTTTCTTCAAACACGTAGGCCTGAAAAGAACAAACCAAAAACTTAATTTTACTAAAAGATACAAAATTTATGAAAGAAAATTCTTGGAGAGTTCATATTGAAGGATTCTTACTTCTTGTAGTTGACCCAGAGGGATAACATTTTGTGTTCCAGTAAGCAAAGGCCTTGAGCATAACTTTATTGCAGCATGTAATTCTTTAAGGTGGCCCCATTTTGGTTCCCTAACTAATCCTGAACTTATCAAATAAAACTTTTAATTGCAGGTTAAAACCCATCTAATACAATCATGTGATTCTAAGATTGATTTTGAGAAAAATATGCATACCATACTCATCAAGAGGAGCTTGATCATAGTAACCTGTTATCATAAATGCCGCTGCCGTTCTACCGAAGTTAGTTCCTCCATGATACTGTGCATGAAATCAAATTATTAGGGGGAAAAAGAAAAACAATATGCTATGATGATCGGTTGATGAGAATGAATTGAGTTGAAGGATATCATACCATATAATAATTTACGTAGCTTCCATTTTTAGCAATGAACAATGCAACATGAAATGCGATATCTTGTGCTGATCTTATGTATGGCTTTCCTCCCCATACTTGATAGCTTCAAAGAGAAAAATCAAAAGGGAAATTAGTTGGGTTAATTACAATGGAAATAGAGAATCTAGAGTCTTAAATATTAAACAGTAAATAAATTAATTGCAATATGAGAAACATACAAACTTGTCCAATCCTCTGTCCAAATTGATGGTTTATTAGGTGAATTCGGTCCTTTGAATGTTTCTCCACATCTCATCCCATTGCATGCATTTATCTGTTGTGAGCTCCTCCAATACATAATTTATCATAAGAAAAAAGATGTGAAAGAAAAGCAGATGTTGTCTTGGAAAAAAGTGCTTCTGATATCTGAAAAAGCACTTCCAAAATCACAGAAAATCAATTTTGAAGAAATTGTCAAGGAGACCAAATAATAAACGAACCACAGGACCAGGAGCATCATCTTGCTTGCACATAACCCAGGGCACACCAGTGTGAAGATCCACAGCCATTTTTGCAGCCCAAAGAACATATGGAGGCCCTTTCTCATGGAAAGCTGGTTCTATTGTTTGGTACTCGTTCTCTATCTGCATGCAATTTTGATTTTTAATTACAACTTTGATGATAATTACTGGCAGATAATATTTCACAATTTTTTTTTTCCTAACTGGGAACTTAATCAGTAATTAGTACCTGTGATAGTATAATTGGACCTCCTTGTGAAGCATAGAGCTTTTCTGATTTCATCATGTTTACTATCTTTGTCACAAATCTTTGCAGGTATTACTGTTAATTATATAATTATTACCTTGTAGGGTTTATTATCAGATCGAAAGACAATGCCTGCAACATCATGCAACCAAATTGGCAGACCCCTGCACTATGTCCACCGTTACAAATTTTGTTAGCTATGAAAATATGATTTTTTTTTAATGCTTTGGCCTCCCACAAGTTAGATTTATTCCATTATGACCCCAGTTTTAGATTTATTTTTCAAGTCTTGGCCTCAATATGTTTCGTTTGTTTTCATTATGGTCCCCCCCCCCCCCCCCCGGTCGCTTCGCCAGTGAATACGGTGAAGTAAGTTTTGAGTAAATAAAATTTTGAACACAAAAAAGATATTTAAAAAAGGGTGAAATTACCCATAAGTCCATTCGCTCTCAATGAAAGGACCAATCCTGAGGCAAACGTAAAGGCCTTGGGATTGTATTTCTTTAATGAACCGAATGATGTCGTTTCTTCCACTGAAGTCATACTGCAATTCAAAAAAAAAAATTAAGCATGATTTTATCGTCAATTGCAACAGACAAATAATATTGAATTAATTAAAAAAAAATCACCTGTCCTTTTTGGGGTTCATGGAGGTTCCAAAAAACGTACGTCTGGATTACGTCTAAGCCTCCTTCTTTTGCTTTGGCTATCAAAGACGGCCACATCTGAAAAAACAAAAAACAAAATTATAACAAACGGATTAGGTTTGTTAGGGTGGTGTGTTTTAAATGTTCAACAGCGTAAACAAATTTTGCTGATTTGTGTACAACTTGTGAACTACTTCATCTTCATGGCAGCTTGAGTTTGTTGAGATGTCACATGTGAGTATGATATTATTTTGTGTCTTTTTTTTTGGGGTGGGGGGGGGGGGGGGGGGGAATGGGTGCTTCTACAATGGATGTTGAGTTCTTTATCATGTAAATGAAACATTACTTTTTAAAATATATCATAAACAGGACTCAAAATTCTAAGAATACCAACTGCTTGCTAGAGAGTCTAGATAAATATTTGAAGAAACAATTAAACTACATAACATATTTGTATTGCGTTTCAATGCGCAGAAGATGAGCAGCATCAGCTCATTTAGAATGAATTTGGCTGCTGTAAATAGAAAAATAAATTCATATACCAGAAATGAGATATTTGAACAGCATCAAAATCATCATTCTCTCAACAACAATATGATATTTCACCTACCCAAAACAACGGGATTTGGATGATTATGTATCATCTGGCTAGTATTATGTTCATTTTCAGCTTTTTCAACTTAGATGGCCATCACTCTCATTTCCATGTATCAAAGCTTATTTTGCATTCATAACGAAACGGCATGCAGCGATAGAATTAATACCTGGGGGGTGCTACGAGGATAATGAATGGAGCCGGAGAAGAGAATTTTGCGGTGACCATTGATGATTAAAGATCTTCCATCGTAAGTAACATTCCGATGATCACGATCATCATGATGTTCATGCCGGTGTCCACGGCCGCTGCCAATTACTGCCAGAAATAATATGAAGCACCAGTAGCAACTTAACAACCGCAACATCTCCGAGCTTAATAGTTCTTCAACACGTAGACTTCAACTACTATAGTTTTCCTTTTCAACGAGAATCTTTATATATAGTTAACTACTTGCACCCTCTCACGCTCTCTGGAAAATTTCCACAAATGGAAGTATAATTAATATCTATATGTATATATATATATATATATATATATATCCTAATGCAGAGACGCAAATAAACAACTAGTATTTAAATATATACTACACCGCTGATTCACTCTCCATTTGTATCTCTTTTGGATTCTCTAAGTTAAGTTTCTGTAACGGCAGTCAAAAGCTTTCAGAAACATGGGCAGTTTGGTAATATTCTAGGGAATCTATATAAAATTTTTCCCACTCGGTTATACCCGCATTTTGTAAAATACAGTTTTCAGCTTTAAGCAAGTTACCATTAATGGATAAGAACATCTACATTAGAGTGAAAATATGTATATTTTCAAATTACAAACATCTACACCAAGGATATAGACTGTATTTTTTTTTTTTTTTTACTTCTCGCCTCTATTGACTAATTGAGATGAGCAGATGCTGATGATAGATGTCAAACACATAATGCATGGCTTTATGTAGAAAGAGTCAGGGAGAGTAAGTTTAAACCACTTTATATGTGTTAAATGCTATTATCCATAAAATGAAGATTTTTTACCTTTATTGCATGCATATTAATTATCTTTCTTTAAATGATTTCAAAAGTATGTTACCAATTCAAGTTTCGCATAGAAATTTGTATGGATAAAGATTCT
Organism: Citrus x clementina; assembly: GCF_000493195.1. NCBI lineage: Eukaryota > Viridiplantae > Streptophyta > Magnoliopsida > Sapindales > Rutaceae > Citrus > Citrus x clementina. The sequence continues at coordinate 37,614,535 of NW_006262201.1, read as the reverse complement.
CTCCGAATCTGAATTCTCATGAACTTTTAATGATCTTGTGACACGTGTCTTTAAGTGATAGTGTATGAGTATGATTTAACTTCTTCATTTTCTTTATTTATTAACTACCAATCACTCACATGTATTTTTGCTCAAAAAGAGATCAGATCGTGAGAAAATCCTAATCCATTTTGTATACGTTAGTATAAATTGATGCATTAATCAGCACATTAGATTGATTGAGAAAGTCATAGTTAGCTAGACTAGTACCTCCTTTGTACTAGCCAGTACCACGTCTTTTACACAATGATCAATAACAAATTCTCACGTATATTTATTTATTTATGTTAATAATTATCTATCATACTAATTAATTCACTGAAAGTGAAGGAGGGAAAATCTATCATATTAATAGTGGTTACATGAAAAAAAAAAAAATGTCAACAGACAAAGAGTACTGAGTTATATAAAACAAAATTATGCAAACATACCAAAGCTACATATAAATTTATATGTTGCTCAAAAACCTACCAATAAATAGAATATATAGGTTGCTTTAATGCAAAGCTAGCATGACGCGTTATTGCTTTGTTGCTAACCCACCAAAAACATGTTGAAGACAAACCACCTTAATTTGTTGATGTGCTTGCTTCTGTTACAAAATAAAAATTAAAAAAATCGTGCAATTCTTTATTTTCTGAAAGGGAGATCAATGGCTTTTTCTTCTTTTTTTTTTTTCCCTATATCGTATTATCTTCTAATGCTAAAACTTTTAGTAAAAGATTCATTCGGATCATAAACCTATCATTTTTTTTCTTTTCTAATTCTTTGACATCATGGAGTGGGAAGGTATTATGAAAAACTTATAAAGTTGAAAATCACCATTCCTATTAACTGAGGCACCAAATTAGGGAGGTTTTGACTTTCCATTTTTAACAGAAAAATGAGCTATTTATCATAAGCAGCTCGATTACATTATTAATAAATATGAGCGAGCTGTAAATTAACTTAAAGATTTCGACCCTAAGTTTGAATTTGATTTCAATTTTATCATATATATGAGACACAAAGTATTGAATATCTTTGTTTGAGAGTGTGACTTCTTATTATCCTGTAATTTTTTTCCCCTAATTTTGTATTGCTTTGTCTGACAAGATCTTGAAACACGCCATAAAACCTGCTTGTTTTAGCAGCAAGAATGTTAAGCAGAGAAATCGAACATTTGCTTCTGCTTTAAAATATCAACTCATGGGTGACGCTGATTTGCTTAACTTGTCGCAATGAAGGGACTTGAATAAATTATTCATTAATAGAAATCGAAGATCCTATATATATATATATATATATATATATATATCAAAATCCATACAAAATAGTAAGATTTTGTATATATTTGATTAAATTTAAATTAACTTGTTGAATTCTGAAAGCAACTGGGGTATATACGGAATTACTTCTCATGTGCATTGTGCATCGACCAACAAAGCTTTAGGGATTCCTGGACATGGATCGCCATAAAATTTCTCGGTCCAAACTGGGACCGTACATGATCTCTTCCCTAAACAAGCCTGAAAAATTATATTAAATCTGAAAATATCAGTATAAAAATTTAAAAGTAACACAACCATATGCATATTTTAAATTACAAATTTGACAGTAAATTGCAGTATTTCGCTATATTTTAAACAGCTTGGTCTAGCCTCAAGTCATATTTTAGAACTTGCAGGCAATAAGCATAAAAAAAATTAAAAAATAAAAATGGAAAGGAAGGAATCTCACCTTCTCTACAACGGCTCTAGAATTAGATGAGTGGCAACTTCCGATGGCATAATTATCACAATTACCATTAGGGTTTCCATAGCTTGCAAATAAAATCGTGGAAATCTTCCTTCCTGAAGGGCAACGAATCTGAACTTTAGGCCTTCTTCCAGGGATCTTCTTATGGGTCTTCAGGGTCCGCTGGTTTTGACTCCTCCATGAAATCACCGGCGGCAGATGCGAATCGGAGACATGACCACATATTTTTGTGACTGATACAGTGTCTATTGATATCCCTGGAGGGTATCCATTTTCTTCTTCTAGCAGAACTAGGAGGTTCCCAGTAGGTTTAAGGAATGATCGGGGTATATGATACCTAAAACGATAATTGAAAATCACAAAATGTAAGGTATGTTAACGCCGTTAATGAATCAGACAAAGCCACATGACAATATTGCTCATGTACATATTTCTCATAGATTAGTTACCATGATTGAGAAGGAGTGCCTTGTGGGGTAAGAAATGATACCCAGTATCGGCCAATGCTCTGACCGTTAACCCAAGCTTCACCTTTTCCCATAGGAATAAGATTTATTGCAACGGGATCACTTCCTGTGGGTGCATCAAATACGGTCTGCAAATTTGCATAAACCAGCAGGTTAGTGTTTATTAACCGTATTAGCATTTGATCTAAACCTAAATCAGCGAAATTAATCAGTGTAATTGAATTTCTATACCTTGTACCAAGTTAAAGGTTGATGAGTAGAGCTTCCATACCTACTCCATGGAACTATTCTTGATCCGTAATCTGTGAAAATTTGTAATTTCTCACCTAATAATCCAACCTTTTGGGAAATGAATTCATTGTTCAGTAAAATATAAGAATATCGTCAATGGTAAATAGAATGAAGAAAGGAATTTATGAAAAAAAAAAAAAAAACACTTGGAGATGGATTCTCAGTAAGTGCTACTCTTCTGCTGGAAATGCTCTTGAGAAAAAAGACAGAAGCAGCTTATTGTGCAATTTATAAAATTTTGATCACATTTGATTATCAAAATGTCAAAACAATAACCTGATATCCCCAAGAAAAACTGCTGAAATCTTTGAGCTCCTTTGCACCTTGAATGCTCACATTTCGTAATCCGGCAACCCTTCTCTCAAGATAAGCTCCTGAATCCTTATTTAGTCGAAAGTAAATTAACTTAAAATCACAATGATCACATAATTCATACTAATAAACCAATGAAATTCGTCAATCGTTTGCTAAACAAACTGAACAAGTTAGTACTGAGAAGTACGTACCGGCAGTCCAACCATTACGCTGAGTAACGAAACATTATTTGTCCCATTAATTAAATGAACCATTTTCTCCAGAGTAAAGCTTTTATCAGAGTGTTTTCCATGTGCGGATCCTAAGGAACACCAAAACCAATTCAAATTTTCCATCTATAAATTTAAGATTGAAAAAAAGAACTTACCGACAAATTCTCCATTGATGAATGCATGCAAAACATGTCCAAGGGAAGAAACCTTTAGTACTGATTCAGAGTCAGAGGGATCATGCTTAAATCTGCAATTTAACGAATGCAACGAGTAGAGTTATTTTTTTTTGTAAATTACATAAATATTTTACTTTTGGTTTACCTGAAATTGTACCAAAGGTAATCGGAAGCATCCTTTGTTGTATTCATTTGCTCTAACAAGAAGTTTGCTCTTAATGAAGTTTCATCATAAGTGGGGATTGCTTCTTTATATTCCTCCCATTGTTCAACTGAATCTAACTTTTGTCTTTGTTCCATCGATCTTGTACCATATTGTGTGCTCACCTGTCGAAACTTAGCAGGTCAACTCAGACATAAGTTTCATTAACTTTCCAATAATATGAATATATGATACCTTTGCAGTGTTGAAGGCTACAGTTTTGCAATCCGGTAGGATGCTGATTGACAATGGAGGCAATTCATACATCAAATTTGAAAAATAAACTGTTGCATTGTTTCTCTTGTCTTTGTTCACAAGAAAAGCAGCACATTCTGAGCTTCCTTGGAAGATAAACGCCTATGAGCAAATCAAAATAATGAATTCGTCACCAGGAAATTAAGAAAATAACATATTTATGAGTTCCTTTTCGGGTGCTTCATTACTTCTTGTAGTGTACTGAAGTTCATGGAGACAAGTACTCCAGAGAGCATAGGCTTTAAGCATAGTTTTACTGCAGAATGTAGCTCCTTAAGATGACCCCATTTTGGTTGCCTAAGGAGACCTGAATAAATCCAACTGAATAATTAAGATTTTTATTTTGGAAATTAGTTCCGCAATTATGTTATTAATAAAAAAAAAGGAGTGACACATACCATACTCATCGAGAGGAGCTTGATCATAATAACCTGTGAGAACATATGCAGATGCTGTTCTTCCAAAATTTGTTCCTCCATGATACTATATAAAAGAATTGTCAGGACATACAAATACGGTGATAATTAAAAATGGATGAAGAGGAGATTAATTATCATACCATGTAGTAATTCACATAGCTTCCTTTCATTTTCGCGATGAAAAGTGCAACATGATATGCTATATCTTCAGCTGATCTTATTCTTGCTTCATCACCATATACTTGATAGCTTCACAAAGTAACAGAGGCGTCAATTAGGTACAGTAGGGACCAATAAAATTGTCCAGCAATTAATACATACAAACTTGTCCAGTTCTCAGTCCAAATAGCTGGCTTATCTGGTGAATTAGGTCCTGCAAATGTTTCTCCACACTGCCTGCCGTTACATGCATTGATCTGCCAAAGCATCAATTGAATTGTAGAATCAAATACAAGAATTGTCTAAAAATTTATCTGTCGGCCGATATGCAGTCTAAAGGAAGAGATTGACTAACCACAGGATCAGGAGCATCGTCTTGCTTACACATCACCCATGGCACACCCGTTTGAAGATCCACAGCCAATTTTGCTGCCCAACGAACATATGGGGGTCCTTTCTCAAGAAATGAATGTTCTACCATTCCATATTCATTCTCAATCTACATGTTTAACAACTCTTAATTACAATTTGAAAGATCGATATGTGCATGAATTCATAGAACAATTCACAAGCTCATACGTAAATGTTTATGAAATTGAACCTGAGATAGTATAATTGGCCCTCCTTGTGAAGCATATAAGCGCGCTGCTTTCATCATGTTTACTATCATTGTTGCGTATCTTTTCATATGAAACTGCCATCAAATAATAACAAATGAGCCAGAAAAAGTATTCAGGTAGCAGGTTCATTCATTGCAACTAAAGAAGACGGGAGAAACGAACGTTGACATTACCTTAAATGGTTCGTTATCGGATCTAAAGACAATTCCTGGAACATCGTGCAACCAAAACGGAAGACCCCTGCACCATTATTATACTCCATTAAGTTCAAATTTGTGATACTACATATGAATAATGATTCAGTAGTCAAAGTAGCCCATATGTAGCACTGTTGGATTAGTCTACAGTTTCAACACTATTCACGACGGGCTACGAAAAGTTCAGACATATACCCGTAACCCCATTCACCCTCGATGAAGGGTCCAATTCTGAGGCAAACATACAAGCCCTGAGCTTGAACTTCCTTGATGAACCTTACCAAATCGCGTCTTCCGCTAAAATCAAACTGCAATCCAATAACATGGACTAGCAAATTACTTTTAATTAATTGCATTTACATTACGGAGAAAAATAAGGAGTTATGGGTTGATTGATATTTAACCTGTCCTGGTTGTGGCTCATGGAGGTTCCAGAAAACTAAGGTTTGTACCACGTCTAATCCTCCTTCTTTAGCTTTGGCTATTAACCGTGGCCACATCTGAAAAAGAGTATGAAAACATAGTCGTTTTCATTTTTGTGCAGAATGATAATGTACATGTTCGCTAAATGCCAACGGAAACGAAATTGGTAAAAGTTGAGTCTGTCTTGCATTTTTGTCTCAATAAATATTGACAGACGAAAGTCAAAAACGTTCTAGTGCGTTTAAGTTACAGCCACAAAGTCATCAAATGATGATTTTAAACGTTTTTCAATATACATTGAGTTCTTTTTTTTATTCTTTCTCTGGTAAAACTGCTTTATACGTACATATAACTTTATTGAGAAAAGCCAAAATGCATGTAGCATAGCAAAACAAACATGACTTATGACCAAAAGGTTGTTAGGCAAATCTTGGTTTACGTGTGGAGTAAGAAACAAGAAAAGAAATTAAAAAAATGGGGGCAATTAATATTATAATTGGTAGCTAGTCATCAAAGTCGAACAAAGCGGTGCACCAACTGATTAATTTTCTTGACTTTAATTTGAACGTGAAAATATTTGTTGGAAAATAAATACCTGAGGAGTGCTGCGAGGATAATGAATAGAGCCGGAGAAGAGAATTTTACGATGGCCGTTGATGATTAAAGATCTGCCGTCATATGTTACGTTGTTGCCGCCGCCGCCGCCATCAGAGCCGCCGATTGTTGTCAATAACAAACCAAACAAGCACAACAACTGGTACTGACCCATATGTATATTCTCTTACTAAAGAGAAAAATGAAAACCTCAACTCGGTTCTATTCTTCTATATATATTTGTATATATGCAGCTACAGTGATTTATTTTCGAAGTGTGAAAACGAAACTGGGTTGTGATGATATTGATAACTAATTATAGCATTTTATCAAAGGCAGTGCACGTAATAGATTATAAATACGTGAAAAAGGAAAAGAATCTGAGATTATCGGGATCGGTATTGATTACTGCTTTTGATTTTGGTATGGCATTGGCTTAATTTCTTTGGAGAAGGAGAATAGTCAGAGAGGTGTTTGGAGGTGGACTTGAATATGCATGTTAATAAATAAATAAAAGGAAACGAAAAATCCGATTTACAGAAAATAGTAGAGAAAGAAGATCGTCAACTTCAAGGAAGAGTCCAAATTTATTTCGCTACTGGACTGCATACGTATCTCTAATTATGGCTGTATCCATTTGTCATTATCAATATGTTTCTTTAATTCCATTTTCACCCTAAAACGATTTTATTTATAAAATCATCCCCAAATGCTAACGTTGGAATTTTTAAAATTACCTAGATAATACACACACACACTAAAAGACAAAAAATTAAAATCTTATTTTTTATTATTATAATGTATTAAAATCCCATGTTTTTCTTTTATTTTACACCACTCTTTATTTACTTACCAATGTGCTACAAGTGAGAGTATGTTCACAAATGTTTACTAGCATCTCCTCAAGCTTCCAAGAATTCTCGAGCCATACATTGTCGAGAGGACAATTCCAATTGAAACATCAAGTCTAAACATGTTAGTCTTTACAGTGTTGTTCAGAGCTGGTCACAGAGTTTGGATTTATCCTAGTCCAAATATTTCTGAGTCAATTGTTTATGGAATTGGAGTAATGACAGTTTCACACCCTCTTTACAATCCTCTTGAATTCTTTTTAGGGTGGGTTTGATACTAGGCATGGCAAACATACCCGACCTGACCCATAATCTGATTGACCTGACTCGAATTTTAAGGGTTAAGGGTCGAGCTTGATAGTTTGATTGTATTCAAGACAAGATTAAGGACTTATTAAAAAGTTCTAACCGGCTCTTAACTTTTAAATTAAATTTTAAAAATAAAAAATATAACTTTTGAAAATTACTAAAATGCACATACTTGATCACAACTACGCCTTAGTAATGATGGCAATAGGGCGGGTTTCGAGCAGGGATCATGATACACGAACTTGAATCCGAACTGGAAGCAATCCCCGACCCCGCCCCATACCCAAAAAAATTTAATTGGGGTTACTCGAGAATGTCCTCCAAAATGCCCATATTAGGCAGGGATTGGAACCCTATTTATTTTAAATAATAATAATAATAATAATGAATATTTGGCTCCTTTAAAAAAAATTGAATATACATATTTGAAATAAAATTACAAATGTTCCAATTTTAACAACCTCAAAATAACCAAAAGAATTAAATATCAAACATGCTTATTCCAAATTTATAAGTCAGATCAAACTTATACTAAGCCTTCAACACAACTTATAGTAGCTTCTCAGGAACCATCATCATTGACGCATGTTATAGGATTCTTCGTACGAGTATTCAGATGATGTTGAGAAGTATACATACAAGAATTCAATGCCACACCATAACATAGCAGACTCATTATCTCAATTAACTTTTGTTTGCAACTTTTGGTTCTAACAGTGCAATGTGTGGCTGAAAACTGTTAAAACTTGAAAAGACTTCATACTAAAATATCGGTTACACGGGTACACCTGAGAGTATGGATGGCAATGGGGAGGGGAGGGGAGGGGACCAATCTCCCCGTACCAATTCCCGATGTTTTGCGTATGTCCTCATCCCTTTCAGAATTACTTAAGAGAATCCTCATCCCCTCCCTGAATAATAATAGGGGATCCTCGAGGGTCCCCAATCCCTGAATAACTAATAATTTTTTTTATTTGAGTTAATTATATTAAAATAAAAAATTCAAATAAAAGTAAAGTTCAAAAAATATCTTACATTAATATCCATTACAAAAGTCACATACATTAATTAGTAAGTAACGCAACATGCAAGGGATACAAACTTCTTTTACAAACTATCATAAATAAATTAATAGTATAATACAAAATTGTTACAAATAAAATCGAATTTAGATTCAAAATTAACTTTTTCAATGGTGGCGTGGGCACTTTATAAATGTGGACTATTCCCTTTACATACAAACTTCTTTATAAATTAGATTAGATATTAAAATTGTGATTCGCTGTGGGCAATTATAACATCTAAAAATAAATAAAAAAATATATTTAAGTTTAAAATATTTAATGAATATTAAAATAAAAATAAATTTTTTGGGCTAATAGAATCTATCCGGTCTTTTTAATGTCCTAAATAAAAATTTAGGACTTTAATTAGTTAATTGGGCCTAAAAGTTTAATAATATAAATATTTTGATATTTGTTATTTTTACCAATTTTTATAATTTTATAATTCAAAATTTATAATTTATTTACTAGTAATTTTAAAAAATTAAAATTAAAATGGGGAAATGGGTAGGGGATGGGGATTCCACCTCATCCTCGTCCCCTCCCCGAATAAGAAATTGGGTAAAAAAATTTCCTCGTCCCTTCCCCGAATAAGAAATTGGGTATGAAATTATCCCCATACCCTCCCCGAATGGGAAAAATCCCTGAGGTTACCCGTCCCCGTGGAGATTTTTGCCATCCCTACTTGAGAGTACCTAAAACTTAATTGTTTTAAAAAATTACACAATTTCTCCACTAGTTTTTTGAAAGTCAAAACATTCACGATATCTCTTTTTTTTTTTTTTTCACATGCATAAACCAATAACAATAACAGTTGTGCTGTTGGGCTCTTGCAAGTTAAACCAGAGCTTTCCGACCTAGTGATCATTGAAGCAAATGTCGAGTCCTTTAAGTTCCACAAATATATATAATACTTATCTCGATTTACATAGCCTGGCATCGGCAATTAATTAAAGAAAGGATTATATATTTTTAAGATATAGAATAAGTAATATGCAATCACCACACATGAAATAATAAATACATATATGAAGAAAATGGTCTATCAAGGTAAAAAATTTCTCCTTTATTTAATTTTTTTATATTTATTTTCGGGTCAAGTTTGGGGGTTCGACCAAATCCCCAAACCCAAAAAAAAATTGGATCTTGTGCTCATCCCCCAAAATGGATTTTAAAGTGTTTCAAGGGCTCACACTCGCCCCAAATTAAGTGGGGGCTCACGAGTGTTGCAGCCATCCCTGCACGTTAATATATTTGTCCATATTTTGTATTAGTTTAGTTTTTTATATTTAATTTATTTAGTTATTGTTAGTTTGATTAATCTGTTAATTTGGTTGGATTGTTACACGTCGTATTATTGTTAAAGTTGAGTAAAAAATATTTTATTAAATATCTTACAATCAAAATCAACATAAAAATGGAACAATAATAATACAATATCATTAATGAAGAATGAAGAATAGGAGTCATATTCTAAAGAAACTATAAAAAAAGGGCCAAGCTTAGATCAATCCTAACCTAATAACAGTCGGGCTTTTTAAGGGATAGGGCCCTTCGCTTTAGTCATAGAGTTAGGCTAGGGCTTGACATGCCCCAGTACTAACCTGACCCGACCCATTACCAAGCCTATATAGCATACTACATTGTATTATACTATATTAGTTGCATTATATTATGGTATATTGTATTAGGGTGTATTGCAGTAAGTTGTAATGTAATATTATATTTAATATAATATGGATTGTATTATATAAAATAATATTATCTTATATTATTGTTAAACTTGAATTATTTAAGTTTGTTAATATTTAGGTTTTATTATTAATTTTTAAAATTAAGTATAAAATATTTATTTTTATATATTAATTTGTATAATATAAAATGATTTAATAATCTACTATTATTAGATTGCAAAATTATGTAATATTATTAATAATATTATATTGTAATATAAAAATTATAAATTTATAATATAGTATAATCATATTATCATATATTATAATTTAATATTATTATGTAAAAATATAATTACAATATAAGATTATATAATTATATTATATTATAAATAATATATTATTAAATAATTTATTAATTTTTATTTATTAATTTCAAATATAATTGTTTAATTTAAATTTATTTTCAAATTACTATTTTAGTAAATAATAACTGATTAAATAAAATTTAAATATTTTTTATGTACTTAAAGAAAAATAACTAAAATGCTTTTATGAAATGAAAGTAAAATAATGTATTATCATTTATTTATTGAATATTTAGGTTCATTATTATTTTATATTATTATTTAAATTAAATTTTATTTAAACATAAATATAAATATAAATATAAATTTCTTATAATTTATTTAATAAAAAATTCAAATGATTATATTTAAAATATGAACAATATTTTAATACAATACAGTCTAAGTCCTACACTTATGGTTTTATTTTATAAACATTTGATTGTATTAACCACCTTTTTAATGAAGTGCAATGCAATCGGAAATTGCATCTAGACATAGATTACGTTAAGAATATCATTTTAATCCAATGTAATGTAAGCTACTAGATACATTCTTAGGTATTTGTTTTTCAATTTTAAGTTTTATTAAAATTATATAAAGAGCCAATTTCTAATTAAAGCCACACTTTAAAACAAACATTAAAAAAATAAAAATAAAAAAACTGTTTAATCCCTGCTTTTAAATATTTTTAATAGAATAAATGAAGAAAATCGGTTTTAAGAGGTTTTTACAGGGTGCTCATAGCTTGAACTCTTATTGAAACCATAACAGATTGATCCAGCCCAAGCCCAAATCCAAACCTAAAACCCGAAAAGCCTAAATGAACACTTGTTGCGGCCAATTTTTTTTTTTTTTTTAAATTTTAAAAACAAAACAAAACGGAAGAGCTAACCCCTACTCCAAGCCATCAACATTTGTCATAAAAGAAGTTGGCAGTCTCAAAATTTTGTTAAATCGTTTTGTTCCCAACTGAACTGAACTCGCATCAAGTCACTCTACAACTATAATTATGTCTGTAGGTGTCTTCGATCATTCAATTTCTCTCCCGTTCTCAAAGGGACCAAACCCTAATTTTATTTTATTTGTGTTTTTTTTTTTTGGGTTTTTACCTTTGATTTGCTGCTGCAGATCACTGAGTACAATGGGAGCGCACTCGTTGCGATGGTCGGAAAGAACTGCTTTGCCATTGCCAGCGATCGGCGCCTCGGCGTTCAGCTTCAGACAATAGCCACTGATTTTCAGCGAATTTCCAAAATTCACGATCGCCTTTTTATCGGCCTCTCTGGACTCGCCACTGATTCCCAGACCTTGTATGTTTAACTAACTAGTATGTACTGTTGTTTTTTAAACTTTTCTAACTAAACAAAATGTTATTACTGTTTTTATATGTGAAGGTATCAAAGGCTGGTGTTTCGTCACAAATTGTATCAGCTGCGAGAGGAAAGGGACATGAAGCCTGAAACTTTTGCTAGCTTAGTCTCTGCTTTGCTTTATGAGAAAAGGTTTCTTTTATACAAGACGCCTGGTTACTTGTTACTACATATGAGTAATTTATTACCTGGGTTCATTTGGGGTTTACATGTTTTTAGATGCAATTTTATTAATGATTTGTTCAGCAGTACCGACTTCTTGTTTAAAGAAATCGTTATCTTGGATATTGTCGTTTTACATTGTCCTGCACATCTTATTTGAAAATATAAACACTAATGGGTTTCTAATTGACAGCTCTTATCTATTGACGTCCCTGCTATTATTGCTTGAGTGTGCAAAAACATGATTCGGCCACAGTACTCTAGCGTAATATTTGTTTCCCATTAGTTCTGGAAATTTCTGTAACTAAGCTTGTAAACATGCTGACCAAAGACTATTTACAGATTAAAGATACTGAAACTTTGCATTAATGTAAGTTATTTTGTTAGAACTCTTGTATCACTCTCCAAACTTATGATATCACGGATTATGTGTTGCTGATTAATCAGTTACCGAAATTCCAGCTGCAAATTGCACATATATTTTCTATAAAAAGACATAATGAAATGTACCCTGTATTATTGTTTGGTGTGAGTAAATGGTCTCTGAAGTTGATCTTGAAGTTATTTAAAATGATTGTTCATGTTTTCAGGTTTGGCCCTTACTTCTGTCAACCTGTTATTGCTGGATTGAGTGATGAAGACAAGCCCTTTATCTGCACAATGGACTCAATTGGAGCCAAGTATGTTGGTTATACATCTCTTCTTGTTTACTTTCCATCAAAGAAATACTGTTTTCTTGACTGCTTTGGGAATTTGTTTTCCTTTTTTAAAGATCTTCCTAAGGGAAAAGAAAGATGAATAATGGTATGTTGACGATGAAAATGCCTCTCCCAAGGTTTTATGGGAATTTTGAGCTTAGCTAAAATGAGTTAGGATTTGTACACTGTATCCTTGTTGGTTGGATTTGTTGCTTAGAGACTCTGAAATTGTGTGCATACTTATACCCTTGTTGCCCTACTCTGCTAAACAGATGTTAGAAAAAGATGAAACCTGCTAGGAAATAATTAAATGCCAAACCTATTAACTGAAATAGCAAGTGGACCACTCTGCTCGCTGTGGCATGGAAGCAGTAGAAAGACTAAGACTTGCATCATGACATTGATGGTTTTTAGAATTTACTCCATAGTACTTACATAAATAGCCACTATTGAATCAAATTCTGAACTTTATGCTTCAAAGAACTTTATTTTCTGCAATCCTGGTTCTTGGACCTTTGTTGCACTAGTGTTCATTCTTTTGGTTGAGTTCAACATATCATCTCTAGAGCTTTGATTTTGACTTGTTTATGAATTTTTGGACTCAAATGAATTGCCAGTTCGTAGTAGTGTTCCTATTACCCTTGATTGATCCCTTTTCTTTATCTTTTGTTTAAAGAAGTTTTCTCTGTTATTTGCTTGTCATTATATAGATTTGACAGCATAAACTCAAATCTTTTTCTGTTGTGGGCAAAGAGGGGAAGATAAAAATCTTCAAATCACCCGAGATTAGCAAATAAAAATTATCATAATATGTTTTACTTATGAATTTAGTAGTTTCATATGTCATTAGTTGTCATCTTTTAGTTATCCCCTTATGCAAGTATCAGTTACATTTGTTTTTAGTCCGCGATCACTTTCAGGACACAATCATTGAATTGAAATTGTCTTACTGATGTATTTACTCTTGTTTCTTTTTAACTTTCAAAACTGTGGTTTTTATAAGCAATTGGAGCAACCTAAACCAAAATGCAGTTCAGTTTCAACAATGACTTAATTTTTTAAAAAATCAGTGTAAACTTTTTGATGTGGTACTGAGATCATCTCTCTATATAATGTGTTCTGATGCAGGGAGCTTGCAAAAGATTTTGTTGTTGCTGGAACTGCTGGAGAGTCTCTTTATGGTGCCTGTGAGGCAATGTTCAAGCCTGATATGGTTTGTAACATAAGATTTTTTTCTCTGTTATTGGACATCAGGATGCTGTTTCATGGGATTTTATGCATTCCTGAATCGCCTTCTTGATTATTGGACATTGTGTTCTCATTCTGTAAGGCCTTGATAACTCTTTGATTTAATTTTTGTCCAGGAACCCGATGAGTTGTTTGAAACTGTATCTCAAGCTTTGTTATCATCTGTTGACCGTGACTGTTTGAGTGGTTGGGGAGGACATGTCTACATTGTGTAAGGCTCATTAAATTGCTTTATGTTATCCTTCATACCACACATTTCCATTGCTGGAAGCAAAATTATCTTTGTTGATAGTGATAATGATGGAAATACTAGGCAATGACCCAAAATGGTGTAACTTAGTTTCCATTGATGGGTCATGTATAGTTAGTAGAGGTGACTATACGACTTAGATCTGTGAGAATTGTTGGGCCTCATTCAAATATTAGAATGTTGCCCATCTGAAGTTGGCCGTGAAAATTAAACTCTTATGTACTACGTAGTGCTGTAGACCTATCCACAAAAGGAGATCAAAGCATTCTACATAGTGTCATTCAAATATTAGAGATCTCTGAGAAATGTTTGCTGCCACTGGCTAAGTTTGAATTTGTCTTCTTTTGGAATATACTAATTGTTGTGTACTGATATTGCAGAACACCAACTGAAATAAAGGAAAGAATCTTGAAGGGAAGGATGGATTGATCTATAACTGCAGTGCTGAAAGCCACCCCTTCTCTTGTGTTCGCTCTCCAGTATTTTTCAATTAGAAGACCGTAGACTTGAACTTGACTTTTATTTGTTTATGAAGAATGTTGTTTAATAGCTCTCAAATTATTGTACTCTGAAATAGTTTCAAACTGAATTGACCAAGTTCGTGGGCTTGCGGTTATCTGGATGGATGAAAGCGTTTCTATCAATTGAGGTTTTGATCTTTTGTGCTTGCTATATACATATCTAGTGCTTGTTTGGGGTTGTCAAACAACTGAAACTAAATTGGGTAAAGCATTTTAGAGAAGATTACTGTATTTGAAAATTGGATTCTCTAATAAAACTTTTTGCAATAGCATTTGAAAATCAGATTTTTTTTTTTATCTAATATTGTAATGTATAATACCAAAACTATCCTCATCGGCAAAACATTTTACCAAATATAACTTAAACCACACTAATGTACAGAAATCGCTTCAATTTTTCCCAGCGAGCTGTGCTTGCCCTATCAAAGTGTCTGTTTTCTATATGAATATGAACGTAGTAGTCTTGGCTACTGCATTCCAAAAACATAAAATCATAGCCGTTGATCTAGCAGTGTAAAAGCTTTGAGAGGCAGTTAAGCGAGAGACTTGTACGTTATCATTGACGGTTAACGAATGAAGTGACACCAAATCTAATTGAGTTTCTTCTCCAAATCTAATTGAGAGACTGGTACGTAGAATCAGTGCTACGAATTCTCTCTCCCTATCTCAGAGTAAAGAGGAATGTCCGAGCACGCTTTTAATCTGGTAAATTAAAAGTCATACATTGTTTATACGGACTTTAATCAACCAAACTAGTTTTTGTTGGATAACTGAATACCCTTTGGTTCGGTTCACTTCAGTTTCATATTAGATATAAATCAAGTAACATCTCAATGATTCAATGAATAATGGATTGTTTGTGATGGCAAATCTGTGTGTGTGTGACAATTGAATCTCTGTTGTTAATTTGAATGTGAAAATCAAATGTTGTTTACATCATCCAACAACTTGATCAGTGGCAGAGCATTTCATTTTGTGCTTCTTTTCCACTGCAGGAGCGTAAAATAGTGATCAGAATCTCCAGCATTCCGCATATAGTCTCCTTAACTTTTCCGGCATTAATTGCTTGAATCTGTATCTGTCAAGCGAATTCAAATGGGTAACATAATTAGTTCTTTTTTTTCGGGATTCATTAAAGTCATCAGTGACCTTTTTGGATCCCCACTTGATTTTCTCTCCGGAAAGTCCTGCAGGTAAATTTACATTTCGCTAATTGAACTTGGTTGCTTTGTTATTTTTATTTTTTCATTTTTTTGGGGTTTATATCTGTCTCCATTTTCATTTTACTTTGAATTTTTGTTCAGCACAGTTTGCGTCTCAACATGGGATTTTATTTGCTACATCGAAAACTTTTGTGTTGCCAATCTGCTGAAGATGGCCATGGTGTTAGGTCTATCTTACATTGGTGAGTTACATTAGTGTGCAGTTCTATCTTTCGTTGCTTCTACTTGGCATTTTTAATTGACAATTCGCATCGCCATATACGGTTTGTGTTTGCTTTTGATGACGCGACAGTTCTCTTGTTCTTCTATCTGTTATACAAGCTGGGAATTTGTTGGTGCATTGGTCACAGCCTCTGCAAAATCTTATGGGCATGCTTGGTTTCCTGGTTCTCCATTTGGGAGTATTGTTGCACATTCTTCTGGGTTAAGCTTATAAAACTTAAAAGAAGAAACCAAGTACACAGAAGGAACATTGAACACGAGTTCGATACAAGTGAAGCAGATGCATATTATGATTACGATGTCGAAAGCTATTCATTTGACGATTCACCAAGAAACAGGTCCTTGTCTTCTCGCAGCAGAGAGATTGATTACAGAGGAACTCACTTAAGGAAGTCTTTACGGCCGAGAAGCCACAATGTTCGACTAGGGATCAGCAGAGATTCAATGCACAGACACGGACATAGTCATAGAAGAAATACCATCAAGCAACATACTCACAATGGCACAATTCATGGGATCAAAGTGGCTCACAGTTCAAAATTTGTGAAGAAAGATAGGAGCAACAAGAGAGGGGCCGCTTATCGGAGTCGAAGATGGTGAATTATTAACTTGACAGAAACAATATTTCTTCATTGCTTTTGGAATTTTAAGTGTTGGAATCTGGTTATCACAATTGCTTGGCATTGACGTTGCCTTCTGTCGACAACGTGTTTGGTAGGAATTAAGCATGCTTAATTTTAGACTCTCGCCAGAAAGAAACTCTAGAGAGCAACACCAGCCAAAAAAGTCATAAATATTTTCCTGATTATTGTTTCATTTTTACGCAATTAGAGAACTATATGTAATTTCTTTACCTTTGATTGCACTTAATTAATCGGGAGAAATTTTTAACATTTTTACTATCATATACATAGTTGCTTATATAAAGAGAGGGTATTGCCTACAGATGAGGCAAAGATTAGGCACTAGGCAGAAATCTTTGTAGTTCAAATTCCTGGATAAGGTATACTTTAACTTACAAAGAACGTTCTTCCATTGTATGCGTAAAAGTTTATACAAGCCCTTAAGAGTTTTAAAAACTTTGCAGCAGGAATCTGGGGTTTTTGTTGCTTGCCCTAAAAGTTACTTTCCTTTAAAGAAACCTTCAACCTAATCCCTTCATATTTCTTCTCATATATGATCAAGTAACAGGCAAGAATTGTACGGTGCTTAAAAGAGACGCATCGATCAATACTCTACTCATCATCTTTCATCTTAATTTCAATGGAGAACGAGGATCAAAGAAAACGTCAAGCATCAAGATCATCAAGGGGGCCGACGCCGGCGTCGCCTCTCACTCAGCTCTATCAAGTCAGCTCAGATTTTGCAATGGCAATGGCGTTGCAAGAACAAGAAAGGCTTGCAACAATCGAAAGTGAGAGCAGCAACGAAGACGACGATGGGAGTGAAGTTAACGGTGCCAATAGTTACGATTATTTCGAATGCGATGGCTTTGATACGTTGGAGGCTGCAGGGTTACAGTTCCTTGAGGGACAAGATAGCAATTACTCTGACGACGACGATGAGATCATGGACGACGATGATGAACTTGAACTTGATGTTGATGAATTAACGTACGAGGAATTGATTGCGCTCGGGGAATTCATCGGTCAAGAGAAACGAGGATTGTCGTTGAACCAAATATCGACGTGCTTGCATGCATGCAAGTCCCCGCCTGCTGATGGGACCAAATCGGGAATTGATCGCTGTGTGATTTGTCAAGTTGAGTATGAAGAAGGAGAATCAATCGTAGCGCTGCTTCCATGTGAGCATCTTTATCACTCTGAATGCATAAGCAATTGGCTTCAGATTAAGAAGATTTGCCCTATTTGCAGCACTGAAGCTTCACCAGCCAAGAATCATAATAATGCTATTACTAGCAAGCTTTAGTTATTTTTAATTTTATTAATTATTTGGCTTTGTGGATTTATTGTTTAGATATTTCAAAATCTAATTGTATATGCTGATACTGGAAATAAACAGTAATAGTATTGAAGCTTTAATTAGGATTGTTGATTCTTTAATTGATAATTTAAATCCTCCTAAAAGTGAAGGATTTGAGAAAAGGGTTGATTCTATAAAATGAATTTTTTTTTTTTTTACCAGCAAGCAATCAGCTGGTAAAGGGTTGTTCTAGTTTAACCAAAGTCTTCAGTTTGAGGTTTGGGAATGCAGCTGCGTTAAATGCTTGTTGGGAGAGCTTTCCCACCCTAGTGGTCCTACCCGACTTGAATATGAATTAGTCGAACCCCAATGTGGTGCTGCCCTAGTGTTCCTATTCGACTCGAATCTGGACTAATCGAGTTCCAATGTAGTCTTCAAATACCAGATGGTTCGTAAAAAGTTTTTCTATACTACTGTATGCACTTTGCAGTGTGGTAGCATCCTTGAAAAGAACTCACAGAGTTTAGTTTTCAGGGGAATACGTACGCTTATGTATTTAGGATGCGTTATTTAAAAGTCTACTGCATAATTTATTGAGCAATGAAATTTGACTAGTATAAAAAATGTATTATTATTCATGCTGGTAGCGCTACTGAACGACGAATTGTTATAAATAATATTTTTATTTTTATTCTCGTGATGACTTCTTAGTGTTCAAATGTTATTTTTCATATAAATCTCGATGTCTTGGACTCACTTTCAATAAATTGTGTGATAGTTAGTCAAACCCTACCCGGTAGCCAGCCAAAATGTGATAATGCAACTAGAGTCATCTACTATATCATTAATTGGGGTTTCGTGCGAATTTAATTAAATTAAATGAAATCAAATCTTTTAGATTAGATGAATGTATGTCCTAAAGGTAAAGGCCGTCTCCTTGCCCTCAACGAAACCATCGAACTACAAACTTGATTACTCTCGACCAACTTTTGCCTGAGCTTAACAAAAATACTTAAAAACTTTAATAAACAATTTGCTACGTGACAATTCATAAACAAGAGTCTAGTCGCCCACCAAATTGGAGCCAGCGGCTCTGCTGGACCATTCATACTTTTCCAGTGAAATTAAGAAACGACATGAAAAATCAAGTCAAGCCACCTTTTCTTATGATGCATCTTAAGACCTTTAACACATTAAACAAAGAAAATTATTTGATCTTTAAAGTTAGCTTCCACAAGAAGGAACCACACTTCCCTATACAAAAAAACAGCCCACAGAGCATCCACTTGCTCTTGTTTTGTGCCTCCTCTAGAATGTGAACTTAAAATTAATTAATTAAAATTAAAAATCAGCGCCGCCTTTAGGGCAACAGCCGCAAGTTTCTGCAATAGGTCCGATTTTTGTCTTCACCACAGACAAAAATCAATTGAACTTCAGCATCAGATATTAATATTATATCAATTAGCACCGGAAGTTAATAACCACATCTTTGTAAATGTTGAGGACCTTCGATTACTCTCCCACAAACCGACAAAGATTAAATAATTTAAAATGTAAAAAAGTGAAAAACGACATGCAAGTTGTAATGAGGAACGTGCACTGACAATCAGTTAAGAGCACGCGGGGCTAAGAATTTGTCGTGCAACGACAAAAATGAATAAATTTTTAAACCGGCCAAAAGAAATCACATTTTTCGGACTGACGGTTCATGCGTAGGATTTCAGACGACAAGTAGGACAGTCCGCGGAGTGGCTTTCAAAAGATCAATCTCAAGATCCATTGAACTTGTATGCAGCTTTCAGGATTTTGTTGTTTGGTTTCAACTCCCAAGTGAACGGCCGTAATTAGGGCAGTGATTTAGGGTGATCGAAAAGTCATAGCAGTGCAAAAAAGTATATTATAACACAACACATTAAAATATTATATTCAAGATTTTGTTATGCCTCCGCAGCTCTATTGGGAGTTTGGGACATGGCTTGGATATTTGGGATGAAAAGAAATCAGATCATTCTATTTTTCAGTTCATGAATGTCACCTAAACACTTGGGATGAAAATAAATAAATAAATATTATTTAGAATGTTTCACACTATATTTGTTCTAGCTTTATACAAATGAATATGAAGTTGATAGTATTGGACTACTGGAAAGTGCTTTTGACAAATCCTACAGCTTGTCCCGTAATCAAACGTGCGCTTTTGATAAAATAATTGGTAAATGCTTGGTGATTCTTTAAGATAAAACCTTGGAAAGAAAGTATTTTTGCGAAGAGCACTTTTATATAGTGGCATAATGGTGTTAAGCCCAATCCCATCAGTTGAAAGCCCGTTGAAAACTCGTTATTTTCTTGACTTTGGATCTTAACCTTTAATTTAAACATTTAATTATTGTTTAGCTCAATGATTCGCCTTTGGGTCTCACACTGTGTTGAATGCCATTTTCTTTGTTTCACATACAAGAAGAAAATAGAAGGAAAATACTTTTCAAATATTAAAATGTAATAACCCCCCAAAAATAAATGGCGGCTTAAAAGCTATTGTGAAGTGGGTATAGTTGAAAGAGAAAATTTCTTTATAATGTTCATTTAACATGGACAAAGTAAAATGTCATGTTAATTAAACTGTGAAACAAAGTCATGCTAACCCACTAGCCTTGTTAAGCAAGTATTAGCGAATATATATTTTATTTCTTTTTCACATTTTTTTTAATTAAATCATGTTATGCTAAACTCTTTGAAGTAAAATGTTAATTATTAGAGATAACCCACTAACTGTAAAGTTGAAGAAACATGTTGCAGACATTAGAAGCAAGACAGTGGTTAAAAGTCTTGTCCATCTTGAATGTTTTATGTGGTCTACGTTTGATTTTAATTTAATGCTTAAGAATTTTAATAGTCCATGTTCAGTGAACCTTACGCCATCGGATTTTATTCAAAGTAATCCTAATTGCGGATAATCTTTGATGATTTTTTTAATCACAAATTAATCTAATTCAACATCGTATCATGTAATTGATCCTAAAAATAATTTTGGCCAATAGATCACATCTAAAAATGTTAGTTTAATTCAAAGTCGATTTTTTTATCAGCTTATATAAACGTTTGTACTCTATTGTATTTAATGAATAAACAATTTTTCATCATATTAAATATCCAAAAAACTAGCCGGCTATGTTGCCACCATTGAACGATACCACAATTTTTTTATTTTGTGACTTTGTTACTGTAAAATTTCATTGAGCTCCAATGCCCTCTCCCTTATTTGTAAACCATTTAAAAGTAGTTAGTTGTTAAGTTATGTAATCATGTAACTTACATCAACCCAATACTTGCTATCACAAATACACATTTGATTTTTATTGTTTATGTTTTTATGTTAGTGGTAGTAAGTGTTGGGTTGATGTAAGTTACATGGATCTTAAAAGTATTATGATACTTTCTACTTGCCTACACTATCAACATTCAATTTATCACCCTACACTCTTTTTTATTTATTATTTTTTGTAAGTATTAAAGGAGCTTTTGTTTACAACCACAACAACTTTAATCATAATAACACACTAATATTAATAAAAAGACAAAAAATACCCTTAAATTAGTACTTAAAAAAAACCATTCCCTCTCTTGAGGAATCACAATAGTTCATCTTCTGTTGATCATCAT
This sequence comes from Citrus x clementina, assembly GCF_000493195.1. NCBI lineage: Eukaryota > Viridiplantae > Streptophyta > Magnoliopsida > Sapindales > Rutaceae > Citrus > Citrus x clementina. The sequence goes on along the minus strand of NW_006262201.1, from coordinate 37,592,905 downwards.
CAACAAAATTCCTCCCGAATTCACTAATAAACCCTAAAACCAAACTAGTCATTGAAATCATCAATACTCATTTGCTTAGATCATCGTATACTTGGTATGGCTGCGTGCAGCCATGGGCTTGCCTGGAATGGCCACGTACTGCCATGGGTTTGTTTAGCATGACCGCATGCGGCCATGGGTTGTGTTGGACAATGGGCATGGTTTGATGATATGTGTTGTAAATTTGAGTGGGTTTTACTTATTAGGGTTTCAATTGGAGTATTTTGATGAAGACCAAGACTTTGATTTGTAGAAATTAAGTTTCATTTATAAACAGTAGATTCAAAATGGTGTTGACGAAATTGGATGTAAAAGTGATAGTGGAGTTGTTAAATGTGTGAAAGAGGATAAGGGAAAAAAAGTGAATTAAAAAAGAAGATGAATAGAGAAAGGAGCGGGGGGAGGGAGAGAGAGAGAAATAAAAATAAAAAGGGAGAATTTTACATTTATTCTATTATATTGAGATTTTGATTTATTTTTTATTTTTTAAAAAAAGAGATTAAAGAGTGATTTTTATTGGTGATGCACATAAAATTTGAATCAGCTTTATTTTAGAAACAATAGGGATGTAAAAAATAAATCTCTTCAATAATAGGCGTAATAGTAAGGTACTAAGGTAATCTATTCTATAATTAACAATGCTACTATCATATTTTATTGAGTCAATGTTATTAATGGTTAAATTTAACAATTTTAGGGAGTAAATTGATAGTTTTATGCTTTTAATGTTAAATTGAAGTATGCCATCAGGGGATAAATGAAAGCTTATTATTTTATTATTTTAATCAAATTTAAGGGTAAATTTATCTTTTTAATACTTATGTATAAATTCTAAATAAAAAAGAGTACATAAGGGCTCAATGGAATTTTATAGTAAAAAGTCACAAATGGTACCGTATAACACTGGCAACATAGCCGGACACAAAAAATATATATATATAAATTTTGAAAAGTATAACGGAAACTAACCCAAAAAAAAAGGAAAAATGAAAGAAGAAAAAAAAAGAATCGTCGCTAAGTCTTACCCAAATAATGTTCATGTTATTTGCAATCTTATTTCATTTTAAAAAAAAAATCAAGGGTGACAAAGAATTTATTGCTTTCACACGGAATGCAGATGTTCAAGATTTCCATGCATGGACCCGATTTATTTGCAAAAATGGCACATGTTTTCTTTTCTTCACGAATGAATTGTCATTAGTCATTGCCAGACTTTCACCTAATGTGGAACCTATCATATCACCGCCATCATAGAAGCCACCTCTCAATCATTGACTTTTCCTTTCGATTACAGCCTTTTAGCCACATTTTCTTTTCCTAGTCGACCTAAATGACAGTCACAATGCATTTAATCAGAGCAAATATAATTAATACGATTTGGAATAAAGGCAGTTGGAAATTAATGTAATTGTTGGAATAATGCAAATTAAAGATACTAAAGATTTTGCCAAAAATATTAAATAATTTATTTATTAAAAAAGGAATAATTCATTCAACAGAGTAAAGAAAGAGTGTAAAGAATAGCATATTTCCATAAAAAAAACATTCAACCAAACCTTAAAAACCAGTAAACCGTAAGCAAGTTTAGCTAAAACATGAAATGTTTTGATTAGAGAATTGGGATGTATTTGGCAAAGATGAAACACTTTGTTTGGCACAATCGTCATACGTGGACTATTCTGAACCGCCCGTAATAAATGAATATTAGTTTGACCAAATAGCCACTAGTATTGGTAGCAACGGTCACGTCATTTAAGTCAATATCTTAATTAAATTATTAGTTAGGACATTAATACTAAAAATCAATTGAAAAACCTTAGCACTTATGTTTTAACAAATGAAGTAACGATTGTTAATTAAATTATTTACTCTGCATTCTTTTGAAACTTTCCTCACACGCCCCATATCCCACCTCACACGACCAAAATAATTTCATTTTGGATTGATCTTATATTTAATCAACAACGAACTAATAAATGATTAGTACATGTACCTGTCATCACAAATTTATAAATCATACCTCTAAATATTTAATACAGTGGATTTAAAAAAAATGCCAATATCACACAGCACTTAGTTAAAGGCTGTTTAGAATTGTTATATGTCATGCTTCAACTTTTCTATACAAATGAAAAAAAAAATTTGAAATTTGTCAACCTAAGAGGAAGAAAGAAGTAGAACCGCATCATAATAGTAGAAAGGCACACGCATATCATATATGAGTGGGATATCCCCACGTAGCTTTACTCGTCCAACAAATCAGGACTCGCCACGTCACACACTTATAATACATTTAATATTATAGTAACGACTCCGGAACGGGGTCCACTCCCCCGCCCGCAATTGATTGTAGGTCTAGGTCACCCCTGCCCTTAAATTTTACCCACGTTTGTAGACACAAACATAATGAGGGAAATTCCACTACGGTCACAGTGACGTAGCGCCTATTCTAACCATGCGTGGCGGGCTCTGATTGGGTGAGCTAAATGTTTGTTTTGACTAATAGGGACATGCAACAGACGTGTGTCATGCACGGCCACCGAAAGTAAAAGCTGCGATGGTTCCACTTGAGGATGTTAACAAATCCATGCCGTTAATTGACGTGGAATTAGAGAAAGTCGGAAGTGGAAGTAGTGGGAAACGAATACTTGGCGGTTTTGGCACTTGCCGCGTCTCTTCTTCATGCTTATCTTATTCCACGTAGGCTGTTGAAATTTTACACAAAGCGTTCAATGTTCGAACCAAAAAGTTTTGAATGACGGTCACTCTCCTGCACGTTTCTTTATTTGTTTTTGTTTTCTTTTTTAAAAAAAAAAAAAAAGTTTTGAAGGTCACGCATAGAATAGTTAGGTGATTTTAATGAATCCAAGAACACAATTTAGTATGCTTATTTAATATTTATATTTTGACTTAAATATTTGTGTAGTGCATGAGTTTTAAAAAATACGTTTATGTTATTAAATATTTTACACTCTATTCTTATTTTTTATTTATTTTTTTTATAATAATCCCTTTACAACAATATTCATGCCTTCTTTTAAAAAATGTTAATTTTTCAAACTAATTTTTAAAGTAATATAAAAATTTTTACAAATTTTTGTGTTATTATTTTTCTTTTAAGAATAATTTGATAATTTTATAAAATGTTGCAAGGATATTAAACATTGTTTTAAATTGGCTTATATTAATTTGCAATTATTATCAAGATTACTGCACGAGTACAAAAAATACTAGTTCCTTCATATTGATATTTATTAGTTAATTTGCTAATTTAATTTTTATAGATAAATTAATTAATGTCAATAATATTATTACTATGGTATTATAGTAAAAGTAAAGAAAAATAAGGACAAAAAGTAATATATTCAACTATAAAAGTGTTTTAAGATATTATTTAAAATATATGAACTTAAGTTAAAAAAAGGACTAAAAAGGCATTGATCTATTTATATGTGTTAATTTCATATTACCTTATAAATTAATTTTTTTAAATTACTCCCTTATTTTTTAAAATCTCAATTTATTTCATTTTTATTAAGAGAACAGAAAAAAAAAATCCATCGATTACACCCTCATTTTTTTTTTCTTATCCTTTGAACAGAACTAAGGATAATTCAAGATTTTTTAAAAAATAAAAAGATGATTTAAAAATAATCAATTCATGAGATGGGCAATTCAAAATTTATTTATTTTACAATAACACATATCACAAGAAATATTGTAGCAGGGGTGAAAATTATTTAAAAGAAAAAAGATTTTAGTAAAGCGTGGTGTGAGAGAGCAGTGCTAAAAAACAGTGTATTGTAATCTTTCTCTCCAATGATAATGATGAAGCCAAGCATACGTCAGCTAAATCATAAAAGTCATAGTTTGAGACCACACTGTTTTAGTTGGCTCATCCGCTCATTGTTAGAATCGTAGCAAAGGCAAGAACCCAAAGAATTAATTTGAAACTTACCTATCCCTCAATCTCTAAAATTATACATGAAAGAAGATTGACAATTTTTTATTGCAATTAATATATATTACTTATTCTTATTATTTTTATAATATTTAATAATTTATTTTATATAAAAAATTTAAAGAAGTAAGAGGCAAATAAATTATTTGTTTGAGGATATTGAATATTAGTATTATATGTTGGGTATTAATGGTAATTAAATGTGATATTAAAAAAAATTGTACTACGTAAGTATCAGTGTATTTACCTAACAAATATATAATTATTAAAAAATTAAATTCTTATTGGGGAAATGGAAATTACTTTCCCTTCCTCAGCCGTAGGTACAAAATACCGAGAAACACAGGATTTCCCTCACACCCATTTCCCTCCAGCTGCCACAATACACAGAACTGAGACTCACCACCGCACGAGTAGGCTGACGTGTCCACCTCATCAACCGTTAAACTACAGGCCAGAATACTGACGGAAGAAATAAAAAAAAAAAACAAATTTCTGAAAAGGCTGAAACAAACCCCGCCGACCCCACGCGAATCCCGAGAGCAGTTTTTTCTAGGAACCGACAGTGTCGAAACAAACCAGTCCAAAACTTATGTCGTAAGCAGTGACAAAATCACCCCATGTGGCTATCTACACGCACCAACTTCACTTCCATGTTCGACACGTGTCCGGCTGCTATCATCAACCTTCCCCAATACAGCCCAAATCAGCATTATCTCCCACGTGTATTCTAGAAATCCCCACCAGCCGTTCTTGCCACGTGTCCACTGTTTTTCCCTATAAATTCACCGCTCACACTTGCGTTCTAAGTTTCAAGCGCCGTCATAGTTCTCAGAGGGTAGGAAGGTTTGGAGATAAGAACTAAGCGGAGAGGGTACAATCAGCAACAAGAAGAAGAAATAGAAGGGCAAAAAAGTCAAAATGACGGCTGAGTTACAGTTACCACCAGGTTTCAGGTTCCACCCGACCGATGAGGAGCTCGTTATGCACTATTTGTGCCGTAAATGCCTTTCGCAGCCAATCGCCGTTCCGATTATCGCCGAAATCGATCTTTACAAATTTGATCCCTGGGACCTCCCAGGTAATTACAGAAAATTTTGTATATTCAAAAATATTTTTTTTCGCCCAACGATTGAATTTTTTTTTTTGTACAAACTTTAATTAAATTATATTTTTTAATATGATATTTATTCGGGAAATTTCAGATTTGGCCCTGTACGGGGAAAAGGAGTGGTACTTTTTTACGCCTAGGGATCGGAAGTATCCAAACGGTTCAAGGCCGAACCGGGCGGCGGGGAGCGGGTACTGGAAGGCAACAGGAGCCGATAAGCCGATTGGCCAGCCGAAGCCCGTTGGAATTAAGAAGGCTCTTGTTTTTTACGCCGGAAAAGCGCCTAAAGGAGAGAAAACCAACTGGATTATGCACGAGTATCGGTTAGCTGACGTGGATCGCTCGGCTCGTAAGAAGAACAGCTTAAGGGTATTTTACACCATCTTCATCCTCCTTTATGTCAGGGATAAAATAGACATTTCATTGCATGGTGCACTGCTCCGGACGTGCGGTCAGAAATGACAGTTTTGACCCTGCCTGTCAATTTTCATAATTGGCGGCCGGAATATCGTGACGCTAATGTTTTATCTAATCATGAAGGTCAAACTGTTAAATCAGATAGGGAAAATCAAAAGATCAACTGGTTCTCACTAATCGAATGGGCCCCACACAGAAAATCGTATGGCGATGATGCTGTGAGTCTAATTGAACAGCACATATCATACACATTTATTATAACCTTTCAGGCAGTGACGATGACAGAAAAGTGACTGGCCAACTCACAATTATTACATTCCTAAATCCTAAGGAAACAATAATTAGATGGAATTTTGAGATTCAATTTGAGTTTTAACATCCGTGTGTTGTATATTATTAGATGTGTCTATGTCGGTAAATTTATGATTTGTGAAATTATTTAATCTTTATCTAATTGATTAACAAATGTCTTTGTCGTTTAACGAATATTCCTTGTTATCGCTTCATGTGACGTCACTCTCACATGAAGAAAGACGGACTACACTGAATGGTCCTGATTTTGAATTCAAAAAATCATGCATCATGTGAATGGGTGATCTAATGGTTCTTATTGATTTTTGCCAGCTGGACGATTGGGTGCTGTGTCGCATATACAACAAGAAGGGATCTATTGAGAAACAACAGCAGGTCACTAATCGGAGGCCGAATTTTACGGAGACGGAGACGGAGGAGAAGAAACCGGTGGTTATGCCAAGTGGCATGGACACGTCAACGTCAGGAGGAGCACTGCTTCCGAATCCGGCGTCGACCGTAACGGGAACGGGAACGGGAACAGTGAATGATTACATGTATTTTGACACGTCGGATTCGGTGCCGAAGCTGAACACGGACTCGAGTTGCTCGGAGCACGTGGTGTCACCGGAGTTCACGTGCGAGGTGCAGAGCGAGCCTAAAATGCAACCCTGGGAAAACACCCTTGGTTTTCCATATAATTACTTGGATTCCGCCATGGACATAAGCTTCAATTCTCAGTTGCAGGGAAACAATCAGCTGTCGCCGTTGCAGGATATGTTCATGTACTTTACGAAACCCTTTTAAATTTGGGTCGAGTGGATGGACCATAGATGGGATGGGCTGGGCTGGGCTGGGCTGGACTGGCCTTGAAAGAGGTAACACGAGACGAAAGTCAATGAGTGTGCCTGTGCGGTGCGGGGCCCAGTTGACGATATAGTAAGCCCTACGTTCTTTCGGACGATTGATCTGATTGATCGGACGGTTAACGCTGGATTTGCAAGCATATAATCATTAATCATTAGCATGTGTACAGCACGCGGCATGTGATGATGTTAATTTGTTTTAATTTTTCTTTTTTTTTAGGAAGTTATTAAATTTAGTGTTCCAAAAATGTTATATCAAATCAGTAGTGTGTCTTATTTGTTTTATCAAATTATTACGTGGGGTTCTTTAAGTTACTGTTAATCAGCAGTGTGTCTTATTTGGTTCACATTCTCGCTTGTCAGTGAAACCACGTAGCCGGTGGTGACCGTTTTAGAAACTGATGTATGATTACTACTGTTGTCAGCGTCCTTTGGATCATCATTTCAACAGTTAACAATGTTGAAAAATTATAGAATTTGAGTATTGGATTGAGTGGATTTTTATATAAATTTTAAGTAATTAAATTGCAAAAAAAAAAACCTCCCCTAACATTTATATTTAAATAACCGGGCTACTATTACAATTCTTTTTGTGAGCCGGAGCCGGACATTACTATCATCATAATTTGCTTTGTGTCAAATAGTTACTTGGTTTGTATACAATTGAGTTTGTATAAAAATATTTGCATAATACAGTGTTTCATATTATCATTGAATTTATTTTTAAACTCGTGCAATGAGTGACGATGATTGACCTTCTTGATTTATTTAACTAAATCAAAAACGACCCTAGCAAAAGATCAATTAATATTTTTGCTCTCTCTCATCTCCTCTCTCTTTCGAGCATCGCTGTCATCATCACCCCACTATCTATACATCTTTGTCACCACCGAATTCAGTATAAACTCCGCAAAAAAATAAAATTATTAATTTATGGTACCCTATAAGTTGTAGCACTTGCAGCACAGCGCTCATAGGGTTACCGAATGGGACAACTTCAATTTCAAAGCACCGTCAGTGGCGCAACACTTAAACCCGTTCGAATCGAACTCGCTGATGCGCTAATTCTTTTCCTAATAATGATGAGAATTCTTATGTGTTCGAGATTTGAGGTGGTATTTTAAAATATCAATATTCAATATTACTTAAATGAGAGAGCACAATTTGATTTATTTATATAAAAAAATTATAATGTGATAACAAGTCTGATAAGAGAAGGCTCACGTACAAGAAACTAAGTTTAAGAGAGCGGGTTATTCTTGGAATCTATTAATTGCTCGTGCCTAATTAACTCATGTGTAGGGAGGCTTTTTTTAAAAAAATATTTTTTCCTTTATTTTTTTTTTATTTTTATCTATCACAATAGTAGTCACTGTATTTGTAAATAATGACATAAATAATGCCGGCAGCTATTATTCATGTTTTGGACTGTCAAGAAAATAATGTAAACTCAACTTTCAAGGAAGCAATATAGACTCATAATTTCCAACATTACGAAGGGTTGATAGAAGAAAATGTGGTGAAAGATTAAACATTCATTATTTGAAATGGGAAAATGGGTCTTATAATTTTGAATTGAACTATTGGCACCCGTCCGTCCAAGAAACTCCATTTTCAATTATATTTCAATTAATATAAAAAAATGAACGCCTTTTTCCTTTTGTATGTCTTTCAATGTTCAGTAACTGTCTCATCTTGAAGTACTTTTGCAGGAATATTAATCTTACATGGACGGCGCTCGTGCTGTCAATCTTAGGACTTAAGAGCTTGCTCCATTATCAATTGAGTAACTCGCGTGGCAGAAGAATTGTGTGGCCCGTTTATTGCATTATGAAATTCTTATATCATAATGTATTGTAATTTATCACCTTACTTCTTATTGCAATTAATGAATACTATATTTTTAGAGTATTATGGAAGAATTTCAAATCCTTAAACGAGAAAATCAAATTTGGTTCAGTTTACATTTTAATGGCCTTCTACAAACACAATCAAAGAATCGAATGGTAAGGTCATGGCACTATGGGAATGGTAAAAATGTGTGTGTGTGTTTTTTAAATATACTCTTTTTCTTCTATAACGTTGACAATCTTTTGAGATCCATTTTTTGGATTGCTTTTAACAATAAAATTTGTCCCAATAGGTTGTTGGCTAATAAGCTTGATAGCATATTACAGTGTGCCACTTATGGTTGTGGTGCGCCAGTAAGAGTGTATTTATCTTTCAATGTAATTTCCGTAGAGTATGGGTTTGATAAGATTAATGAGTTGTTTATAGCCCAAAATTCTACGGTTGGAGGGTTGGACCGTTGCAATTGTTGGGCTAATATTTTTGGGCTTCAGACCCAAAAGGCACTGGTTTCAAAGGATTTGAGCCCATTTGAAACCTAGATGATAAATGGCTGATGCTGCCAAGTGGCAACTAACAAGACAGCAATTCCTGTGGCGGGGCAGCATTACAGAGATGTCGTCAACTCAACGACCGACACAATTCGTGTGGCTCGTAGACATAATTGCTCTGACTAATGACTGCACACGTACCCGTCGACCATCTACAGCCAACTGACAAAATTCAATCGACAATTGCCCTCAAAAGTAGCCGGCCTATCATCCAAATATCTTCCTCATTTATATTATCTGTAGCTAGCTAGGCATTGACTATACACTACCGGTCGATGAATAAATAATAATAGTGCCCGAAAGAAAGAAAAGCAGTCAGCATTTGACAAATTATTGATACTTATTATCATTTATTATTATTTTTTGCTGAACTTCAAGTACTCATGATAATAAAAATTTGAAGGAATTGTTGAAAATTTTGATAGGATTAATTAATCATATTAATTTGCTGAGCTACGACAATATTCTAATAATAGATTCTAAATTTTAGTCATTCTACATGCACGTTTTGTTGGTCTACATTCACTGGTATTGAACTTCATTATTATTATTATTATTATTATACTTAGCTTGTGTCACAGTTCAAAGTCATTCATCTTGATCTCTACCTTCATTAAGCCAAAAGCACTTAACCCTAACCATCATGGATTTATTATTAATTAAACCTATAGCGTCTAGTGTGTGAACTGTGAAGTTAATGATGAGTTCTCAATTGCTTTAATGTACATTCCGCTTTTACAGCTAAAACTTTTAATGGTAAGTACTTACTAATTATTTGGTTGCTACTCATAAATTGCTACTAATTATTATTATTATTATTTTTACATAGCTATTATTAATGTCTCTTAGAGACGTTTCAAATTTTAAGCTGTTTTGATTATCATTAATTTACAAAAATACAAATTAAAGCATAACCCAACCCTTAAAAAAGTTCGTAACAAAGTTCTGTTTCTTTGAGAACACTTTAGAAGTGGTTCAAACTATACACATGCTTGAACCTAAAGTCAGAATGATTCCATGAGATTATCGTGTATTATTTTAATCATAAAGAAAAAAAAAAGGGTTATAGAACTGTTATTTTTACTAATCACAAAACGGAGCAAAAGATAATCGAGAATCCCACTTGATGTTTAATTTCGATTGTGATGCCTGAAAAGGATGCATGTCTTGTTCTTGATCATCTTCTTCTACTTGAGTAACATCATTAACTTATCACTTTCACTTAAAAAGTTATCTACAGTTTCTACTTGCCTTTTGTGGCTTTTTCAATTTGGACAAATAATACTGCCGAGTTGTTGAAGGTGCGTTTGGTTTTTGGCTGTTCAAAACATATATACATTATTTTACATTTATGTGTGCATTGTGCGCACATACTTTCATTTCTTCTTCGTCTTTATCTTTATCTTTATCTTTTCTCTATAGCCATTAGCCAATGTGTTTAAAATCTATTGGAAATCTATCATTATCACTTATCAACCCTAAACCCTAAGAAATTATTAAAGTCTAGAACAAAAACCGAAGTCAATTAGTGATCATCATTTTCTCAACCACAAGTTTTTTTTTTTTTTTTTTTTTGGCTTGATAATTTATTTACCCACTGAGATATTTTCATAAGAGACTTTTTAACCCTTTTATTTCCCCTTATTTTGTTCTTCATCTCTTGGATGAGACTCAATCGGAATTTAACTGTACAGATTCCAATAGACTGTACTATAAATTGTCTGGCAGCTGAATAATGCTAAGTAAAAGGAGATCAAATAGAATCAAGTTGGCAGATTTTACATGCGATTTGTTTTCACCGAAGATGCTTGTTTGCATGCAGCCATGCACGTGCTATGCAATAGAGATATTAAGAGAGATCCAAGAAACGTTTTCTTCTAGGCAAACAAACAGAAAGTGTCAGAAGCAGAAGGGAGGAGGAACCACCCGATTTCATTCTCTCTTTCTTTCCCATCATAATCATAAATTAATGTGTATATAATAAACTTCCAAAATCAATTTATTTAGTATGTTACAAAATTCTTCATTTCAGTACAAAGATTTTTACAATGTTAACAAAAAATCTTCACTTCTATCAATTTAAATTAAATCCATCTCTGTCGTCTACCTAAATTACTATAATCTCTAAGACCCACATCAGCTCATACCGAAAATATTCTATGCAAGAAGAAAAGTGAAACAATTTAAATTTATAAGTTGCAAATTGGCTTAGATTTTAAATCGCCCGCCCTCTGGTAATAAGATAATTAATTGCTAATCATAATACATGTTTATTGATAATAAATTGACCAAATGTGCAATATGCGGCCGTGGTCTAGATCCAGACACACATATTTTTTAATGCCAATGATCAAATATATACAATCTTGCAAATAATTAAACACCGTCGTCACCAGACCCATTTCATAAATTCAGGAGTTTGACAACCATGCATTTAGAAATTCAGATCAGATGGTCTTAAATTAATTATATAGATAGACACGAGAGTAGCAAAACTCCTCTTTATTTCACAAATTTCTAAAATATTATTTTTTTTAAAAAACCGCATTGCCATTTTTGTGTTTTAAAACAAATTTTTTCTTTTTTTGATAAGTGTTTTAAAACAATTTAGTACCAAAGATGAAACCTACGAGTTAAATGATAACAATCTTTAATTTATATGGTCTATGCACGTAATTTGGGATAAGATTCATTTGGAATTATTTTTGACAGATTTAAAAATATTAAAGGTATTTATTAATTTTTTAAAAAAATCACTTTTAACAAAATCACTTCATTCTATAGTCAATTTTAAATAGTAATGAAGGATTAAATTTTTAAAATCTGACTTTAATAATTAGCTTCATACTTGTTACATTTCCACACACACACATATGTATATATGTATGTATGTATGTATGTATGTATGTATGTATGTATCTTCACATATATTATAAAAATATAAAATTATGGAAATAATATCAAGAAATTTACACAAATTATTATAATTATCAATAATATTGAGATAACAAAATAAAAAATAAAGTTAATAGAATAAAATATTTATTTCGTTATCAATTATTATGTATACACAATAAAATTTTTTTATATATGTTTATAAAAACATGTTAATAAGTTTTATTAAATATCATGTCCATTTCAGTTATTTGCACTCTTATAGTATTTTAATAATAAGATTATCAAACATATACGATTGATTTTAAAACTCACAACACTTTTTATAACAAATTTTACTAAATATTTAATTGATTCTCTTCACAACTAATTATTTATACAGCGCAGCTAAAAATAATTATTTTAAAAACTACAATATTAACAAAATGACCCTTAATTTGTTTGTTTATTTTTGTTTTTTAAAATACTATTTCGGTTTCTATACTTTACAAACGGATGTGTGCTACAACCATCACAATTCACAGTTGTAACCGAAGTTTGAATATAAGCATTTCATTAAAATTTTTCAAAATTTGTACTATTTTTATTGTACATAAATGAAAAAAATGTATGATCAATATTTTTTTTCCCAATATTAGAAAGAAAGATGGTGTCAATTATAATATACATATTAAAAGGTAGTTGTTCCCGAATCTCACACAGGCTATTATTTTCAACAAAACACGACCATCTGAATCAAGAATTATATATTTTTTATTTATTGAATACACAAGTGTAAAATAATTTTAAGTTTTTCTAGTAATGCGAACGTCTTTTTATTATTAATTTTAAATGCAAAATTTGTATATGATCCTCAACAAACCACACTGAAACACTATAAAACAATATTATTTTTTGCCAACAATTATGTATTAGGCTGTAAATTATAAAATAATGACATCCAGCCAAAAGTTAACTTTTATTAGTTGATAATTAGATCTAAAAGCATATAATTACAGATATTTTTTTCTTTTTTTGATGAATCTTTTGTCAATTTCACTTGGAAGCACATCAGATTAAAAACAATTTCAGTTACTTCATAAACACCCTTAAAATCTAGCTCGGTGGAATTGCTGATTATGATCAAATTATGAAAAAATTAAAAAAATTGAAAAAATGTTATCCTTTGGATGGGCTCAATTTAGGGGAAAAAATAGGAATAATGTTTCATTATAAAATAAATTAGGAAATAAAGTTAATGTATAGCTTTTACCTTTGCTCGATTTTACAATTTTACTTTAATTTTCAACAACTCATATGGCAGTTTTTGTCTTCTAATATGTTATAAAGAAGTGAAATAAAAAATCTTTTTATAAGTCACATGACAGTTAATCTGTCACTATTTCTCATCCGTGCCTCAGTGCTCTGACAGTTAAGATGGACAAAATAAAAAAAATAAAAAAATCTCATTATCCACAAATAAATAAAAACCTGATGTTATTTATTTTTTTAAAAATGAACAAAATCCCGAAGCAGTAAAGGGCGGATTTTTTTTTACGAATAATAAGCAGCCGACTCTGGCGTCAATTTCTTCCACTCTCACGCCGAATTGACAGCAGCCAATAGTAGATTTCCACGTAAGAAAATCATTTACAAAAAGAGGCGATAGCATAGAGGTCCGCAGCGTTTTATGTTTTCACAAATAAAGATAAAGTTTTCTATTTATATCAAATAGGTATCCAACTCAGTAACTTCTTTTAAAATAACCAAATTCCTTCCATAACATTCAATTGTAAGTTATTTAACTGTCAAAATGTAAAAAGCATGTGACTTAAAAATAAAGAAAAGCAATCTATATACATTTTGGAAAAAATCATTCTGATCATTTGAACATAAATTCGATTTATTGAGATTATAGGTATTTGATTTGAGATATAAAAAAATTATTTAGACAAAAAATTTATTGTTATTATTGGTAAATTGTAATTTAATTTAAAAAATTTTGCGGGTTATTAGTTATTTGTAGGATAATGAATATGTCTTTTTTAATAAGGGGCATATTTGTTTATTATCAACGGAAAAATTAAATTCGTAGTCCAATATTTGTAAAATTCAGGGAGTCTTCTATTATTCCGTCTTTACTTGTAAACGACAGAGTGAGACTGAGAGTGAGGGAGCAAAATAAATGGAAAATAAAATGAAAATTAAAAATGCACTAAAAAGTGAAAAACAGAAAACACGTAACAGAAAGAAAAGGAACCGAAAAGACCCAGAGTCTCTCTCTTCTCTCTCTCTCTCTCTCTGTGTCTGTGTTGATTTTGGCTTCTTCATTTACGCTCATTTGAGTTTCTTCAGTTCGGCCTCACTGAATTTCTGGTACTTCAATTTAACTTAATTTAATCTAATTTCACGTTATGAGATTAAATTTTTTGTTTATTTTTTCTTTTTCAAATGACAGCTTAAAGAGAAGGACATGTGTCTCTTTGTGATCTGATCTCCGTAGTTTCAATCACATTATTCATAAATCAAATTCCTTTTATTCTTACAGAGTGTATGAATTGAAGATCTACATGAAGCTTTTGTGTATTTGGCCAACTCTCTTTTATTTATTTATTTTTGTTTGATTTCTATTTGTTTGTTGTTTTGTGTCAGAGAAAGCGAGCGAGCGAGTGTTTGGTACGCGTTGTTGGGTTTGGAATTTTGATTGGGAGAGAAGCTGGTGCGGTTTGAGTGAGTGTGTAATCCGGTGACTGTAATCTGGTACTTTTTGAGCATAATTTCAGTTGGTTGACGTGGTGAAGATTGATTGGATGAGTAATGAAGTGAGGGTTGCTGGTGGTGAATTACCGATGTTCTTCAGACCAAGAAACCAGATTTTTAGTTGACAAGAAGGGGGACTTCTTGGCATTTGCATTTCGGTAAGTTTTTGATTTGATCTTCGTTAAAGTTATCATTTTTACGGTAATATTTGCTGGGTTGTTCCTTTTATGGAGAATTTGTCACCAATTCTACCGTTTTTTTTTTCCTTTTGTGAATGTTTTGGTTTTGCAATCTTGGATATTGCCTGATTTTTGGTTTGTGGAATCAAATTGAATTGTAGTTTTCTGTGTGTGGGTTTTAGAAATTGGGAATTTTTCCATATAATTGATATGCATTTGCAAGTACTTTGCAGAAGTGGTTTCTTATTCTATTCTGGTTTTCCGAAATTTAGCTTCCAGTGCGGGGTTGATGAGCATATTGATAATGGAGAATGTAAAAGTTGTTAATGGGGTTTACGACTATTTGTTTGCTTTTGATGTGATAAAATTGATTTGTTTTATTTGCAGACTGCCGAGGAGCTAGCTAAACTGGTGTATTCATGCAAATGTCAAAGTCTCCCTCCCCTGAACCTCAAGCGCACGGATTCTCATCTACTTCTCAACCTAGGTTACTACATTTTTTTTCTTTTACTTTTATATACTTTTTCATTTTATTTATTTTTCTAAATGTGGCAACTGGGCTGTTCTTTTCATACTTCTAGGAAATAAAACTGTCATATGAATAATAGAAATTTTAGTTTTCAAAATGAGTGAAGACTGTCATCTGAATTGAACTTTTAACTGTCAGTAAATTTTTTTTTTTTAAAAAAAAACAGCATCTTCATTATAATGTTACTCTGGTAAGTGGAGAACTATTCTCTCTCTCTCTCTCTCTCTATTTTCTTTTTCCCCTCCTTTTACTATAATAAATCTTATTGATGTTAGATAATCATTCTTTCTTGTTGCCTTAAATGCTTTGAATTTGCTGTTATACACAGGGAATCTAATGGAACATCAGCAATGGACGATCCAGAAAGTACGATGTCGACAGTTGCCAAGTTTCTCGAACAACTACATGCCAACATGTCTTCACCACAGGAGAGAGAGCTTATTACAATGCGCATACTAACAATTGCCAAAGCAAAGAAGGAGGCTAGACTACTTATTGGGTCTCATGCCCAAGCAATGCCGTTGTTCATATCCATTCTTAGGAGTGGAACCCCTTTGGCAAAAGTAAATGTTGCTGCAACTCTGAGTGTTTTATGCAAAGATGAAGACTTACGATTGAAGGTGCTTCTAGGTGGATGCATTCCACCGTTACTCTCGCTTTTGAAGTCCGAATCCACTGAGACAAGAAAGGCCGCAGCAGAGGCTCTATATGAAGTTTCCTCTGGTGGTCTTTCAGATGATCATGTTGGTATGAAGATATTTGTAACAGAAGGTGTAGTTCCCACCTTATGGGATCAGCTCAATCCAAAAAACAAGCAGGACAATGTGGTACAGGGTTTCG
The DNA here is from genome assembly GCF_000493195.1 of Citrus x clementina. Classification (NCBI taxonomy): domain Eukaryota; kingdom Viridiplantae; phylum Streptophyta; class Magnoliopsida; order Sapindales; family Rutaceae; genus Citrus; species Citrus x clementina. The sequence continues at coordinate 37,576,639 of NW_006262201.1, read as the reverse complement.
TTACAGGGGCTTTGAGAAATCTTTGTGGAGACAAGGATGGCTATTGGAGAGCGACACTTGAGGCTGGGGGAGTGGATATCATTGTTGGTCTACTGTCTTCTGATAATGCTGCTGCCCAGTCCAATGCAGCTTCTCTGTTAGCTCGTTTGATGTTGGCTTTTGGTGATAGCATCCCCACAGTAATAGATTCAGGAGCTGTCAAAGCTTTGGTCCAGCTCGTGGGTCAGAATAATGATATTTCTGTTCGTGCTAGTGCTGCTGATGCTTTGGAGGCACTTTCTTCAAAGTCAATTAAAGCCAAGAAGGCCATTGTGGCTGCTGATGGTGTTCCAGTTCTCATTGGAGCTATTGTTGCTCCTTCTAAAGAGTGTATGCAAGGTCAGCGTGGCCAGGCTCTGCAGGGACATGCCACTCGTGCTTTAGCAAACATTTATGGTGGAATGCCTGCTTTAGTAGTATATCTTGGTGAACTATCACAGTCTCCTCGCCTAGCTGCCCCAGTTGCTGATATAATAGGAGCACTTGCCTATGCTCTGATGGTCTTCGAGCAAAAATCTGGTGTTGATGACGAACCTTTTGATGCAAGACAGATAGAGGATATTTTAGTGATGCTATTAAAGCCTCATGATAATAAGCTGGTTCAAGAGCGTGTCCTTGAGGCTATGGCGAGCTTGTATGGCAACATCTTCCTTTCACAATGGGTCTGCCATGCAGAAGCAAAGAAGGTGCTTATAGGACTCATAACAATGGCTACTGCTGATGTGCGGGAGTATCTGATACTTTCTTTAACCAAATTATGCCGTCGGGAGGTTGGCATTTGGGAGGCCATTGGCAAGAGAGAAGGAATTCAGTTGCTGATATCATTGCTGGGTTTATCTAGTGAGCAGCATCAAGAATATGCTGTTCAGTTGATAGCAATCTTGACTGAACAGGTTGATGACAGCAAATGGGCTATTACTGCTGCCGGTGGAATTCCTCCATTGGTACAGCTGTTAGAAGCTGGATCTCAGAAGGCAAGGGAGGTTGCAGCTCATGTTCTGTGGATTTTGTGCTGTCACAGCGAAGACATTCGTGCATGTGTTGAAAGTGCCGGAGCTGTTCCGGCATTCTTATGGCTTCTAAAAAGTGGTGGACCGAAAGGTCAGGACGCCTCAGCTATGGCACTTACAAAGCTTATCCGAGCAGCTGATTCTGCCACAATTAATCAGTTACTCGCTTTGCTTCTAGGAGACTCACCAAGCTCAAAGGCCCATGTTATTAAAGTTCTGGGTCATGTGCTTACAATGGCATTACAAGAAGATCTTGTGCAGAAGGGATCTGCTGCCAATAAAGGGCTGAGATCCCTTGTCCAGGTTCTCAATTCATCCAATGAAGAAAACCAAGAGTATGCAGCTTCTGTACTAGCTGATCTATTCAGTATGAGACAAGATATCTGCGGTAGTCTTGCAACTGATGAGATTGTGAATCCATGTATGAGGCTTTTGACCAGCAATACTCAAATGGTTGCCACACAGTCAGCTCGAGCGCTGGGTGCTCTTTCTCGTCCAACAAAAACTAAAACTACAAACAAAATGTCATATATTGCAGAAGGGGATGTCAAGCCTTTGATTAAGTTGGCTAAAACTTCTTCTATTGATGCTGCTGAAACTGCAGTTGCTGCACTGGCCAATCTTCTCTCTGACCCCGACATTGCTGCAGAAGTGCTGGTAGAAGATGTTGTTTCAGCTTTGACAAGAGTTTTGGCTGAAGGGACTTCAGAAGGGAAGAAGAATGCATCACGAGCCCTTCATCAGTTACTTAAGCATTTTCCAGTTGGTGACGTACTCAAAGGAAATGCACAATGCCGCTTTGTTGTTCTTACGCTTGTTGATTCCTTAAATGCAATGGATATGAATGGGACTGATGTTGCTGACGCTTTAGAAGTAGTTGCACTTCTTGCAAGGACAAAGCAAGGCTTGAACTTCACTTATCCGCCATGGGCTGCCCTTGCTGAGGTTCCGTCGAGCATAGAGCCTCTTGTGTGCTGTCTAGCTGAGGGACCTCCTCCATTGCAAGATAAGGCAATAGAAATTTTGTCAAGGCTTTGTGGGGATCAACCAGCTGTTCTTGGTGATTTTTTGATAGCAAGATCAAGTTCCATTGGTGCTTTAGCTGATAGAATCATGCATTCATCCAGTCTTGAAGTGAGAGTTGGAGGGGCAGCATTACTCATATGTGCTGCAAAAGAGCACAAAAAACAATCAATGGATGCTCTTGATCTGTCAGGATATTTAAAACCTCTTATATATGCTTTAGTGGATATGATGAAGCAGAATTCTAGCTGTTCCTCTTTAGATATTGAAGTCAGAACTCCAAGAGGTTATATGGAAAGAACTGCATTTCAGGAAGCTGATGACTTCGATGTTCCTGATCCAGCGACTATCTTGGGGGGTACAGTAGCCTTGTGGTTGCTTTTAATAATTTCTTCCTTTCTTAGAAACAATAATGTCACTGTAATGGAAGCTGGTGCGCTTGAGGCTCTCTCTGACAAACTTGCTAGTTATACTTCTAATCCACAGGTATATGACCTATTTAGCCTTCCAAATTGTTGAGAACTCTCTCTCTCTCTCTCTCTCTCAGAGGCACATATACACCCCCCCCCCCCCTCTGTCTGCTGCATGCATATCTAGAGTCTAAATCAAGAAATTTCATTGGTAATTGCTCTTGTAGTTGTCATTTCCTCTTTACAACAGTTGTATACCTTGTCTAGTTGGAACCCCTCCTTGCAGCTGGGATATTAGAGACACTAGTCCTATGATGTTAGCAATAAATTATTTATTTAGCTAATATAATTATATAAATTTAACTGTTTGGGTTGTGGTGATTTAGGGGCTTCAGACAATAGTTAAGACAGATAAAAATGGCAAAGGCAGAACTTTGGGGAATGTTTATTCAGCTAATATTGTCGTTTGGCTCTTTAAACTTCAGCTTCCTACAGGAGTACAAGTTGCATTTTGAGTGCCTTTTATTCAACCTTCTCAGGGCATAGTGTAAAATGCCTCAGGGAAAACAATATTGAAAATGTTACTTTTTTCATGTGGAGAATTTATATCTGCCACGCTATATGCAGCAAGTTGATGACTGCAGATGAATCATAGAATGCGTGAAGATGAGAGAGAACAGAATTAGTGACCAATTGGATATGGGACTTGCTTGCAATTTAATTCTGATATTGTGGACTTTTGGAACCAAGACTGTTACTAATTCAGTTATGCTCTAACGAATTAGGTCAAAATATGAAATTTTGAGGATTGCTGAAAAGAGCTATAGAAATGCCCGTGTTTTAAGTTGTCTTATTATGCTTACATCTAGTTTCTATTTGGATTTCCTAGTCCAAATCTGATTGCATCACACACCAATATAAGATTCAGAAACTGTTTACGACTGGGAGGACCAATAGCGAATAGCCTACGTAAAACTACATGAAAGCTGTCTTTTTTCAAGGGTGTTATTTCCTTCTTTCCCATTTCTGACTGCTTAGGAACCCCTGGTGTAATTATCTGGGTTTCATCCCTTTATCTTTCATGTAGCTTGTGTCTCATAGATGGTATTGTGAATGTTTGGGGTGTAAAACTCATCCAATTATGACCGATAGCTAAGCCAGAACTTGTGACTTTGCAGGCTGAATTTGAAGATACTGAGGGTATTTGGATTAGTGCCTTGTTCCTGGCCATTTTGTTTCAAGATGCAAATATTGTTCTGTCTCCTGCAACTATGCGCATCATACCTGCACTTGCTCTTCTGCTGAGATCTGATGAAGTGATTGATAGATTTTTCGCTGCACAGGCAATGGCTAGTCTTGTTTGTAGTGGAAGTAAGGGAATAATTCTTGCTATTGCAAATTCAGGTGCTGTTGCTGGGTTGATAACACTAATCGGTCACATAGAATCTGATACGCCAAATCTTGTAGCTTTATCAGAAGAATTTTTCTTGGTGAGATATCCTGATGAAGTTGTTTTGGAAAAACTTTTTGAAATCGAGGATGTAAGAGTTGGCTCTACTGCACGCAAATCTATTCCTCTGTTAGTGGATATCTTGAGACCAATACCAGATAGGCCAGGTGCCCCTCCTGTTGCTGTTCGACTCTTAACCCAGATTGTCGATGGTAGTGATACAAATAAATTAATCATGGCTGAAGCCGGAGGTCTGGATGCTTTAACGAAATACCTGTCCTTGAGCCCTCAAGACTCAACAGAAGCCACCATAACAGAATTATTTAGAATATTGTTTAGCAATCCTGATCTTATTCGATATGAAGCATCACTTAGTTCCTTGAACCAACTCATAGCTGTTCTACATCTGGGATCAAGAGGTGCTAGACTTAGTGCCGCAAGGGCCCTCCATCAACTTTTTGATGCCGAGAACATTAAAGATTCTGACTTAGCCGGGCAGGCCGTTCCACCATTGGTTGATATGCTTACTGCTGCATCAGAGTGTGAGCTAGAGGTTGCTCTTGTTGCTTTGGTTAAGTTGACATCAGGAAATACTTCAAAAGCATGTTTATTGACTGATATAGATGGAAATCTACTTGAAAGTCTATACAAAATATTATCATCCAATTCCTCCTTGGAATTGAAGAGAAATGCTGCAGAACTTTGTTTCATTATGTTTGGTAATGCTAAGATCATCGCAAATCCAATTGCTTCTGAATGCATACAACCCCTTATATCACTCATGCAGTCTGATTTAAGTATTGTTGTGGAATCTGCGGTTTGTGCTTTTGAGAGATTATTGGATGACGAGCAACAGGTTGAGCTTGTAGAAGGTTATGATGTGGTAGATCTCCTTGTTCGCTTGGTGTCTGGGACAAACCATCGACTTGTTGAAGCTACTGTGTGTGCTCTTATAAAGTTGGGGAAAGACCGGACCCCGCGCAAATTGCAGATGGTTAAAGCTGGTATTATTGACAATTGTCTTGACCTTCTTCCTGTTGCACCCAGTGCATTGTGCTCTACCATTGCTGAACTATTCCGCATTTTGACGAATAGCAGTGCAATTGCTAGGAGCTCTGATGCTGCAAAGATAGTAGAACCACTTTTCATGGTTTTACTTCAACCAGACTTCAGTCTGTGGGGACAGCACAGCGCTTTGCAAGCGCTCGTGAATATTTTAGAAAAACCACAGAGCCTTGTAACTTTAAAGCTTACTCCAAGCCAAGTCATTGAGCCTTTACTATCATTTTTGGAATCTCCATCTCATGCTATCCAACAGCTTGGCACAGAATTGTTGACTCATCTACTTGCACAGGAGCATTTCCAGCAGGACATCACCACAAAAAATGCAGTTGTCCCACTTGTGCAGCTTGCTGGAATTGGAATATTGAACCTACAGCAAACAGCAGTAAAAGCATTGGAAAAGATCTCCACAAGCTGGCCGAAAGCAGTTGCTGATGCTGGAGGTATTTTTGAGATTGCAAAAGTTATTATTCAAGATGATCCTCAACCGCCTCATTCATTGTGGGAATCAGCTGCCTTGGTGCTCTCCAATGTTCTGCGTTTCAACACTGAATATTATTTTAAAGTTCCAGTTGTGGTTCTGGTCAAAATGTTGCACTCAACACTGGAGAGCACCATCACTGTGGCTCTTAACGCTTTACTCATTCATGAAAGGACTGATGCTTCAAGCGCTGAACAGATGACTCAAGCTGGTGTCATAGATGCTTTGTTGGATTTACTAAGATCCCATCAGTGTGAAGAAACTTCAGGAAGGTTGCTTGAAGCTTTGTTTAACAATGGGAGGATACGGCAGATGAAGGTATCCAAGTATGCAATTGCACCTTTATCACAGTATCTGTTAGACCCCCAAACCAGATCAGAGTCTGGCAAGCTTCTTGCAGCCCTTGCCCTCGGGGACCTCTCTCAGCATGAAGGACTAGCTAGAGCCAGTGCTTCAGTTTCTGCATGTCGTGCACTGATAAGCTTGCTAGAGGATCAATCAACAGATGAAATGAAAATGGTTGCAATTTGTGCATTGCAGAACTTTGTTATGTGCAGTAGAACTAATAGGAGAGCTGTTGCAGAAGCTGGTGGCATATTAGTTGTTCAAGAGCTATTATTGTCTACCAATGCAGAAGTAGCTGGACAGGCAGCATTGCTAACCAAATTTTTATTTTCCAATCACACACTCCAAGAGTATGTTTCAAATGAGCTTATCAGATCTTTGACAGGTAAGTTACATTTTACTTCTTAGTAAAAAGAGGATGAATTCTATTAATATTAGACCCCCTCTTTACCCCCATATTGCTTAAAGTTAGGGTTTCTAGTTGAATCCTCTTTATCACATATTTTTAAATTTTCACTTAACACCTAAAAAACGTCAACTCTGCCTTGTTTTTCGGTTTTTATTATTGTTGGAGTTAACTTGTAAGAAATTAGCCATTGTCAATCAGTCATAAGTCTTGCAATGTCCAAACAGATACCTCAAAAAGTGAACCATTTTCCCATTAACTGTAAGGTAAATTATATTTCCTACCACAAAATCATGTTGAGACGGCTTGCTGCAGAACAGTAGACACCTTGGCAATCTTAAACTTACTTTTTGTTTGTTGTTGTACTAATATTTTTCTATTCTGTATATCTTCTGGTAGTGGTGATTATCACTTGTTTTGAAGCTCCTTTTTGCCATCTAAATAATGAAACTGCAAATGCTTTTTTGAGCAGCTGCACTAGAGAGAGAGTTGTGGTCCACTGCAACAATTAATGAAGAGGTTTTGAGGACCTTACATGTGATATTTATGAACTTTCCTAAACTTCATACTTCTGAAGCAGCCACTCTATGTATCCCGCATTTGGTTGGAGCACTCAAGTCTGGCAGTGAGGCTGCTCAGGGGTCTGTGTTAGATACACTATGCTTGTTAAGAAATTCTTGGTCGACTATGCCAATAGATGTTGCAAAGTCTCAAGCCATGATTGCCGCTGAAGCAATTCCTATTCTGCAAATGCTCATGAAAACTTGCCCACCAAGTTTCCATGAGAGAGCGGACAGCTTGCTGCACTGCTTACCTGGGTGTTTGACCGTTACCATTAAGCGTGGCAACAACCTAAAGCAGACAATGGGAACCACTAATGCATTTTGCCGATTGACAATAGGCAATGGTCCTCCACGGCAAACCAAGGTAATATTCACAATCTTCATAATCTGAAATTCATATTCTTGCAAATCTTCATAAAATGCCTTGATTCTACATTGAAGGAGGTGGCTTAATCCAACAAGGTTTCAAGACCAATTGCCGTGTAAATTGCTGATTGTATATAAATTTTTGAAGTACTGATTTGCTACTGTGTTTCTTATTAATAAACCATGTTGTATTATTATTAGGTTGTGAGCCACAGTATTTCTCCAGAGTGGAAAGAAGGATTTACATGGGCCTTTGATGTACCTCCAAAAGGACAAAAACTCCACATCATATGCAAAAGCAAAAATACTTTTGGAAAGGTAATTAGATATCCAAATCTAAGCTTTAAGCACTTTTGTTGCATTCAACAAGGCTGTTCATTCAATTGTTGCAATCAATAGTCTGGTGTTAATCACTGATTCACTGTTCCAAGAGCAAATATACCCATTATATCGGAAATAGTTAAAATGTCAATTACAGGAAAAGTGTTGCTTTTCTTTTTTTTACCCCCTCGTGTCATTGCTTATTTATTGGTAGAGTACATGCCCTGCATAATGTTCGCACTTTCTAGTGCTAATTGTGATAGTGGTTCTCTTTCAGTCAACGCTTGGGAAAGTTACAATCCAAATTGACAAAGTTGTTACGGAAGGTGTATACAGTGGTTTGTTCAACCTAAATCATGACAACAACAAAGACAGCTCCTCCAGAACGCTTGAAATTGAGATTATCTGGTCCAACCGGATATCAGATGAAAGCATATAAGAAAAATTGTAAGATAATTTTTGTCCATGCATGGGAGTGAAGTATTGACAAAGCTGACTGAAGAAGTATGAACAGTTAACCCTTTGATGGGAAGCAAACTTGCTTGTAAGTATTTATATCTTACAAAGGTCCAGTTTTGTAATGTCTGCTGAAGATTATGTTGCTTAAGATGTAAAGTTAAAAAATAAAAAAAGCGAAAAAAAAAGTTTGTCATGGAGTTAAAGAGTCCAAAGGAGTTCCCACGGTAGGGATTATGAAAGATGTGTAGAAGATTTTGTACAGGTCAGAATGAGTCTGTAGGTATTTAGCAAAAACACTAGTAAAAAGATGGCGTTTTGAGAAAATTATGAAATTGGGGTTTTGGCACTAAGTGCTGCCTTTGTATTGCTTCGTGTGCCTGTATTTTACAATATATTTACACAAAAGTTTCACAAAATTAAAGATGCTGTTGCTTGTTTTGCAATTGTTATTGCCAAAATTTGTCATGTTTGTACAAGCATATTACTTGTAGGCTATTTTGTTGCCATGCAAGCATTTTTAAAAAGATGATGCGCATGGTGGAGCGCTGTGAATTGCGAAGAAATAAGGACGATTTGTTGCATCTAATAACCTTTTCCCCAAAACACTAGAATTTTGAGACTGATTCAGCGTTGCGAATAAAGATCAGACTTCTTATGTGCAAATTTCAGCATCGTGGCCAAACAAGTGCGGAGGAGAAATCTCTATCTGGAAAAGGAAGCTGGACAAGTATATAATAAATACACAATCTGATCTTAAAACCCTCTACAAATATATGGCCAGACATACAACTTTACATTCTTCAACGATTCCCGGCTTCTGTAGTGTTTTAATGGTCTCGAACTGAAATAAAAAAATAGACACAAGTACATCCTGGGAAACCATTCATTGGTGAATTGTTGGAAATCAAGAGTGAAATGGTGACGGATATATGTCCAGACTAGATAAAGACATCTATTTTGCAGCAGCAACAATAGCAGATCGAGCTTGCGTGAAAGTAGAAATGATTGATCCAAGCTGTAACTTATCATTGCATCCAAAACTCAACCTATACCTGCAAATTGTGAACACAATACAATCAATGAGACTCAAACCTTTATTATATACAGCCATTTAATTAACAACTACAAAAAGGTTCGAAAGCCCACAGACTGAGAGAAAAATTATTTTCCATCCTGACAGGATACGTCATTACATAATCTTGTGGCAATTTACTGTATCACTGATACTTGAATCTAATTACATTATATTCTGGAGTGAGACAAATAATTTTCATATCTATCTCGTTACAACAAACAGTAAAGCATGGCAAACTAGTAGGAGATGGATACTCACTCTATGTCAGCCAAATCATTCATTAGCCGGACTCGAACATCCGATGGCATCTTAATCTTAAAAACAAACCTGCAGAAAAAGGCTACTGAGATGAGATCACAGAATTAAAATTACGCCTAGAAGTTTACATCTTATACAATAAAATGTACTTTACATTGTCACTTCCCTCACAATATCTACCAACGCCAATCCTTTCCTCATTTTCATTTCAGATATTCCTACAGAAAGGTATAAGTGGGAAAATAAGGAAGACATGTTACTACAGCAGCAAAACAAATAACACCAATCGGATAATAAACGAAAGATTTTGAATACGCTTGAAACTATCCGCAAATGATTCGTTCAGAAGCCAGTAAGATATTTGCTCAATGTCCTTGGGCAAAGGGTTTCCAGTGCACAAGTATACAGCTTCTTCTGTAATTTGCTGAGACGCCATATGTGTTGACTGCATTTATAAAAATAAAATCCTAAATTGATTTTGTCTCCATCAACAAAAAGATGAATAAACAGATAGGCAGCAGGATCTTAATGCATGTGTGGATAGTTAAACGTGTCTATATTGTAAACTATAAGCTGCCTGTAAGATGACAGATAAGCCAGAGAGACTAAAATGGCCCATAGGATTCAGTAAGAGTATACAACAGCAGCATAAGAGAAGTAACAACCATGTCAAGACTGCATCAGCATAAAATTAGACTTTCTATGGGCCTCACTAACCCCACTAAAGAAAGAACGAGGGAAGTAATCGTCAGTAATCATGATTCAAAGTGTGTAAGCTCTTGCTTTACAGTGACAGGGATTTTACCACAATAACATCATATATGCCAAAAAAAAAAAAAAGGCCCACATATAACATTTTACTCTTAATTTGATATGGTTACTGCTGTTAGAATTGCAATAACACTACTCAATATAAATATCCCTAACGACATAACTAAACTTAAGGATCTTAAACCTGCAAAATGTTCAAGGCCTTTCTCATATCACCATTGCAAAGCCGTACAAGCGCTGCCAAGCCACCCTCGGTTACATCAAGGCTGGTCAAAAAAAAAAAAATTTCATTAGATCAAATCATAGCACAAGTTTATGTTACATTGTCCAATCAAAAAAACCTGCAACCATACGGACACTTACTGAAGCATATAACTTCTTTATACCATCATAGTATTGCAGAGAAACCGAATATTTAATTTTTTTTAAAAAAAAGAATTAATATCCTTTCGCTTCAATAGTATTATAAACACATACAAGAATGCTAGATAAGTGAGTCCTAAAAATCCTCGGTCCACCACTCCATCAGTAATTCTTTTCAAATCAAGTCAAATCATGCTCTTGAATTCGTGAACTAGATAGGGAAGGTCAAGTGTTAAAAGAAAACAAACCTTCAAGCATTTTACAAACCCATAATTAATAAGTACAATCAAAGCAATAGTAATACTTACCTTATATGCTCTAAGGGAAATAATTTGGAAAAAGAAGTACACTTTTGTTATCTAATTATTGTCACACTGCCTCGATGACGAATATACAATATGCAACAATATGATTTACAAAAGTATTTGTACAAAAGAGACTTAAGAATGGTCAGAAAATTACAATTCAAACTTTAAAGAACAATGAACTCTGGATGAATTCATGCAGAATCAAGAATAATGTAACAGATAATCCACACCATCCAGTTTTCTAATAAATAACAACAAAATGAAACGATACATAAATCAAATGGGAAAAATAAATGAAAAGATACCTAAATCAAATGGAAAAATAGAGAGAGAAGAAATACTTACCCTTCAGCCTCTATTACATGTTTGAGACGCTCAGTCACATGAACAGGTTCAAGAGGAGCAAATCGGAATCTGGTACATCTAGACTGCAGTGCTGGAATAATCTTGTTGACCTGATTACAGATAAGCGCAAACCTAGTGTTCTTCGTGTATTTCTCAATCACTATACAGAACACACACGCCAGAAAGCAGGATGTCAGAAACTTAACTAGGAGACAGAAAACGTAATATAGTGGACGAGAAGGAGTTCTTACCTCTACGCAAGGCAAACTGAGCATCCTTTGTCATGGCATCAGCCTCATCAAGCAAGACCAGCTTGACTGATGCCTTTACACTGTAAAGACAAAACTCTTTTAGTAATCAGCAATTGCTGTAAAGCCAAGATCAGGGTATTACTTTGAGAGATATTATGTGAGCAGAGACATATTCATTGAGTGACAAAAATGCATGTTTAGCATCAATAAGCTATCCCCATATCCAAGGCATTTATAGAAAGGAAATAACAATCTATTCTCATCTTTGGCAGTGTTGAAAAGTCAAGATGTTGATAAGGAGTAAAATAGTAAAATAAATTGTAGTAGTGAGTAACCCAATTCGGGATAGTTGATTAGAACCAATGAATCCTCAACCAAAGTCATAGAATGTTTAGGAACCATTCAAAGTTTCCCAGTTTAGTTACTAAGGAGAAAATCTCACAAAACTTGTCCCACATAGTGGAAATTGTAATGCCCATTCCGCCTAAGTTAGCTGTTATAGAAAATTGGCATATTCTAAATTCAAGACATGCATCAGAAAATTGACTATTCTCAACAATTGTATAACGATGTATTTCAACAACTAGAATCACACACACACACATATCATAATAATACAAATGCCGCAAATCATGTGCGGATAGCAATTAGTTTACCCAAATGAGAAGCTTTGAGTGCTAGCAAAATCTTGGATCTGTTGCCGCACAACGTCAATTCCTCTATCATCAGACGCATTCAGCTCCAGAATCATATTGTGATATTGTGCTCCATAAAGCTTCCGTGCAACAGCAAGAATGGTAGATGTTTTGCCTGTGCCGGGAGGACCATACAGCAGAAGATGGGGCAGTCTGTTCTCGCTAGTCAACCTATCAACTATTTAACCGCATTAAAAACAAACAAAAAGTGTATCAGAAAAATGTGATTCTTCATTCGATTGCTACCAGCCATTGGATACGAAAACCATTGCATCCAACAATGTGTTAAAACTCAAACCGTGCAATATTTTCCGTATCTGGATTTTATTTTCTTGCAATATCTCCAGAAACAAACAGGAAATTAGAAGAAACAGTCAGGGAATGTAAACCCTAGAAAATAGATAATAGAGTTTAAAAAAAAATTACTGGTATCAACAATGTCGCGATGAGCGGCCACGTCAGCGAGGGACTGAGGTCGGTACTTTTCGACCCAAGGAGAGGCTTTAATGTCGGGTGGCGTGCCTGAAACGATGACGTTTTTCCCGTTGTCTTTTGGTTTCAAGTTCTGGTTCTCGTCTTCGTCGAAGTCCATAAGCGACACCGTTTCCGCTTCCGCCATTTTGTTTGCTGGCCTCGCTCTCTCTTGCTCTCTCTCTCTGTCTCTCTCACTCTCACACCCGCCTTTCGCTGCTCGATTCACAGTTGAGGGTACGCTCACTGCCACTGCAGGGAGTGTGGAAGCTTGGGCCGTGTTTTTTTTTTTGGGTTGTGTGACGGCGCCAATGCCCAATCAGGTTCTACGGGCGGATCGGGCGGCAATTTTCGGGTTTCCAAAACCGGGCCGGATTAAAGGGCTTGAAAATTGCCCTTGTTTTTAATTTTTTTTCTCTTTTTCAATGATTTTGATACTTGAATAATTCACTCATTAATAACTATTGAGGTTTATTAATCTATCAAATAATCAAATGTTTACAATGAGTTTGTAGCCCATTTATAACTCATGCGTTGAATAATTTTGGGAGCATGAGTTTCAGACTCGACTTTCCTTTAATAGGGATTTATTTGACTCTCAACTTTATGAGTATAATAGATTTCCCTCCCATGTTAAAGTGAGGGTTATTGTTCAAGTAGTGCCATATTAAAATTATAAAAAAAATTATAAAACAGAGTCCCAATTAATGTCTGATTGTAAAATATCAGTAGAGATCTGATTGTAATATATTATTATATAAAAATAATAATCAACTTTTTAATATGTCAAATTCTTTGTTCTAATAGATGAAGATTGCTTCACTTGACATTACAAATATTGCGATTTGAAAAGTGTCGTGTTATTTTTTTTTTCATATGGTCAAAATTCCGTATTTATATATTTTATTCTAAATAACGAAATCTATATCTTGTATTTCAAAACTTGTGTAATTGAAAAAAAATTAGAATACATAGTGGTAGATAATCTACACCTAAACTTGACTTGAACGTGTGTTTGATTTCCATTTGAAAAAAAAAATGATTAATGCTTAACTTCAAATGTCTAGATATGAAATTTATTGTCATTTGATATGTCAATCATCTATTGATAGTATGTGAGAGATAATTGCTTCACATGCCCTATAAAACTTTCAAGATTATTTAAATACACGAAAAACATAATTTTAGGACATTTTCATGGATACTCTAAAAATAAACATGAATTTACCAAAATATCCTTAACTCAAAATAGACATGTATTACATGATTATTGTAACATGACTTATTTTGTTTTAGATATGACTAAGATCACTTATTTTGCTTTGGGTCTCTCGTGACTCATAACATTATGAATAACAAAGTATTTAATTATGTTTTTTCTTTCTTTCCTTTTTTTGGGGAGTGAAATTTACTGAGTTGATTATTTATGTAATTATCACTTGATCATGTAATATAGGACATTTAGTCGTGTAATACATGACTTCAAAATGAAAAACAAAGTTTTTTAACTCTATATCGTCATTGCTTTTAATTGCAATAAGTGGCATTTGATCAAACATCTTAAACTTAAATTTCATTGTGATTTTACATTTTGAAAAAGTCAACGTCAATGACTCGAGATACCTTGTCCACCAATTTTGAATATGTTGTTGATTGTGATACTATTGTTCTTCTAGCTTTAAAACATTTGAACTCATACTCGTCATTTTGTTCAATTCATTGTCCATTGAATATATGTCAAATATGTCAAACAATAACATCAAATATTCAAATTTAATATATAAATAATTATACGACCTACATGACGTACAAGACCATATTAATTTCATGACCTACATGATTTACACAACCTACACTACTACTCGTGTAAGTCACGCCACCACATTCCATGTATTATACGACTTCGAAATCAATATACGGTATTACGTGTAATTCGTAACATTTTCACCTTAATGTATATTTAGTAGGTACATCTTCCTAAAAAAATGTAATTAAACAACATAGATTGTATATATTTTGACAACATGTAGGGAAAATAGTGAAAAGAATAGAACATTATAAAAGGGAGAAAAATATCTATATACTCACTTTTTATAAGAAAAATGTAAAATTTAAAGACCCAACAATATTAATATATCTTCTTGGGTTATTTAACGAGTAATGTACCATCTTTCAATTAAAAAAGTATGAATGTTGAATATGTGAATAAGTAATTTATATTTAGTTGAGAGGTTTTGAAGGATGATTTCAGTGTAAGAAAATAATGAAAGAGTAGTTCATTTGATATCCTTACTAAGGATATTTTAGCTATCCATGTAAAACAAAAAATGGAGGCGTATTTAAATAATTTATAAACTGTTGAAGGGTATTTTATTAAAACTCCATTATTTAATGATCACATTGTTAGTGATACAAAAAAAAATCAACTATTATTTAACATGTGGTAGTCTTTAATTAGTAACAATATATTATTTGAGATATAAATTTTATGTCCAAACGTTCTAGTTGACACCCAGACCACCATTGCTCGGATGCCTCTACAGCCCAAGTTTATACCTCTAGCCCAACAACATGATTCTAAGTTACATTAATTTCCCACCCAAGGATATTGACAAGAGTACGCTATTGACCTATTGGGACTTTTTCATTAATAGACGTCACTGTGTTTTGTTATGAACAAAAATTCTTCGTAGAACTTTAAATTTTCAGTAATTAGACCTATAAGGAAAGAGATCGAGCTCAAGTGGTTGCCGTCATTGGACTTCAAATGGGAAAAGAATTTTTGAGTAAGATCAAGCGGAGAAGAGATGGTATTTGAAATACATCAAGGAAAATGGTTTTATTTTTATATTTTTAATAATATTTTTGCAGGCAATTTTGTAATAAAATACAAAAACTGGTAGTTCATTGATATTTTGTAAAATGTAAGAAATTTCATGCCTGTCCTGAGACATTTGCATAGTCTCTTCCTAATATGTAAATATATATACTATATAGCTCGGTACTTTTGCCCAATTGTCGTTACCATGTTTAGCATAAATTAGCAAGAATATTTAAAAGACATGCAAATATGTAATCAATGCAACATGCTATTGCAATGTCTCGATGCGTGACACCTACGACCTTTCGTACGAATGAGTAAATGACTTATTCAAATTCAAATTATCAAATCGAAAGCGTCACCCTGTGTGATATCATTATTCATAAAAGCAAAGGGGAGCTTGCGAATTGTATAGCCATGGCCAGATGGCCCATTGCTACTATTGTGCTACTGACAATTCAAATATAATATCATTTTAAGAGACTTCCCCATATTGATTGGCATCAATTTTACCTTGTATGTGGTACTTATGGTAAAAATCCGGTCAAGCCTGGTTATTGATTATATCAATAACCAGGCGTGATTTCGGAAAAAAAACATAAAAAAAAGGCATATCTTGGCATCAATTTATCTAATACAACAAATAAAAATTACATAAAAATAAAATTGAAACCTTTAAAATGTTGAATCAATATTATTCTGCCAGCTAGTTTGATACTTTTTTTTTTGGGTTATAAAGTTCTTATCGGTAATGCATATCTTAGAGTGCATGTTTCCTTTACGAAACCTATGAATTAATATTTTCCCACCAAATTGATAAATTTTAAAATATTTGTAAAATAATATAAAAACCTGGTTTGATTTCAAAAGCCGCCACTTCATCTTATTAATCTTATCGCTTGGCATCAAATTCCTACCAAACTTTTGGTACCAATTATATTCTTGTGTCGGGGTTTAAATTATATTCTAGTGAAGTGTGCTCATCATGCCATCAAAATTCGAAATTGAGGTAAGAACATAGCAAAATCACAAAAAAAAAGATAAGTTTAAAATAATTCTTGCCAAGTTCGAGCATCAAATTTCACCAAAAATATCTATTGATAAAGTTAACATAAATTGACAGTTATACTTGTAAATTCTAATAGTTGATTTCATCAGTGGTCTTTTTTTGTGAAATTCGATGGCACTGGCACCCTGGAATTCTGGAACGGATCCGGATAAAAGAAAATACAAACTATAAGTCTTATTTGTTATTCTACTAAAGTGTAGGGAGACAAATGTTATTGATCCATTTTGAAATTCAACGGAAACACCAAGGTCCAATTTGACATTACACTCGAATGAAATAAAACGGACAGACGGAGCGCACATTACAGTCACTGTCACAGACTCACGGACAGACCAATTCAAAGCGCCAATTAGGAAATAAAAAATTAAAGCTTCGTTTTGGAGGGAGCGAAGCTTATACATACGAAAGTCCAAAAGGCGGCAGGGACAGCCTCAGCCCCAGCTCCTTGCCGGCACGTGACTCCCACCTGACACCCACTCTTTTCTCTCTCTAAAACAAATCCCTTCCCTCCCTCCTTCTCTCTCTAAAAACCAAAAAAGAAAAAAATTCACTTCCTTTCCTTTCGCCGTCCTCCAAAATGTCCGCCACAAGCGGGCCCCGCAGGTCCTCCATTTCCCCCTTCCGTTCGCGCAAGTCACCTGCCCAACCGCCGCCTCCAGCAAAGCCGACCGGTAGGCCCGCGACTCCGTCTTCAACGACGTCGTCTCGGCCGCCCTCGAGGCTGTCTGCTTCTCCAGCAGCGTCAGTGAGCCACAGCCCCAGCCCGACCACTCTGCCTCTTGACCGGCCAGAAACCAGCAAGTCCAAAGAAAATGTGATGGTCACCGTCAGGTTCCGCCCCCTCAGGTAGCTTTAAACGTCGTCGTGTAGACTTGTGTTTGACTTTTTTTTTTTTTTTGGTAGAGGGAACAAAACTTAAAGAATTTAAAAAATGTTGCAGTCCACGGGAGGTAAATAAAGGAGACGAGATAGCGTGGTATGCAGATGGTGATTACACTGTGAGGAACGAGTACAATCCTTCTATTGCTTATGGTTTTGGTTAGTATTGTCAGTTACTTTTTAATTAATCATTAATTGTACCTAGTTTAATTATTTTTTGTTGGTGACTACAGCAAATGATTATGTGTCACCTTTTAGTTTCATAAAAAAATAAATGTAATGTACCTAATCAGTTTTAATTATATGATTGAGTTTTGTGTAATGGAAATGGAATATTATAGTTAATGTATTTTATTATTATTATTAGTTATAATATTAGAAAATGTTAGTGTGAGGCCGTGAGCCAACTGCTTTTCTTTTTGTGAAATTTTCTGATTCTTGGTCTTGAAGTTTTATTGAATATAATCTTTGAGTACTGGCTTGTTTAGTTGTGAAGCATTCATGTGGCATTTGAATTCTGAAGTAGTTCCGGTACTATATAAGCATAGGCTGGTTTTTGGATACACAAGTCTTTTTGACCATTTGATGTGTTGGAAGATATGATAAATCTTGGAAAATAAGCTTTGCAAAATTTAGTAAATGAATTACCTTTTACTTCTTTCGTTTCTTGAAAGATCTTATGTTTACTGTATCTCATGGTGCTCATAGAAATTTCTTTTTTCCCCTACTTTTTGGTTGTTCTTTGTGTATGTGGTGCAGATAAGGTGTTTGGTCCGGCAACAACAACACGCCATGTGTATGATGTTGCTGCTCAGCATGTTGTAAATGGAGCCATGCAAGGGATAAATGGTAAACAACAAGTCTGGAAATATGCTGCTTTTGCTAGGGAATAAATATTGCTATTGGCATACAACAATGGCGGTCATTTTCTTTGAATGCCATCAAGTAATTATTTTTTTTCATTTTAAATTATTTGTGAACTCAATTAATAATTGGCCTATATTTGTGCAGGCACAGTGTTTGCGTATGGTGTTACTAGCAGTGGGAAGACTCATACAATGCATGTGAGTTACTGAATGGAAGGATCCTTTAACAATCTGCACCTTGTTTGGCCCATTCTTGATATATCAATTCCTTTTTCACGTTTTAGGGGGAGCAAAAGTCACCTGGAATTATTCCATTAGCAGTGAAGGATGTTTTTGGAATTATTCAAGAGGTAGTGGATTTTTTTTCCAGTTAACACTTGGATCGGATCGATTGCGGTTTTTTCTTTTTTCCCCCTCCTCATTTTGTGTTTATCTGGTTTGCAATATGTCAGACACCTGGGCGGGAGTTCCTTCTTCGTGTTTCATACTTGGAAATTTACAATGAGGTCTGTCCCATTGTACTTTTTTTTGGCTAATTATTATTTTTTAACCTTGGTGTACCTTTAGTTAAAAACGTTTTGCTTTCAAGGGGAGTTTTGATAGCAAAAAGTTCCTTCACATTATGAGTTTTCTGAAGGCTGAAGAAGAAACAAATAATTATAAGGCAAAAGTTCTCTTTGATTTGTGTTGCTGGATTTCTTCTGTCTCCCTAGGCTTTCAGTGTAAAGGTGGCTGAGTATTTTGGAAGCTTGATGCTGTTTAGGAAACTCTGCTGCAATGAAGCCCTTGAGAATGTTTGCATTTACATCTTTGGAACAATTTAGCATCATTTTATCATTTTGCTTTGCTTTGGTAGTGGCTTCCTTGAATTTAACCAGAAATTAATTATAAATCTCATAAACAAACTTGAAGCACATATTGCTTCCTGAGTTTACAGTTTTATTTAATATGGTTCACCAAACATCTACCTTTTAGCTTTCTTGGCAAGTCATGTTTAGTTAGAAGTTCTTCTGTTAGCAACTATGGCCGTGCAAAATACACCTAAGAGTACTTCTGAATACGCATTTAGGGCCCTTGGTGCACGGAGTTGTTTTGTTTCTGTATATTGCATGTTCTTTCACTGATTATTACAATTGTTTGTCATTATTGATTGAAGGAAAATAATTTGGTATTAAATTCTTTGATCATTAAGTAAATATCATTGACTGATTTCTCCGGTGTTTATGGGGCCAAGTTCCTCTGCTTAAATGAGCTTACCTGGGCCTGCAATAGACTTCTGGGTATTAATTATTGAGGAATTGGAATGGAAATAGTTCTTCACCATACATCATCCATAACAGTCACATGTCATTGGATCTTGAAAGGCTGAGTCAAGTTGAGATCAGCACAGTATCCAAATCATATGTTTTTGGTGCCACTGTTTTACCATGTGAATGATTGAATCAAATTCTACAGACTGCAGAGTTCTCACGTAAATAACTTTCTGATTACTCTAGATAAGCGAAGCAAATGTCATCGTGTCTTTAATGAACAATATACTGATCGAAAAGTATTACTATTATCTTTCTTTCAGGTCATCAATGACTTGCTTGATCCAACGGGCCAGAACCTTAGAATACGAGAGGATGCTCAGGTAATAAAGTTATACAGTCAGATTTTCTCTTCCTACCTCTCTACTTTTCCATTGCTTCCATGGCGTCGCAGGTTTAGCCTTCTATTCTATTATAGTATAAGATAAGTGAGAGAACCGATGGAACTGGTAAGAAGATTGAATACATGTGATTGTTTCATCCACAGTTTTCTTTCTCTAAAGAGACATGTAAAATGATTGAATCTTACCAATACATTCTAGTTTTGGATGTAAGAATCGGTTACCCTTTGTGCCAATGACATTTGACAGTCGGCCGGAGGATTTAAAACTATAGTACAAAGTCGTTAGTTGATGTGTAACAGGTTGTCTTGAGGAAGGTCTTTGGCTTCCCGGAGGACTACTTACTCTAGATATAGGTTAGGACATGGATTTTGGAGTAGTGTGTATTTTTTTTTTTCTGTGATTGAGGGGAAAGAGAAAGCCATGGGTCATTTTCTTTGGTGGGCTTGGTTCAATGGGGGAGTTCAATGGGATACTAGGTGACAGTTACTTGAACTTTTAATGAAATTAGTATTCTAGAGTTGGATAGTTTTACCTTGTTCTGAGATTGGAATTAATACTGCCCATATCTTAATGCACTGTAATTGCTTTTTATGACTTGCTTAGCTGTAGTGTCCTGTCCTGAAAATATTTAGCATAGACTTCGACACCATGTTTGACTTTTCCATAGAAACACTAACACTACAGCTATTAAAGACCATACCTCCAGTCATTTCATGTTTGACAAAGTAGTCTTAACCGGCCGAGAATTTAGAAACACCATTATTTCAGTGTGCAGTATCTTTTATTGACAGGGAACTTATGTTGAGGGAATTAAAGAGGAGGTTGTCTTGTCTCCTGCTCATGCTCTATCCCTCATAGCAACTGGAGAAGGTATGTATTGGTCTTTCATAAATTGGTGGGTATTGATAATTTGCAGTTTTCATTTGTATGCTTCCTTTGGCATTTTTTGCCTTGAGTGTAATCCTTCACATTTTTTTTTGTTTTTGCTCCCATATTCTATGTAGAAATTTGTCTTTTACCTCTTAAAGTTCAGATATTAATTTAATCTCTTTCTCTCTCTATATATTTCTGGTGCTTGTGTTTGCACCTCGATATATTCATCGGATGTTTTTTGCTCGTGCAGTTTAAGAATTCTTAACAAATCATGTCTGATTTTGTTGCAGAGCATAGGCATGTGGGTTCTAATAATTTCAATCTCCTTAGCAGTCGAAGCCACACTATATTCACCCTGGTACTTAGATTTTCCATTTGAATGTTATACTTCTCTCACTTTTTTGGACTATGGTTCAAGCAAGCTCAAACCATGATAATATCCCTGATGGTAAACAATCAAACCAATTCAGCTACCTGCTCCTTTTTGGAAAGGAAAAAGTTTCTTATAGTTCGTAGCAATTACTTCGAAGTACATCTGATGCAATAGCGTTTTCTAGCAGATAGAAATGGATTATATGATTCAAAACTAGTTTACATGCAATCACAATTTAAATTTGTTGGAAAAGGGTAGATCCGATGGTATAAATGTCTATAGTTGATTTCATTTCTGTGATACTAATCAAATTGATAGGGTTCGTTGGTAAGTACAAGATCTCCTGCAACAGATATCATAGTTTTGGGCTGAATCCATTTGGATGGAGCTGCCTTTTCATTTCCATTCCTTTTTTGTGGTGAACTCTCTTAGGTTTGGTGGTCAATAATCTCATAATAACTTTAACTATTAATATGTAATTATCGTGTATTAGTACTTAGGTTGATTGCATTGGTGAACTTACCATTCTTCCTAACTGTAATTTATTCAAGCTTATCAGGCTAGTTGTAAATGCTTTGGATTTTTCAGGAGTGACAAATTCTGAGGGAGACCACTGCTTCATCTTTCTATTATATAGTTTCTTTTCATAGCCGTAAAAATTTTACTTTTCTCATCATAAAAGTGTTTTCGTTGGTTACGGTTTGCTTCTGTGTTATGATGGCTATGTCTTCAATTGGGAGGCTTTGTTTCTTTCATAACTTCTGTTTTGTTATACTAATTATATTGTTATCTATCAGACTATTGAGAGCAGTCCCACTGGAGAAAATCAAGGGGAAGAAGATGTGACTTTGTCCCAATTGGTAATACGCTACCCATAGACTGACCTATTTTATTCAAGTTCTCGTTGTCTTATGTGGTTCTTGTGGATCTGACCAGCCAACAGGGTGATGATGCACTTTTCTTGTTGGCAAGGCACATGATGTTTAGAGTAAAACAATTCAACTTCTTTTGGTGCAGAATTTAATTGATCTTGCTGGATCTGAAAGTTCTAAAACTGAAACAACTGGGTTGCGGAGAAAAGAGGGTTCATACATAAATAAAAGCTTACTTACTCTTGGCACTGTAAGATATTAACCTTTTTTCTGCCTTGTCTTCTCTTATTATATGGACCATTAAAACACACCTGTTGCTTTATGATCTAAACAGTCATATGTGAGTAAATAAAATTGATCTTGACAACAAGCTTCTAAAATTTTATCATGGCATGCTTGAAGATAGTAAAATGCTCAGCAGTGGATTATATTTTGTGCCAAAGATTGTTTATTGAGCTTTTATTAATTATAATTGCCATTTTTTATCTGCATAATCCAGAGGCTTAACATATTAACTTGTGCCTGTTGCAGGTGATTTCTAAACTAACAGATGAAAAAGCAACTCATATCCCCTATCGAGATTCAAAACTCACTCGTCTGTTGCAGTCATCCCTTAGTGGCCATGGACGAATTTCTGTGAGCTCTATTCAATGAATAAGATTATTTTGTATTCGTATGATAGCAATTATTGTTACTATATAATTCATCATTTCATTGTTGTGCGAAATACTTATATACTTGTTTATAGCTACTTGAATTCACTATTATGTGCAGTAGTTACTATTTAATTCATCTGGAAATGCTTTATGGTTATCTACATGCTGATTTTGTATTTCTAGATTTTGATAATTGTTCAGAAATCAGAATACAAAATCTAACGATCACATCTTTTGCTTCTTCTGGATGTCCTTAATGTTTTGAGGACAGCTTGCTGAGTAGTTTTTTCATTTTAGTTGATATGAGTCCTTTTTTGTTTCTTATTAGGGAAAAAAAAGCACAGAGATTTGGTTTTTGGTGTATTTACTTTTTTATTTTTTAATTTGAAAACGATGAATTATATATTTTTTAAGCGTGGCAGGATCTCATACCGAACCATATATTTGTTTCTTCTTCTCTCTGAACTTTATTGTAGCTTATTTGCACTGTTACACCGGCCTCTAGTAATAGTGAAGAGACACACAACACATTAAAGTTTGCCCATCGGAGCAAGCATGTGGAAATTAAGGCTTCTCAGAATAAGGTTAATTCACTGTCATTTTCAAATTTTATTATCTGATTTTGCTCTTTTAGTTGCCGCTTCATCAAATCTTCATATTTGTATAATTTTTCCTCAATTAGATTATGGACGAGAAGTCTCTCATAAAAAAGTACCAAAAAGAAATTACCTTTTTAAAGCAAGAACTGCAACAATTGAAGCGTGGAATGATGGACAATCCTCATATGGCTGCATCATCCCAAGATGATCTGGTTAATTTGAAGCTTCAGGTTTGTGTTTTGATTTGAGGACATATGACACTTCTCGTAATAAGTTGGAAATACTTAATATCGGAACCTTAGTATACAATGCTCATGTGTTACTGTTTCTCCTGTTGTCTATGTCTATGTTTGTTTTTGTCCCCATTAAGCAAACAGACCATCCCAAGCTCTGAACCATAAAACAGCTATTTCATTTTGGATTTTGTCATTGTATATTCAATCACTTCCTTTCTAATTTGCTTTACTTTGTGTGGTCAAAGCTGGAGGCGGGTCAGGTTAAATTGCAGTCAAGATTAGAGGAAGAGGAGCAGGAGAAGGCAGCTCTACTGGGGAGGATTCAGCGATTGACCAAATTAATATTGGTTTCGACTAAAAATTCCATGCCATCAAGCATTCCTGAAAGGCCTGGCCATAGAAGGAGGCATTCTTTCGGGGAAGATGAGGTCGGAACTTTGTTATTTTAAAGCTCAGTTTGCATGAAAAGCAGTTTCATGATGGTTTGCGTTCCTTAAGAATTTCGAATTTGTAGAAACTTCTATCTGACATGAGTTTCCTAATCATCTGTGAAAGTTAGTTTGTGGCTATATATTTCCTGAACTGATACCTGATTCCGTTGATAGTGCAGCTTGCATATTTGCCCGATAGAAAACGGGAGTACATCATCGATGATGATGCTGGAAGCTATGTGTCAGAGCTTTCAGCAGAAGCAAGGGATGACATCACTAATCTAGATGAATTGGTTAAAGATTACAAAAAGAGTAGGAGGCGTGGAATGCTTGGATGGTTTAAAATGAGAGTAAGATCTTATACTGATTGTCCTGTTGATTTGAAAATGGGTTTAATTTTTTTGTGGGGGCTGTCAAAAAGAAGGGACCTTGTATTTTATTTGATGAGAGTTGCGCCCACTGATCACTATTCTTTATAATATTTTTTTCAAGTAGATTTTCACAATAGAACCACCTGACTTTTCCAGTATTCTAATGACCTGAGTTTCCTGAGTTTTTGCAATAGCATAATTTGATTAGTTATGCTACTTTGCTGAGGGGAAAAATTACCAGATATTCCGGCAATCAAATAACTCAAACTGCTGATGTTGCCTCTATCTTACTTGCTGTAATCGGCTTAAATCTCTGAGCTAAAAGAGATTCAGACATTCATTGTCAGACTACTCTTACTTTCTGTTTTTGCAAGAGCATAACTAAAAATTTTATTTCTCTGGCAGCAGTAATTCATTTGCAGTTCCTATTTGTTTAACTGGACTCAAATATTGAATCTTCCTTTGCAGAAGCCTGAGAATCTGGTTGGATTCTCACCAAGTGCTGACAGTGGAAGTTCCTCCAGTGTGTCACCTGCATCTTCATCAAAGTCATTACATCATAGAGTCACGTTCAATGATATAAAGGATGGACGGAGAAAATCAATCAGTAAAAGGGGAGATGATTCTGCTGGTGATTCATTTCCAGAAAGAACCAAAGCGGGTGATTTATTTAGTGCAACTGTTGCGGGTCGCCGTTTACCTCCGGTGAGAGAAATTCTAACCACACCTGCAATTGTGCTTTCCCATATTAATAGATATGCAAAAGAAAGCCAGCGTTTACTTCCATGCTACTCAATTTTTTTCTTTCAAATGTTAATTTGCAAAAGCTTATCTCTTCTTCCTTACTGTTGATGTGTCAGTTAAAAAAAAAAAAAAGATCGTATTAACACTACAATAGATTTGCAAAAGCATGCTTAGAATTTTTATTAACTTGGAGCTTACTTTTTTTTTTTTTTGACAAGAGTGGTACTACTATCACAGATCAAATGGATCTTCTTCATGAGCAGATGAAAATGTTAGCTGGGGAAGTGGCATTGTGCACAAGCTCGCTGAAAAGACTGTCAGAACAAGCAGCTAGTAACTCTGAAGATTCACAACTTAGGGTGCGCTGCTTTGTCCACTTCTTCACTCAAAAGTCATTGAATAAATTTGTTGATGTTAATGGGTGAAAATTTAATGGTTATAATGGTTGATTTAGGAGCACATGCAGAAGTTGAAGGATGAAATCAGTGAAAAGAAGCTTCAGATACGTGTCCTGGAGCAACGAATGATTGGATCAGTCGAGAGGACTCCACATACATTGAGTACTACTGAGATGTCGCAGGTAATTATCATATGTCAAGTGACAGATGCCTAAACGAGAATGGAGAAACTTGCACCAAAGAAAATTTAAATAGGAATTACAAAATAGTAGTTTCAGCCTGACATAGATAGTTGCATTCATAAATTCCAATTCCATTATCTAATTCAAAAGTACATATAGGCATGCTTCCACTCTGAGTTTTCAAATTGAATGGGCCTATTTCATGGCTACTAGTGGAAAAACAAAGAATTCCCTATCAGGTTTTTGAATAGGTGATTTTTTTTCCTGTTTTGATCTCTCTCTAGGGAACTTCAACAACTATTGGCACCTCACTGTGTGTCTGTGTCTGGAGTCTTTTCCACCTCAAAATTGTTCCTATTGTTTTTTGTCAAACATGAACATAAGTGAATGCAGTTTTCATCAGCAACCACTCATCATATTAAGGGCTCTTAAGTGGAAAAGTAACTAATTGTCTGCTTTGACTTTTGATGACGAACAATAAAATGGGATGCACAGAAATCCTGTTAAACTTACTCTTTTAATTTGCTTGGAGGGTGGTATTCCCCTATTGCTCATCCTTGGTGATGAAAATTCACATTCTAATTTGTCTGTTTCTCTCTTGTAGGCTTTGTCCAAGCTTACTACTCAGCTTAATGAAAAAACCTTCGAACTGGAGGTTTGTTATCCTATATCCTGAGTTTATTGATTGTTCATTCTCAAATGTCAAGAACATCTTATTGAGTTGATTTTTTTGTATTGATGCATATTCAAGATTAAGTCAGCCGATAATAGGATACTTCAGGAACAACTACAGATGAAGGTAAGTTCTAAAGTGCTGTGGTCTCTTTTCCATGGTTACAGTTCTAAGATTTTTTATAATATTTTCTCACTGTGATAGATATCAGAGAATACAGAAATGCAAGAAACTATTCTTCTGTTAAGGCAACAGATTGATTCATTATCCAATAAAATGTCTGGTAGTCCAGAACAAATGGCAGAGAATGACGGCATTCCACCCAAACCTTGTTCTGAAGAGATATCACAACAAAAGAATGCATGGAGGAATGGTCTTGGGTCATGTGAAGAGACTTTTGTTGATGAACATACACCAACCAGTGTCATGAGCTTAAATAGAATATTATCCCACGAGGAGTCTAACCTGAATTCCCAAGTTCTTATGCAGGTTAATTTTACTCGCACATCTTCTGCTATAGGTACTCAATATGCTAACTTCAAAAATTTAGGATATATGATTCTATCGATGCAATCTGCATATTTCTTCATAGGCTGCTGAAATAGAGAATCTGAAACAAGAGAGAGTGAAGCTGGTTGAAGAAAGGGATGGTCTTGAAATTCACAGTCAAAAACTGGCAGAGGAAGCTTCTTATGCAAAAGAGTTGGCTTCATCTGCAGCGGTTGAGCTCCGAAACTTGGCTGAAGAAGTAACCAGACTTTCTTATGAAAATGCAAAACTGAATAGTGAGCTTGCTGCTACAAAAGAAGCCCTTTCCAGATCTAACTTCTGTCAGATGTCTGCCCCTTATGAATTCAAGCAAAGTAACTCCAATGGTGTTCGAAGGAAAACAGAGGATGGACTTCTGGTTGAGGAGTTGCAAAAAGAACTTAGTGCTAGATATCAGAGGGAAGCTGATCTGGAAGCTGCATTATCTGAGAGAGAACAAGTAGAAGGTGAGCTAAGAAAAAGAATTGATGAAGCAAAACGGCATGAAGAAGATTTGGAAAATGAGCTTGCAAATATGTGGGTGCTGATTGCAAAGATGAGAAACTCTGGCATTAATGGTGAGGACATGTCTTCTAGAGGGGTCCATGCATTAAAAATTCCACGAACAGGGATTAAAAATGGATTTATGCCATCTAATCCGCGTTCGCTTAAACTATCTGAAGAGGATGATGTCTGTGAAAATGTGGATGGTGTAAGCTCATTTGAAGAGTTGAGTGCTAGCCATCAGACTGAGAGAAGAAAATGCAAAGAACTGGAAAGCCTTATTTCCAGACTGAAGGTATGCATTTCCTTCAGCAAAATTTTCTTGCACCGAGATTTGTATATGCAGATGCAACGGCTAGTTTTATTTATGGTGGAATTTGGTGCTGTGAGGAATCTGTTTTAATCAACTTAGCCATTCTAGAATCACCTTTTGATTCAGAAAGAATTCTGGACTCTGGATTTAAAAGATTTAGTAATGGTAAAAGAAGTTTAGAACAGTTTCCAGGTCAACCGTTTCATATGGTTGAATTTAGGGACGACCAGCTTTGGAAGATGGTGCTTTTTATTTATCTTTTTGAGCTTTGATGTTTGTCTGATTGTGGAGCTCATTGGTGATTTTTTTAAAAAGAACTATTGTTTGCGATAATTGATGTGAAGATGATTAAGAGGCAAATGATGGTAAATTTAGTGGCAAAAACATGCTTTTTTTTTTTTTTTTAATTTCAGTGTTTTTGACGAACAGTAGCAGCATCTACATACATCAGAGTGCATCTTATTATAGTGTTTTCAACAAAGTGTAGCGGCACCTACATACATCACAGTGCATTCTGTGAAGCACTACCTGGTGCATTTACTTATAGTCTGTAGGTTAGGAATTTAGTAATGTAAAAAGTAGGTTCAACAATTTGTCAGTTATTGGATAATATTACAGACATTATTTGATCTAATTATCATTTCAGGGGGAAGATATCAGTGGTCTGGATGTTGCAGCCCTAGAAGAACTGCAGAATTTTCATGTTGAGGCTATAACAAAAATTTGCCATGCAAAGGTTACATTCCTCAATTTTGCTTTGTTTTCTGAGCTGCTGTATGCCATAATTGTTTAACTGCCCATCTTCTTTTAGTGAATAACTTGGTTGGAGCTTTTAAATTTGCTCAAACATATTAGAAAATTGAAGCATAACTTGGTTGGAGCTTTTAAATTTGCTTAAACATATTAGAAAATTGAAGCATAACTTTATATTTTGGTTGTTTAGGGTTATATGGAGTTATATGAAATTGATTGAGAATACAGTAGTAATTTTGCAATCTAATTTTGCTATCATTTGCATAATTTTTCAAACATCATGGTGCTGAATTTTCTTTGGCTAACATATCGGTGGTTTTACATATGCAGTGTGCTAGTCATGTCTTATAGGATGCTAAGTTTAACTCGCGGTACACATAATTCCACTAATGGAGTTTCTGACCATCAAGGTTAGTTTCAATTCTCAGTTTTCCATTTGTGTGTTATATATTATTGTAAACTTTTCCTGAAAGTAGTAGGGAAAGCAAATGGGGATTAAGGCGCTGTTTGGTTTTAAGGTAGCTTAAAAGTTACAGCTGCTGTAGAAAAAAAGCTGTAATTATAAAATAAAATTTAACAATATATAGTAAATATAATTTTTAAATAATAATTTTGATAAAATTAGTGAAGATGTAATAGTTTTTTCATCATACAAGTGTAAAATAAAATTAATTCAGTTTTCAAGTTACCGTAGTTAGTGTTTAACAAACATTTTAATGTGATATCTTTTAAACTAGAATTGTCCAACCTCAATTACAAATACGACCTAAGTATGATATTATTAAATCTTATTATCATTATGAACGGTAATATTTGAAGAATATTGTTATGGGTGTGCTTGCATGCCATGCATGGTTGAGAAACATATAGTCAGGGATTGTATTCTGAAGATCTCTGTACCTCGTCTTGAGCATTCTCTTTAACCAATGATTTTAAGTTGTTATCATTGTCTTATAAAAAAAAAAAAAAAAAAAAAGTTATCATTGTAGTCTTACTAGGTACGGTTGCTGTAATATACTATTCATGTCAGTTGCTATATTTACTTGCTTATTACCAGAAAGAATAAGTACCCGAACTTGCAATGACAGACGGACTAGGAATCATACCCAATTCATAACGGAGACTAATGTGCTCTATGGCCAGAATCATACCCATAGATTCAGCATTAAATATGCCAATGTGGTGTATAAAGCTAAAATAAGATCAAAAGTACCTCAGAAAGACGCGGAAAAGCTTATGAGAACTCTTTTAACACAAGTAAATACTGGGTTTTCTTCAGATTGCTATATGCTTCCTTGATATTACTTGCTTTGGGATCCTCAAGGGCGCATCTCCTGACTATATTTTCTCATCTTCCTATGGTTTTGCAGGCTTAATGTTATTGTACAGCCGTGGAGATATTAACCAAATCAATTCATGTCTCAAGACAGCCTTCCCTTCGCTACTTGGTATAAAGCAATGATTTTGAAGATGTACTTTAATATGATTGAACACTAACTATAACTTGCAGGAGAAAACATGCAAATGTAATGAAGGATATTTATATACAAGAATTTCTTCTGTACCATAACTTTTTTATCAGCTTGTTTACAATTGGGATATTGTACCAAAAAGCAAGACGTAATTCCTCCCAAACAATAAAAATATGTTGACATTTATACCTAGTAGGTTACAAAACAGATAAAAAAAGGATATTCTTCTATAAGAATCCTCTATCTTATATGCATGTAAGATACATCCCCATTACATAAACAGTACATATGTGTAGCACTGTTTATGTAAGGGGTATGTATCTTGCATGCATGTAAGATAAGAATTCCCCTTCTATAAACTATGAACTAGGGAATGTGTGCCTGCTATGTATTATATCATAAACTATTAGTGGCTTTTACTCTATGCATCAGAGCTCAGAGTTCCTTTCATGAACCAGCCTAATGATATTCTCAGCAGTTGCTGGATAATTCTCTTCTAAAACAGATCAAAGAAGATATTCTTCTATAAACTCTGAACTAGGGAATATGTGTGCCCGCTATGTATTATACGGTAAACTATTAATGGCTTTTACTCTTTACACATTAAAGTTCCTTTCATGAACGAGCCTAATGATATTCTGAGCAGTTGCTGGATAATTCTCTTCTAGGACGCTGAAGTCAGCTGCATAGGGCTGCCAAAAATCTTCGTTATAATCACGATCCACTCTGTTAATAAAGAGTAGGAAAAAAGGAAAAAAGAAAAATGCAGGTGAGAAACTCCTGACTGCCTATACATTAAATGAATAGAGTAACAGGGAATAGCTCAGGACTTGGGAAGCCTGTTGCAGTTTGAAGAAACCCATCCTATCTGCTGCTTCTCATTGTCATATATCACTATTTTATCTTGCAAAGAGATGTCTGAACAGCAATGAAAAATAGAGAATATTAGATTGTTGAGAAGGAAAAAGGAAGCAATTTTCATGATATTGTTGAGACTCCCTTACCTCCAACTAGATTGAAATTTTCCAGTCCAACTTCAGTGCCATTCAAAATTCCCAAGCAAACATTTCCATGTTCCTGAAACAGAGAAGGGTTTTAGCTAATCCGTTTTAAGTGCTTTTGTTTTTTCTTACTTATAAGCCATGTTCATAATAAAACCAGAGTTTCTAGATGTGCTCACAGTGACAATGAGATATGCTTCAGGTGGTATATGCAGATGGACATTTTTGGTTTTAGTAAAGCTCAATAGCAAAGGTTTGAAGTAATCCTCGACATCTTGAATGCTTTTGAAAGGTTTCGTGCCTTTCCAGCAGACTGGCAAGGCCTTTTCCTCCGCTGTATCTTCAAGCGGCTTTCCCTTCAAATCTTTTCTCATCTGAGACATGGATAATCGATCAGTATTGTAACTAAAATTTTGTTAAACGTACCCATTCCCAGCTTACAAATACAGAGAATTGTTGCCGATAGCTTCCTTCTCACCAGATCAAGGGTGGTTTTGTAGGCTTGTGAATTGAAGTAGGTGTATGAGCTGCCACTGTCAAAAATTATTTGAAGGCCCTTTATGCCAGTAGACTTTCCACCAAATAAAAGTTCCGCCGGTCCTGAGGAGTAGTGTTTCCTGAAATAGCACCAGAAACAATGGAATGCACATTAGAATTACTGGTGGTTGGGCAGTCCACTCATGTAAGAAAAAAGGCTAAAACTAGGAACATGGGAAGCTTGGAAGCACGTACTCCAACAAGTCCCGTGACATTGGTGTCCAAGCAATTCCTGAAGATGGGACAAGATCATGTCCCAGGAATAAATAGCCTCCTCCTCTCACACTTAAACAATGTCCTAACACGTTCCGTGTTAGACCCAGGCTTTGCAGCTGCGACAAGATGCTTGCTTTACCAAGGCCAAGGCCCAAGACTCCGGCTGTGGGAGGAGGCTTTGGACCAGGATTTCTTTGGTTGTATCCACACCTGCATACAATAAAAGAGAATCAAAGGGGAAGAAACACTACTTATTTTGAATGCACATAGCGCAAATCAACATGAAAAACTTTAAGTACTTCATATCTCAAGCTTTGGCTTCATAACTAAATGTAATCCGCAATTCAGCACGAGCTTATCAACAAATAATGAAAATTTTACAACGAATAATACAAACCAATAAGTAGCATATCATGTCCTAGAAGGAATGTTTATAAATAGGAAGTTAAACAAAATTACCCACCCAAAGATTAAACGAGGACCAAGGAGAGACCCATTTGTGAGTCTCAGGGGAAAGTGGTCGGTAACCAGCACACCAAGCGACGAACCATGATCAGCATATAGCACCTCATAGTCACATTGGTCATTTGCCTCACATCGGATGTTTTCTGGCAAGTGAAAAGCACTGCAAAAGGGATCATTGCATGCCACAAGATTGTTCTTGGGATGATATAGAGACTCAGGAGGCTGCATAAGCATCAACAAAAACATTACACAAATGAGGAAAATGATAGCATCCACAACAGTGTTACCACTCTTTATCTGTTGAGAAATTTACCAAGGTGCAGCCCGTACAAGGTGCATTACATTGAACCCAAGTGAGGTCACTGCCAGTGTCAATATCAAGTTCATAAAGCTTGGGTGGATTACCTATTTTAAGGGTGACAGAGTAGTATCTGCAGATTGAAATAACATGTTTTTACAAAAAAGGAAATATTGTGAACGAGCAAAAAGTAACGTCAAAATAAAGTATGTAGAAAAAATAAATTAGCGAACATATAATTAAACAAAGGAAGCTGCTACATTACGTTATCCCCAAAATTAGTCTACCAAGACTCCCTAGTGTTTGAGTTTGACAACCAGCACTATTATTTGATGAAGAAACTGATTTTGGATTGATGTGTATGAAACCCATCAAACCCGAGAGACCAAAAAAGGTGCAAAAGTGGGACCAACCTAAGGGAAACTTATCACCCACACGATGAAATGCAAATGGGTAATTACCTAATGCAAAGATTCAAGCTTTAATGAGAAAAATGCACAACTTAAGAGTTCCACTCTGACCTTCTACTAAGGAACTACAAACAAGAGAGCTTTGGAAAATGGGTCCAAAAAGGTTCCAAAGCTTCGTCAAAACTTTATTTTTAAGTACTCCAGTACAGTCAAGAAGCCAAATCAATTAACAAATAGGCTTACTCGAAAGATGCTTTAATCCCAGAATTCACAGAATAAAAAATTTTCAAAAAACATCAAGGAAAATATATTAGTGCGACCAAATTACACACATGCAATATGTTGGCCACAAGCAAGCTCAAATAAAAGAAACAATCAAAGATTATACAAAGATAGCAAAAACAAGCAATACGAAATCAATCTAAAGCTGCAATTGCAATGAAAATACACATACCCAAGGGGATATACATTCCCAGTGATAGGAAAAACAGCAGTGGAGCCAAAACGATGAGCAGCCGTTGATTGGGTTGACTTTTTCTTGGACGTAGGTTGACTTGCTTCTGAGAAGCAGCCTTGAAAAGTCGCAAACATCAACAGAACCAACAAGCCCATCACTCTTTTTCCTTTTTCCTCCATCTTTTTCGCTTTTTCCGAATCAATCAATCAATCTTTTTGGTTTCGCTTTTCAGTTCAAAGAACTAAAAGGGGTTGAAGGTTTTTTTTTTCCAATTAATTTTATTTGTGGGTTTTTTTAATCAAAGAAAAAGGCAAATCCTTGAATCTTGAGAACGGAGCTGAAGTCTCAAAGTGTGCTTTGGTCGTTATGAGCTTTTTTGATCTCTGTGTCACCGCCGGAGCGTGCAAGTAGAGCCGCATATTTTGTTTCATTTATTTATTTATTTATTTGGGAAGGAATTGTTACACGATGTGGCGTGAAAAATGTAAATAGCTAAAAAGAAATTATGCGAGTCTTGAAATTATGAGAGAATGGAAGGGATGAAAATTAAAAATAGACAAATATTAAAAAACAACAATGAGAGTCCACTTAGAAATATGATTATTTTTGTTGTCAGTTTTGGTGTCATCGAACTGGCAACTTCAATACTATGTTTTTGTTAAATGTTGCTTTCGAGCTTGAGCCTTTCTTGGTCAAATTATTCAATAATAGATTAAAAAAAAAAAAAATGTTGGCATTGCATGGGCTTGGAAAGTGGAGTACGGTCCCAAAAATTCACATTTAAGGCAAATTTTAAGTTTAAATTCAATATAATAACAATATACCTCGAGGAATCCTTTTGGTTACGAAAATTATTACGGGAAAATAAACACGTATATAATCTTTATTCATAATTACTATATGCCCATTACACATTTTCTGCCTTTTAGCTAAAAAACAGAAAAATGAACTCGCTGTGTATCTTCGGCTAAGCAAAAATAATGCATCAGCTGTAATTTAATTGCTGAAGCCATTTTTGCCTTAACTTTATGCTTTTGTTTGGCTCAAATAAAATGATTCAGGGACAAAAGCGTATTGCAATCTTCAGGTTTCCAGCCAATCCGCTGCTTCTCATTATCATAAATCACCATTTTGTCTTGCATAAAAATTTCTATAGCACCAAGAAAACAAAAAAAAAAAAAAAAGGCCATAATTATATTGTCAAAGAGGAAAAAGATTAAATTGCTACTCCGTTGATCAAACTTAAGTTGTGTTTGTGTAAATTACTTAAATTACCTCCAATTATGTTGTTTTCTCCAACTTCTGCTTCAGAGCCATTCAAAATCCCCAAGCACACGTTTTTACGACCCTGAAAGCCAAGTGCTTCTCAGATAAGCTCTTTTCAAGTGCTTTTGCCTGTTAGATAAGCAATGATAATAATAGAGGTACTCACGCTAATAACAAGATAAGCCTCAGGCGGTACAACCAGCCGAACACTATTCCTTCGATTGGTAAAGCTCAGCGCCAAGGGTTTGAAGTATTCTGTGACTTGACCAAGGGCTTTGAAAGGGCCTCTCCAGCAAATTGGAAGTGTTTTATCATCTGGTGCAAGTTTCAGCGGTGTCCCGATTAAATCTCTCATTATCTGAAACACGAACAGCTGATTAGTTCACATCAACAGCAATAGGATTCCCCTTAAAAGGAAAACGCTGTATAATATCCGTTAACGAATGCTGCCCTTACCAGAGAAACTATTTCTTGGTAAACTCTGCTTGTGAAATAAGCATAGGAGGCACCGCTGTCGAAAATGAGTGTTAAGGTCTTTTAGACCACAAGACTTGCCAGAATATAAAAGCTCAGCTGGTCCCAGTATGTAGTGTTTACTGAAACAATTCATTTCAACACCATTAATCATATTCTGTAAAAAAATCAAGCCGTGAAAGGAGGAACAGATCTTCAAAATGCTTACAGATCCGCGGAATTTTGCAGCATCGGTGTCCAGGCAACCCCTGAAGAAGGGACTTTACCATCTCCCAGGAACAAAACCCCGAGTCCGTTTTGGCCTATGCAGTGGCCTATCACATTTCTTATTAGCCCGTATTCTCGCAACTGTGACACTATGCTTATTCTGCCTCTGCCAAGCCCCAGAACTCCAGCTGTGTCCGGAGGAGAAAGTGGCCCGGGATTGTGCTGATTATATCCACAACTGCAAAACGAAAGCATCAGCAAAAAGGAAAATGCAACAGTTCATGAGTTTTGCTTCAAGCACAAGTCATTTCAGTCTGTAATACCCAAAAGTCAATGGGACATTAAAAACAGAGCCATTGCTGAACCGCAAGGGAAACAAATCAGTCACCAGCGCACCAATAGATGA
Source organism: Citrus x clementina (assembly GCF_000493195.1). Taxonomy (NCBI): domain Eukaryota; kingdom Viridiplantae; phylum Streptophyta; class Magnoliopsida; order Sapindales; family Rutaceae; genus Citrus; species Citrus x clementina. The sequence continues at coordinate 37,541,163 of NW_006262201.1, read as the reverse complement.
TCCACCATCGCCATACTCGATTTCATAGTCACACTGATCATTTGGGTGTTTGCAACGGGGGGGATTCGGCCAGTGAAGGGCGGCGCATCGAGGGTTAGAACAAGGCACAATGTTCTTGTGGGGCTTGTATTGCTTCTCGGGAGGCTGCCAACTCAAAATTAATGAACAAGCTTTAGCATGCCGCCATTTGTTCATTAAAAGAGAGAAAATATTTCGCTCTGTAATGGGAAAATGTTACCTTGGTGCAACCAGTACAAGGAGCATCACATTGAACCCAAGTGAGATCGCTGCCCGTGTCAAAGTCGAAGTCAAAAAGCTTTGGTGGCTTCCCTACGGTAAGGTTCACAGCAAAATAACTGAAATTGGAAAAAAAAAAAAAATCAATCCAAGAAACGTACATGATTTTGGTTAATGGCTAGCAAATAATTCATTCATCGATTCAAGAATAAAAGGAAGAAATGATCTTTGGAAAACAACATCTAGTTTCTGTAACTTTTCAAAGAAGTAATTATATATGACCGCATATAGAATTTTACAGTGCCAAGAATATGTAGCATCCAATGAACAAATTAAATCAGGAAAACATAAAGTAGAAAGAAAAACAAGAATTTAATTGAAAAAATGTAGATGAATAACCGCACATAGAAAAGAAATTACAAAAATTAAAAAAAAAAGTTGCATATTAAAGATTCAAGAACAAGACGTTTTGTTTTAGTATACCCAAGAGGATAAATACTTCCCAATGCACGGAGGAAAACAGAGGAGGCAGCACCACTTTTGGGCAGTGGTAGTTGGAATGAGTTTAACTTTGCTGGGATTTGTTTGGTATAAGAGAAAGTGCCTGGAAAATTTGCAGACATGACAAGAAAGAGAAACACCATCGTTGTTGATGATGTTATCTTCATTTCAACGTTCATCAGTTTGATCCTTTTTACTTTTCGGTTAATTCTATCAAAGTCGATTAATTTTAAGATCAGAACCTATATGGGATTAAGAACTTGGACAACGACGACTGGAGTTGACTGGATTGAGTTCATAGCATGCTGTCTTAAATAAAGATTACCATATATTATCCATTATCGTATTGACTACGGCACGACTACTTTTGATATTTACAACTAAAGGCATAGTTTCTCATTTGTATTAAATAGGTCCTTGAACGTAATGAATAAGACTTTATTCTAAAGATTGAGTTATATTTTCTCCCTTATAATTTATTAACAGTGTTTATAAGAGTATTTCGTAATACTAGAGAAATTTTCAATCATTTCAGAAGTTAGTAGAAATGTAAATTAGGCCAGTCTAATGCAATTTTACAATCATCGCATGTTTATGTTAATGTTAATTAAAATGAATATAACATGATGATTGATCTGTTATTATTCATTTCATGATGTACTTGCTTTGAATAATCTTTTTTCTGATATTTTAAAAATATTTACTAAACAACATATCTTAATTTAATGGAAATATAACTATCATTAATTGTATTATTGATTTTTTTTTTAAATTATGCTTTTGTGTCTAAAAATTAAGCCTAGCTTCAGCCCCATTTGGGACCGTGCATGCCGATCTAGTATTCTTCGTGTCGTTTTAGCCAAATTAATAATCTAATAGTCGTTGCGTACTTGTAATCCAGTAGTCTATAGTTAGGACCCATTTGATATAAATGAATAAACTATTCTTGTTCTTGGCAATGTAAATATTTAATGACTCATGTGTTATGACTTCCATTAAATAATTTTTTACAAATTTGAGTGTGCTTGAATTTCTACTATGATAGAGACATGGATAATTAAACGCGCAAAAACAAAATTAGAGAATTTGTTAGGAAATTTCGCGGCTCGGGGGCTGCTGCAACCCATCAACTCTTACTGCTGTTGATGACTTTTGGAAGTGGACGCAGGTTATTTTTTCTAATGTACTCTCACAACACCGGAGAGACTGGAAGCATCCAACTGACGGACAAGGTAACGAGGAGCCCAATAATCAAGGGATCGTTTGGGGCAACATGCAATTGCTCTATCCTTTTTTTTATTTTAAGAGAATTCTCATAAAATAAAGGGGTGGAGCAGCTGCACCGTGCGAATCCTAAGTCAAGGAATTTATTTGTTAGAAATAATTATTTGGTTAGAGTTTTAGTGTTGTTTTAACTAAGAGGCCAAGAAGATTTTATCGTCATGGGAACTTTATTGAATATCCCAGTCACATGGGTGAAAAAGAATTGTAGCATTACACTAAATAAAAAGAAAAAAAAACTAAGCGAGTGTTTTTTTTTTCCCTATTAATTGCTTAATTAATGCAACTGACATTAATTAATTCAGAGTTCAAACAATATTAACTCTGTTTTTTTTTCTGGTTTAATCAAGATTTTCATATATTAATAGCTTATTGTCGAGCTAAAAAAAAAAACTTACATGTATGCTTACCGCTTATTTGCCATAATTTGCCCCTAATTTTAGTTATCATTGAACCTTCTAGCAAATTGATTATCTCATTACAGTAGTTATATCATATTTGTATTTAGGCAGTTATAGTTGACCAAAAGTAATTTTACATAACCTCTAGTTATTTGACAAAAAACCCGAGTCATACAAAAATATTAACTTTAGGTTAATGTAAATTACAGATATTTTAAATTAATTATCAAGACCCATTTTATTTATTTAGAATGATTCCGTCTTTTACACGTCAAGATAGTTTCTTCTTGCAAATTAATTATCTCATTATGGCATTCTATCATTTTTGTACTTATTTTTAGCATGATTCCATCTATGGTCATCAAGAAAGTTTCTCTATGATAGATAGAGTAGAGAAAGAACCACTCACACACCAAAGGCTTGTCTAAATAATCATATAGACCCCTTTAACTTTACAAATGGTTACACAGCCCCTTTTTTAAAATCTTATAAATTATTTTGAATATTAAAATTATTAATATGTCATATTTTTAATAATAATAAAATCTCTTTGACAAATTAATAATTTTATATTAATTATATTTAAACATTCAAAATAATTTACAATATTATACTCTAGTATTTGCTATATTTTTTAATTATGTATTTATTCGTATAAATCTTAAGGTTAATTTTTGGATTAATAAACTTTAATATTAATAAAATTAAGACTGATAATATCTTAGTATTAAAATAATTCTCATTATATATTTACCATTTTATTAATTATACTTATTGTCATATTTTATCAATATTATATGATATTTTTTTTATTTTATTACTATATATATTTGTGTTTATCTGACTATAATCAACGGGTATAATTGTAAAAAAAAAAAAAAAAAAAGCTTTGTGACCATATATGAAATTAAAAGAGATTATCTGACCATTTAAACAAACCTTGAGATTGTAGGCGGCTTTTTCTCAATATGTTATGTAAGAGAGAATTTCACTTTTGGTCTCTCTTAGTTATTGTTTTTAACATTTAAATCCCTTATAAATTTGTAATTACCCATTTTCATTCCTAGTGATAAAATAATAGCAATAAATATATAGTATTTAATGGTAAATGTAACATTTTTACATAAAAATTGATTATTTAAGACCACATATAAAGTAAAACTAGTCAATTCATTAACTTATAAAAATGTCACATTTACCTTTCAATAGTGTATTTTTTTCAATTGCAATTTTGCATTAGAGATTAAATGAGTGATTAAAAATATATTAGGGATTTAAGTGATAAAAATAATTTCTAAAAGGAACTAATATGTCATTCTTGATATACGTATAAACGTTAATTCTCTTCTATGTTTGTCGAATTCACCAAAAATAATAAAAAATAAACAAATCCACTCTCTCAACAAAGAATAGTCTCTATTTATTGCATAATATTAAAATTTCCTTTTTTTCTAAGGTATATTACATTCAAAAGAAAGTTATTGATTAAGTAATCATATCCTCAATTCTTCATGAACCTTTTCATGCCAAAAAATATATGTATGAAGAAGAAAAAGAATAAAAGGCATATATTAATTCATCATACACAAGCACATTATTAGGAACGTCTACGACCACTTATGATCTTTTGGGATTACATGCACATGATTTAATTATTTGAAAGAATATCAATGGCCGCTCTTATGTTATGTAATTATGTATGATTTAAAGTTATTATATATTTAGAATAAATAGTTGCAACTGAAAATTTTCAAGTGCATAGTTTATCAAAGGCGGATTGGAGTCGTTTTGTTTTGTTATAAACAGCTTTATATTGTTCCTTTTTTTGGCTAACAATGTGGTATACTTCTCATCAAATCCACATTTTGTGAAGTGCATGAGAAAAAATTAAAACATTGAAAAAAAAAAGTGCTATAGCATTTAAGTTAAACAAGAATGCACGTATGGGATATATTTAACATCCTTAAACAAAAGACAAAACAATGCTGTAATTGGTCATTAAAATAGCCAATAATTTTCGAAGGTTTGAGTTATTTTGATTAAATTACAATCCTAATGTAGCTATTTATAAAGTATATATAAAAAGAATATCTTCAACATATTAAACATTTGGCATTACTTTCCATTCTTCGATTTTAAATGTTCGATTGATGAATCAAAGAATAAGTTATTTCTCAACAAATCCTAGCCGTAAAGATCAAGAAACTATATATAATTACAGAGCTGTGCCCACAAATTAAGCAAACAAAAGGCCTCACAAAACGCTTCATATCTTCTTCTGAGCCATGCATTTTTCTCGTGGATAAACTCTCTTCTTCATCTTTCTCTTTCTCTTTCTCTTTCTTTCTTTTATTATTTTTCTTTTTCTTTTGTTTCTAATGGTAGAAGAAAATCATCCTCACATTGGCGATCAAACAGATGCCTCCCACATTTCCGAATCTAGAAAGAAAGATTCAACACTTCGAGTTCTTTTCAAGTTTTACAAATTATTATTCACAAAATGGCGCAATAAAAAGAAAAATGACGAAAGCAAAACTGAACACCAACGCGAAACGAATTTTGAAGCTGGTGATGGAGAACCACACCCCCATAATAAGGTACATATATTTGTGCAAGTATGTATTTGCTTTTATGTTCTTATAGATTTGGTTTTTCTTTTAAGAAGTTAAAATTGTTGGAATTTTTAACATAATTAATTGATTTCTTTTTTTGATTTCACATGCATGTTTACCGCCTTTAATTGATTTCACATGCAAAAATTATTAACAAAATATTAAGATAATATTTTTATCTTTTCTATTTAGGGCTTCTCTTTAAACATTTTATACGTGAATTGTGCATGCATGCATGATGTGATTGTCTCGAATTTCATTTTAGGGCATAGAGGATAACTCAGACGAAGAAACCATGCAAGGAGTTCACAGCTATAGATACAACGTTGACGGAATCGGAGTCTCCGATACTCCGAACTCCCCAGGGGGTCTCTCCAAACGCCGGAGCGTCGATAACATCTTTCCTCTCTTGCCATCTTATTTCTCAAGAAGCAGCAGCCGAAGGAGTCCCTCTCCTTTCTCGAGAAGCGCCAGCCGAAGAAGCCCTTCGCCAACACCGTCATCTTTATATCGAAGCATAAGTCGGAAAAGCGCCGAGTTGACTGGTCATCCCGGTGCCTCTCCGGCTAGTCTTTCGCGAAATACAAGCCGGAGGAGCACCACTCCAATCATGTATTCAAACTCAACTGGGATTCCAGTTAAACCTCCGGCCGTGGAGAAGAAGCTTGAGTGCACCCTTGAGGAATTGTGCTTTGGATGCACCAAGAAGATCAAGATCACAAGAGATGCCATTACAAGCTCCGGGTTTGTTTATTAACCCAATTATTCCTTTTTCTTTTTTTTCTTTTTTCCCTTTCTTCCAATATAACTCACATATTGTGACTTGATTCTAATACAAAGTTTGTGGAAGCACTTTCAACTAAATGGATTAAAATGGAGCGGCAAATTATATGAGACATAGTCTTGAACATCTTTTCTTAAACTGAATCAAGGGAAAATTTACTTACACACAGCAAGCAATTTTTCTATTGGCATGGAAAAGGTCTAAGCAATCGGCCTATCCTTTAAAGAATGTCATGCAAGTTTAACCAATTGATATGCGAATTACGAGAAGCATAAGTTTGATTGATGTTGTGCTGATATTATTGGTTTTGGCAGGCAACTAATTCAAGATGAAGAGGTGCTATCAATAAAAGTGAAGCCAGGGTGGAAAAAAGGAACAAAGATTACATTTGAAGGCAAGGGAAACGAGGTACCGGGGACTCAACCAGCTGATATAATCTTTTTGGTTGCAGAGAAACGGCATCATCTATTCAGGAGAGACGGCGATGATTTGGAACTGGCCGTAGAAATTCCTTTAGTAAAAGCTCTTACCGGTTGTACAATTTCAGTCCCTCTTCTCGGCGGAGAGAAGATGGACTTGTCGATTGACGACGAGATCATTCATCCTGGCTATGTAAAGATGATAGAAGGGCAAGGCATGCCAACAAAAGATCCTGAAGGAGCAAGAGGGAACTTGAAGTTGCTGTTCCTCGTTGATTTCCCAACAGAACTAACAGATGAACAACGCTCAAATGTTCTTGGTATTTTAGAGGATTGTTGTTGATTATCCGCTTATTAATTTAGTTCTTTTATAGGGGAATTGCGGGTTTATGCACTGTGTTTTGTTCTATAACAGCTGTAATTTTCTCGTCCTTTTTTTTTTTTTCTTTTTCTCTCCTGTTGATGTTTAGGTCACCACCATATACCTAAACTCATTTTACCATACACCATTGTAAAATATAGGACAAAGACTTGAAGATGTAGTAATCAAACACAAATCACAAGTTTGGTTTTGTATCTTACCCAGAAGGGAAAACTAGTGCTTGGTTGAAGAATCTTAGCATTCCGAGTAAAATTGATTTTCTTGTTGCAAGTTTTTCTTCTATTTCAGCGATGACTAAGAAATTTATTAGATTTCTTATGAGACGGGCATTTTGTAGCGACTAATCACGCCATAAATAAACCTTCAGCACTCATTCAAGCCGTTGATCTCCCAAATAAAAAAAAAAAATCGTAAAATGATAGGTAAATGTATGGTTTCAGGCTGATAACGGTTCAATCTTCAATCAAGGTTTGCCGATGAAAAGTATAGGATTCATGACATACAAATGCCTTGGGAAAGAACCCAAAAATTAGCAAAGTTTTTACGGTAACTAAACTACAATATTTGACATTTGAAAATATAAACTGAAATACTTTAACAATTCGGTACTGCTAATTTAACAGAACGGATCAGTTTCCATCATTTTTCAGCCGCTATCTTTGTTACAACTATGTCAGCGGGCACACTTCAGGCACCCGAAAAGGAGCTGTATTCAGTAAGACATCACTAAATATAAAGCCAAAACAAATACAGACAATGCAGATAATTTTAACTTTACTCTCATATTTTGAAACCAATCAAATCTTGTTCAAATAAAGTTATACAGAGAAAGAGAAAGATACTCCAAAATGGTTTTGAGTACCTAAAATTACGAAGAAAAATACAGAAAAAATAACATAAAGTCAAGACAGAAACATAGAGTTATCTTGTTTATGCCTTCGACCATCCCAGAAGGGCACGTATTATGCCAAGTAGACTACCAGATATGAGAACTTTCAGCAATCTTAGCTTGCCCTTTGTGTATGGCGGGTATCTCACAGGCACATCACCAATAAAACCTCGAGATAGAACTGCTTTTTTATGACTGAAAACATCAAAAGAGAATTTCCCATGGTATGCTCCCATCCCACTCTCCTGGACTCCCCCAAATGGCAGAGAATGAACAGCAAGCTGCATTATCAGAATGTGAAAATCAAAAACCTTACCCATCAAACAATGCTTCTATTGAAATTTTCCAAACAAATTCATGAACTGTAACCCGATTTCATGATTGACACAACCATGTCTCTAAAGATGATCAAAGCACAACCAATCTTAGCAACATTCTAAAATCTAACAAATGCTAAGTAAAATTTATACATGTCCTCAGCAGCATCTAGTAGTCACTTTAACCTTAATCACAGAGAATATCACAATCTTCAGTATGTGCAAATGCATGAACGTAATAAGGTGTGATTTTTCAGAAGAGCAAGCATAATTACATGTACAGCAGTGTCATTGATAACCAAACCCCCTGCAGAGACAGTTTCCACAAACTGCTGCTTGAGCTTCTTGTTGTTGGTAAATAGATAAGCAGCAAGTGGCTTTGTTCCTGAATTTATAATATCAAAGCTGTCCTCTATTTTGTCAACCTGCTCCAAACCCATAAAAAAAAAAAAAAAAAAATGGAAATGAAAGATCCACAAATAAAAGATGCAGACTATCTTTATTCTCGGTAACTGGTGAAACCCAATAGTCATCAGCATATTCCTTAACCAAGATTCAGATAGCTAACTAGATAAATTTGTTCGCATGAGAATTCCCAAGATTCGGATAGCTAACTAGAGAAATCTGTTCACAGGACAATGCCAGGTTAAACTTTTAAGTTGGCAAACTTTAAGGGAGAAAATGTCATGCTTTTAAGTCATGTCATTTACCGATATTCTTATATTATTTTACAGGTACAGGTGATGATGATTTTATCACTAGTGCTCTGTCCCGTGTTTGGTTTGGAGAGCAGCAGCCAAACCAGAATTGTGGGTGCAGTCCGTTGATCAATCTCATATTGCTTTTATAATTTATGCTTCAAGAGAAGAATGCAATTAAAAGAAAAATTGGAGCACTGGGAGAAACGACAATAGAGAGAAAATAAAGAGAAGTAAGGCCATTATAATACAATACGCTTAGTCCCTACCGTAAGGATGGGAAGCAAAGGACCAAATATCTCTTCACTCATGATCAAAGAGTCTCGCGGGACATCTAATAAGAGGGTGGGAGCAATCCTCCTGCCATGGAAGGAAGATTATTGTTATAACAGGCCCACAGTTTATAACAGAAACTAAAAGTAAAGCGTTAAAGAGAACAAGCATCTACACAGTAGCACTCACAGTTTGTTTTTGTCCCTTTCGCCTCCATGAACAATCTTTCCAGAAACCTTGTCATCATCTAGGAGTTTTGACAGGCGTGCAAAGTGGTTGGAATTGACTATGCGGGACAAGTCTTTTGATTCCAATGGATTCTTCCCGTAAAAATTCTCCAATTCATTTTTCAGAGACTCTAGCTGCAGAAAAAAGGCTTAGGTGGAGAATAAATACATGGATTCAGAGATGTTTCAAGTATGAGCAACCTTACCAGCTTTGGAGCAAAATCTTTGGTCGTTATAATGTGATCAGGAGAAATGCATGCTTGTCCATTATTACAACCCCACTTGCCCATAATCATCCGCCTACAGGCAACCTTTAATATATAGCAGTATGTCAGATGCAATGGTGGCAGACATGGTGGAATTAGCAGCAAGTAAATGACTATGGGATTTTGATTTTCTTGACTACACAGAGAAGGAAAGCTTTATACTTTTAAATTGATGCCCGAATCAAAGACAACTGGAGATTTTCCTCCAAGCTCCAAAAGAACTGGTGTTAGATGCTTTGCAGCTGCAGCCATCACAATGCGTGCAACTCTTGAATTGCCTACATTCAAGGATTATTTGTGACTTATTTCATTATATCCATAGTTAAGTATGAAAATATGCAGTTTAACGACATGCCAAAAAGCACCAATCTTTTCTCTCTTTCTTTCTCCCCACCTAGCTGAAACAGCCTCCTCCACTAAAAGGTTAAATATATGAAACAATAAAACCAAACTGTAGTTGTCCCATATTTTCCTCTACCATGACAGATTATTTGAATGTACAATTGCCCGACTTAAAAAGACCCCCACTAATAGGATGGTAGATTCCTAAGTAAACAAGACGTAAAAGAATTTCCACTAGATTCCTCTTTTTAAAATATTTTCCTCTACTTGGTCTAGTTAAAATCTTCAACCCAGCCATTCAGTACCTCACTGGTGAGATATGCTAGTCAACCATTTTGTGTTTGAACCGCTGAAATCCACGCCTCCTTGTTGTAGATGTGCATTTATTCCATAAGTGTAAAGAAACAAAATTGGAAAAACTTGCCCCCAAGGGCATGGTCGGGTTGGTAACAGCAGCTGGCCACCCGGATTCGAGCCTTGGGGGAGGTAAGGGAAAAAAAAAATTATTTGGGTTTGGCCCACCCCCTTACCTTTTAAAAAAAGAAAAAAAAATTGGAAAAACTTGAAGTGGGCCCAAAAATCCTATTATGTTTCTAACCATTTCAACCTTGAGCAATGCAAAAACATTCCGTCTTCTTCACATCAAAATACATGCCACCATAATTTAGAAAAAAAAAAAAGAATTCTAACCCACATTAAGATGAGCCTTATATCATGCTAGAAGAAATTGTACATAAAAGATTGATAATAAGAACCTGTATAACATATTTTATCCCACTTTTGATCAAGCAGTGCAGACGTTTCAGCAACTGCCCCTTCAACAACCCTTATGGAAGACAAATCCATATATTCACCAACTAGTTTTGCAAGCAATGAAGACGATGCTGGAGCAACTTCAGATGGCTTTAGAACCAGAGCATTACCAGCTGCAATAGCCCCAACAACTGGATCGAGAGACAACACTGGGAAAGAGTTGAAGTTATTATTTTCTAAAATATGAGAAACAAAGGCATCAGATCTGATTAAAATGCCATCTTAATCCACTGTAAAATATGAAAAAAAAAATCACCAGAATGTCTAACGTACAGAAAGGATAATTCCATGGTGAGATGATTAATACAACACCAAATGGTTCTGGCACTATTTCAGCTGATGAAGGAAAAGTTGTAATTGAAGTTTTAGCCTGCACTATGAGCAACATGTTGAATTAAATTTAATTCAAAGACTACCAATATTAGTCACAAAATGAATTTCCATATAGATAGGAGGTTCTGAACAAATTGCCTTCTCTGGTGTCATCCAGTGTTTTAGTTCCTTGAGTGCTGACTTGATAGAAGTCTTCAACAATGCTACCTGCCAAGCAAACCCTATAAATCAACACCAGAGGAAAGTGAAGTAGACTATGCTTCATATAAAACTTCCATGCAATAATGAGAAGCTCCAGGACAGTTGCCTTCAGTTTACCACCAAACCAAAAAGAGTTCCAGAATTACGCACCCACATATAACATATGACCAGAAAGAAACAAAACACCAGCAAATCTTGTTAAAAGTGCAACAACAACAACAAATGCAGAGGATTAGTACTCGTGTTAATTCTCTATTCCACTTGTTGTTTTAACTTTGACTTGAATTTCTGTTGCAAGCTTATCAACTTAAACCTAAAGGCACAGGTTTGAATTAAGGTGCTCACATGTTAAAGGAAACAGAGCACCAGCCTCTGTAACCAAGACTTGTAGACTCTAAATATCTGCTTTAAACATTGAGTTAATTAAAATAATTTCAAACATCTAGCAAAGGCTGCTGCATTAATTTCCATCGCAAGAAATTAAATAAGTGACTATCTAATTTCTAACAGTTCACACATCCAGATTCCCAACTATCAATAGTGTGGCTCCTAATTTCTACTAATTTTTGGAGTTATTTGACTCTTGTACATATATTTTCCTCTTTGTCCCAATTTTTAAGTTCATATTCCAGTCATCTACATATTGTCCCATATATTTTACAAAGTAGTTGGTAGCCCAAAGATAAAATCATCTCAATGTTAAAAAATGGGCATAAATTCATGAACATGAAAACAGAGTTCGGAAGAACTTTTCTTCATTAATAAGAGAACTATCAACCTATCAGTAAAATGAGCCAAATGATGTAACTTAGCAGCTCCTGTTACAACAGATATGCCCCATTAAGCAGAAGTTTACACATGTTCCTTCAAAAGGAGAGAGAAAAAGGGGGAAGAAAAAATGAGACCTAAGCCCCACATGTTGATTTCAAGTCAAAATGTTACTGGGTATTTTGAAGACAAAAATAAAATTGCAAAATTTTGTCAGAGCTATGTAGGTGTATCATTAATGCTCCTGATATCTATTCATAAATTTTTCACACAGAGATCCCAAACCTTACCACTTTACGCCATGATTTATAACCACCTTCTTGTACATCAATATTCCGATGTAAAGCAAAAGTAAAAAAGTACAAAGAATTAATGACAACAGAATAACAAACTGAAAAACAAATCAATACGCCGTTGAGGTTTCTTTAGGATATCAACTCTTCCACAACCCTACCACTAATTGCCCAGCCAATAATGTTTACCATAATTGTTTACAAGATTTAATTGTGTAGATAAAATAGACATCTATAGCAGCACCATTAATCAATCCCATCATAAGAACCGTGATCATATTCCATGGGAAAAGAAATTTAGCATGGAATCAAATCATATGCAACTAGACATACATATTAGGTGAACACGCACAACAAAGTACCCAAAAATAATACCACTCTAAATTAGGCCCACATATCTCACTATTTTTTGTTTAAGCCTTGTGTAGGCACACATAACACAAAGCTAAACATAAGTAAAACCTATGGCATTGTATCATTTAAAGCAAGCACTGCACGTCAAACCAAACGTCATATAAAAGGGTTGTTGAAATTTCCCCGTCTCAAAACTGAATCATCAATCATCCAGTTCAAGTTCCACTCCAAAAATAATGATAACAGAAACCTTCATAAATATATAGCAGACAAATTTTATTAAATTTTCTCTTCAAAAAATTTATAGAAAAAAAAAACTCCAAAATTGCATATAATCGATAATCTACGAAGATGAATTGATCTTATAATATAATCATCATGATCAAATAATAGTGATAATAATGAGCTCGAAATATGTGAAAACGTAATAGAAAGAACAGAGTCAATGTCGTATTTAAAAACAAAGAAAAAATGAGAAAAAGCTGAAACGACCTCGTAAATGGAGGATTCAAGTTCCGGCTTATCGAGATCTTGACGAAGAGCGTCGACGATGTCCGGCTCGCGCTCGTTGAGCATCTTCATCAAACTCTTCAACTGAGACACTCTCCATCCGTAGCTCTTCGTTTTTCCAGACGCAAAAGTTCCTCTCAGCTCCTTCACGAACAAGCTCGCCGCCTCCGCATCGAACACCTCATTCTTCTTCTTCGTCTCCTCCTCACTCCCCATTGCAATTCAAAAAGCGAGAGAAGGACGGATGGATTTTGGAATTCTGTTTTTTTTGCTTCGGCTACAAACAATGCTGACGAATAAAATGATGTTAGCATTTTTATACGCGATTTATCTACATATATATTTATATTTTTATAATTTACGGTTTACGCTTACGAGTGTAATAATTTAATTAAATATTGGAAATGGGGAAGCGAACAAAAAAGTGTCATTATTTTATTGATTTAAATTGGATAATGGAGAGTGAGAGAATGGGACTTTTTTTGGGAGTTGGCGCGTCTTTTCGGAACTCGCGGCGCATCTTTGGTGTTTTCCTTCGGGCGTGTTTTGATTGCTCCTCCGACTGTTACCCCGCACGTATTCTTCACGCTATGTGCTGGCACGTGGTGTTGGTGGTGACGTATCCTTGGCGCTTTTCCGCTTGGTTGCGAATTTGTGATAACAAAATGACAATGTCAGTGTAAACGTGGAACGTGGAATTAAGGTGAGGTGTAGATTTCTTCGTATTCATACGATGAATATTGGCACGATAAATAAAAGATTTCACATGAGCCGAAAAATAATCATGTAATGTTCGTATTAGACTATTTTATTATAATTATATATTTATGATATAAATATTAATTAATATGTAATAATATTTTTAAAGCATACATATATATAATATTAAATTAATTACGCGTGTTATATGTATATCGTATCATATTTTTAACTCACAATGTTATATGCTTACAAAATTTATTTATCCTTTTTTAATGTTGATGTGTTAAAATTTTTAACCGAAGAAAAAAATCTTTATGTTCAACGGTTCTTAATTTATTATTTTTTTAATTTTAATGATATTTATAACTAAAATTCTATCACACCCTCCGAAAAAATTTATGTAATTGTAGTCGCATATTTAAACTCAAAAGTTGTATTTACTAACCCAGAATAAGAATAAAAATTAAAAAAAAAGTATTTACTTGTTAAATTAAAATTGAGAATGAGAATAAGTTGCATGTGACCCACACAAATTTTAAATTAATTACTGAAGTTCTAATTCCGAGAGTGGGGTTGGGAATCAAAACTCCATTCTTTATAATAACAATTTTGCCCCCTAAAATAATAATCCTAATTTTGTCCTGCAACGATCCCCCCCCTCCCCCCCCCCCCCCCGGTCCCCGCCCCATATACTGTAGCCGATCACTCTCTCTCTAGAACTAAAGGAAAACGAATAGCTTGGGCAGCCTGTCCCCAGTCATTTCTATCACTTGTCATGTTGTAGCTCATCATCGCCGTTGTCTCCCTCGTGCTTGTCGTCAGCTGCCACGTGTTGTCATCAGCTGCCTTGAGTCGTCAGCTGCCTCCATCACGCAATTCCAATTCTGATTTGCAGCTCCGTTTTCAATTTATTATTTATTAATGCAATTATTATCATTAATTAATATTAAATTAGTATTATTAAATTTATTAATGTTATTATCATCATACTTCTTCAGTCTTATTATTATCTTTGTTGTTGTTTTATTTTATGTTGTTGTTGATATTATTATTATTATTACCACTAAATGACGATAATTAATAAAGGGTATTTTAATAAATTATAGTATTTCATTCTGGTTCAACACAAAAATAAATACATCAATGGAAATGAATTTCATTTTAATTCTGATTTTTATGTCTTCAATAAATAATTTTTTTATGTTTCACATTCTTGATTTAGATTTTAGCCTATTCCAATTAATGATTAGTGAACACACCATGAATCTACTTTCACATAAATATGGGAGAACTAGAACTCCAACTTACATTTGTGGGGAAAAAATAGTTTCATTAAATAATTAAATAATTCTCATTTTTATTTTTACATAGATATATTTACAAGGGTATATCTCTTAGGCCACGTTAAATTGCAGCAATTATTTTTAATGCAGAGTAGTACACCTCTATTATTTCTTGCTTATAAAATTTAGGGCTCTACCTTTTTCAATAAGTTGTTAGTATTTGTAAATAACAAGACGAACAAAATAATTTACTATTTGTAAATAGCAAGACAAAGTAATAAATACCAATCACAAGGGCAATCATAACCGAGCTTGCGTATGGGTCCTAGTCGCAGATCACAAAATAAAAAGTGTAGATAATATGAAGAAAAAAAAATGTGGCCAGCACATAACAGTCTAAATAAACCAGAAGTTTAAGTGATATTTGATTGCCTGTATATTGTATAGGAAAGACAAAAATTATTTATTTGTTAAAATTGCAATAGAAAAATGCACTGTTTGGACTCTTTTGTTATTGAAATATCATTGTCAGTCTAATTTGGCCTGTTTTATCAAACGGTGAGAAGGATCTTGTGTTGTTAAAAAAAATTGCATTTATTTTTCAACATTAAAGTTTGAAAATTTAATATTATAACGTCATGGATGTAATGGATCCTCAATAAGACTAAGGGTCAATCTAAAAATCTAAATCCCAACTATATGACAACTTATTTGTAATTACCGCATTTTAATGTTGAAAAATAAACTTTAATGTTAAGAAATCTAAACTAGTAAATATGAGAAATGTTAGAAGAAATTCACATTATTTTAGCTATTGCAAATCAACCAAAAGTTTGTACAATTAATCAATTAATTATTTTTTGTACTTAGGTCCTCAATATATTTGACTATTAAAGTTATTTTAAGATAAATTTTATCCGACATTTTACTGTGATAATATAAAATGACTAAATTAGCTTAAGAAATTTGAGTTATCGCATTTAATAGTTTTGATATTTAATTTTATTTGATTAAATATCCAAGTTTATTCTTTATTTGAATATTCAAAAATACTATTGTCAATTTATTGTAATTATTTATTGGAAATGGGGTGGGTTTACAAAAATTATGGGAAGAAAATATGACTACCGTTGTAATAATTAAATTTTTATACAATTAACTTCCCTTTAAAACCTTTAATGTAATATTTTTCCCCTTTCAGTTCCTTATCTAGTTGGCATGAATAAGGGTAATTCATATAAATGAGGCTTTGGCTAAGTTACATTAAACGTAACTTACGCCAGATACAGCAACAGTGCTAGTGATGGGACTTGTCACTGTTGCTGTGCCCGGCGTAAGTTACGTTTAACGTAACTTAGCCGGCTCCTATAAATGAATGGTGGGTTAACTGATTTTTGAAAAAGGGATAATTTAAAGCCAAATTTGAGGGAGCACGCCACATATTTTCTTAATGTTGAACTTTTTGGTAAACTGATTTTATCAGTTTTTTTTTACTAAATTAATGTGAAGTGATGTCGGGATTAATTAGCCACGGTAGCATGTCTGTTGTTGGATTGAATCAAAAAGTCCAACTTTTAGATTTTATATTTTGTATCACACGTGTGGTTTTCGCCATCGTAGCAATCAGTGAAACTGTGAAACCAATGCTCGCCGTCCACTTTCTGACTTTATTTTTATTTTCCCTTTCCGGTTAGGTAGTTTTTGTTGGGAGACCGGTTCAGCCGGTACACCTAATCTGGTTCTTTTCACTCTCCACGCCAAATGACATGCCGTGAATGCTTGAACAACCTTCTGTTATTCTGGCGATGAAGTCAGAGCTGTAAACAAATGTTAATTATTTAATCGACTTCAATTAATAATAAATTGACTGTTGAATTTTGTTCTGTCACTACAAAGAATCAAAAATATCGCATTGAAGGGAACGTGATAAATTTAAAATAATCTTTGATGAGGTGGGGGAAAAAGATAACGAGTGATTTGTCTTTGTGTTTGTTCCATTATTTTCCACGATCCATGCTTATCCTTAGTTGATGACATATTCCATGCATCACGTGAAATCTTTTATTGGTTTTTACTCTACAATTTTTTTCCCAAGAAGAATCAATAGACACCTCTCGAAGACGGACCTAATTTGGTCAATGTTGAACAATTGGCTTATTAAACTTCCGTATTCATTTTATTTTTCTTGAATCATCATCAATAAATTATATTCACAACGTGACAACACAAATTTGGCTTGAATCATTAAACTTACAATTTTCAACCTAAACTTATCATGTTAATTATTGACGTCAAAATCTGATCATGTCAGTGTATGAGGTCCCTACCATATTATAACGCCAGTATTTGAATTTGTTTGTGTAGAGAGATGGTTTCCAACCTTGATCTAACAACCTGAGTAGAAGATGGTGACTCATAATCCAATCTAACAAATAAGAAATGGCGAATATGATTCTATCGTAGCAAGTAATTATAATAAGAGAAACATTCAGGAGTGCCAAAAGTTTTCTGACATTAATCCTCTGATACTCAAGTCAGTATCAAGGATTTTTGTAGGAATAACAAAGTGTATAAATTTTGTATAAATAATGAATAAAAATGAACCAAAAAGAAAAACCTAAGAAGACGTTCTTCCTTAAAATAAGAGGAAGAAATAAATACAACATAAGTGAAGATAGAGATGGGTGAGGATGAAGAATCAGTTCAAAAAGTAAATCATTTGAGATTTCATAGAGAATGAGATCAAATGGAATTTTTTAAAAAGTCTCCAACCATTAACATTCTTGGGAGATTTATAGAGATCAAATCCCTCCCTCTAGATTATGCTATAGTGAGGTTTTCATAGAGTTTCCTCTTCATCCCCTTAAATCTTAGGATTATGGGTTTTTTTGGATAGGATTCTACCTCACTCACTCCTTAGAACCATGGTATTATGGGTTTTGCAGATAAAACTCAATTCTTAGATTTTCAGATAAGGTGAAAAGATTGTTTTGACCCAATTCCAACCGCCTTTTCGCCTACTCTTGCTCACCAGATTTCCTCCAAAATATTTTAAGTGATGAGGGGAGTAGAATTAAGAACCAAAGAATGCTTGATTCTGGCTGCCCTCTTTTATCTAGGGATGGCAATGGGGAGGGGAGAGGAGGGGACCGATCTCCCCGTACCTATCCCCAATATTTTGCGTATGTCCCCGTCCCCATTATAATTACTTGAGAGAATCTTCATCCCCTCCCCGAATAATAACAGGGGATCCCCGAGGGTCCCCGATCCCCGAATAACTAATACATTTTTTTTTCAATTTTGAGTTAATCATATTAAAATAAAAAATTCAAATAAAAGTAAAGTTTGAAATATATCTTACATTAATATCTATTATAAAAGTCACATACATTAAATTAGTAAGTAACGCAACATGCAAGGAATACAAACTTCTTTTACAAACTATCATGAACAAATTAATAGTTTAATACAAAATTGTTACAAATAAAATCGAATTTAGATTCAAAATTAACTTTTTCAATGGTGGCGTGAGCACTTTATAAATGTGGACTATTCCCTTTACAACACAATAGTTAAATCGGAACAAATCAAGAGCAAATATTAGATTAGATATAAAAATTGTGATTCGCTGTGGGCAATTATAACATCTAAAAATAAATAAAAAGTACATTTAAGTTTAAAATATTTAAAGAATATTAAAATGAAAAAAATGGGCTAATGGAATCTACTCGGTCTTTTTAATGTCCTAAATAAAAATTTAGGACTTTAATTAGTTAATTAGGCCTAAAAGTTTAATAATATAAATATTTTGATATTTTTTATTTTTACCAATATTTATAATTTTATTATTTATTTACTAGTAATTTTAAAAAATTAAAATAAAATTAAAAATTAAAATGGGGAAATGGGTAGGGGATGGGGATTCCACCTCATCCTCGTCCCCTCCCCGAATAAGAAATTGGGTAAAAAAATTTCCCCGTCCCTTCCCCGAATAAAAAATTGAGTATGAAATTATCCCCATACCCTCCCCGAATGAGAAAAATCCCCTAGGGTACCCGTCTCCGTGGGGATTTTTGCCATCCCTAATTGATGGTATATAATTATCACATTGAGGATTGTATAAAATTTTAACTATTATTGAATGCAAGATGACAATTAATTGATGTTATTATCATTTTAAAAAATAAACTGTTGTTTGCAAACTTCACGAGTATAGTATTATCTATCACGTTATAGAAAATACATAATTTAAAGTAAATTCCAGACTTTTCCGTGCGGAGGACAAAACAGTTATATATTGGATCTCATCTCACTGCGAGAAGAGTTTGGGCATTGGCAAAGTTGTTGCGAAATTAAGAATCCAGGGCTTTGAATAAGATTCAGTTACAGCTTCTTTCAGGTCAATTCTCTCTTCAATCGGCTCTCTTTGTACACTTCATAGCCAAATTCAAAATAGAAAATAAACAATCCTCCTTTGCAGCAAAATTTTCACGGTCTCTTCTTAGCAAATTCGCCAATTTTTTTTTTTTTATTTCGAAAATTTTAGGTGGAACGGAAAATGAAATGAAACCTCTAATGCACATTCTCTTTGTCCGGTTTTAATTTTTGGGTTTGGGTTGGAATTTTTTTTTTTGGGGGTGTATTAGTGTCTGAATATTATAATGGGTCCCAGACTAATACGATGGCAAAAAGTCTTATAACAAGTATAGTATTTAATGTATTTACATTTCTAAGTCTCGAACTGAGAATTTTGGTGAAGTTAGAACAGTCTTATGTCAATTGATCTACGCGTTTATTGTTTAAATATCTTTTAAAATGACTTCATTAAATTTATATAAAATACAAAAATATATCTAATTAAACCCACACAACACACAATACATAAGCGATATTGTTTTATTAGAAAAAAACTCTCTCCACATACGCATACTTTTCTTTTCTTTTTTCTTTTTCAATAAATTTTCAAAAAAAAAAACGTTTGGAACCTTCAATTTTAGTGCAGAAAATAGTACTTGCCATTATGAAGAGAAAAGGGCTGACATTTAAGAGTTGATTTAAGAAGAAATCAAAGTTATTTGAGAAATTAATGGGAGTTTCATTAGAAATTTTATCTTTTATATGCAATTTTGATGGGATAGATTAAGCAAAGCGCCTCTAAGAGATACCTAAAGGGGTCCGGTAGTTCGGACTCTGTTTAAATTCGGGATGTTATGTCAGCGTCTGTAAGGGGGCCCATTTAGCTCATGTCACAACAGATCCACGATTCGATTGAGACTAGAAGTGGACAAGCCCACATTGACCATCCCTGCAAACTTCTTGTCTCACACCACTAAAATGTGTGTGAACAAGATGATACGAAGTTGCCGATGACATTATTCTATTACTTGGAGCAAACGAAAAGCAGCAGTGGTACATGCACATTATCTTAAAATTGGATACACTTTCGTTTTGACCGTTCCAATGATCAATAAGATATGATTTATTTTTTGACAACAAAGGGCATATCTTTTTGACTCCAACAAAACCCGGAACATCTTAATTAAAGTACGTGTAAGGTCCAAATTTTGTAAATAACAATTTTTTTTTTAACTAATGTGAAAGATGCAATTCAAAATTTTTAAAAATATACAATACCAAAAATCATATTTACAAGGTTTTTAGTCATACAATTCAAGTTGTAAATATAGAAAAAAAGTGGTTGCATATTCAAAAATATTTCATATACTTTTGTTATAAACTAAATGTTTAGTGCGCTTGGAGCAGCTGCGCTGCCACCGCGCAGCTACTCGCCATGCCATATTCTAAAGAAATTTTTCCTAGAATATAGGGTGGAGAACAGCTGCCCCAAACACTCCAGCTATTTATTTTATAAAATGCAAACTTGTGCGTGATTGTTAGCAATTTAAACTGAACTGCAGCAATTCAACATTCTATAATTTACATTGCTAAAGCCTAAAAGAAACAATACAAAGCTATATTAAATGAGCCTATGGAATGTTAATATTTTGTTACATGATAATGGTTGGAATTTTGGATAAAATAATATCTTTTCAATCTCCACCAACCACCTAAAATGTTTCAAGAAAACTCTGCTTTTTGTGGTTGGGATAGGGACAAAGTCATCATCCTGTATAAAAACAAACCCAGCCCGATTCCCAAACACAACCAGAACAAAGAAAAGAGGAGTGGCGCGCGCGTGCTTGCCATTGGGCCTCGTAATCCAAAACAAAAGGAGCAAAAAGAGAACGCTTGAAAAAGAACCAAATGGCAACTCGGCCAGCGTCACTGACACAACAACAGATACGACTGCAATCAAAATCACAATCACCGATGGCTTCCTCTTTGAGCACCGCCGCTTCTTCTCGCCTTCTTTGCTCCACCACCGCCGCCGCCGCCGCAGCTGCTAAGCTTTCTTTCTCTTCCGCTTCTTCACTCTCTTTCTCTCTCTCCTCCTCTTCCTCCCTCAAATGCCTCAGATTCTCTCCTCTCATCAGCCAGGTAACTTTTATCGAGTGTGTTTTTTTTATTCTATTTTGTATTTTCTTTTGCCGTAACATGTAGTTTTATCTTCTTTTTTTTTGGGATTGCAGAGGAGATCGTCTGTGAACAGAGGATATAGCACCGTAGCTACGACGAAATGTGCGGCGTCGGATCCTGATCAGTTGAAGAGTGCTAGAGAAGATATTAGGGAGCTTCTCAAGTCTACATTTTGCCATCCTATTTTGGTACATATGCGAATGTGAACCCTCTTTGAATTTCTGAATTGCATTATTGATGTGCTGTCTTTGTTAGTTTGGAGATAGAAGTTTTGGAATTGAATTTTTGTGAAAACTCAATGTTTAGTTCTATAATTAACATTGCGCAAGAATGAAAAATAAAGCGTATACTGACCAAGTCTAGTTAATGAAATGGAACTATTCAGTAGTTTTAAGTGTTTACAGCTTCTTGTGTATGATGATATTAATAACAGTAATAACAGGTTCGTCTAGGATGGCATGATGCTGGTACTTATGACAAGAACATTGAGGAGTGGCCTCGAAGGGGAGGAGCTAATGCAAGTCTTAGATTTGAGGTTGAGCTAAAACACGCAGCCAATGCTGGTAATGATATGAACATTTTTGTGTAATTGAGCTTGTTTTGAAGATTTGGCACCTCACAACCTTGCATTTCAGGGCTTGTGAATGCATTGAAACTGATTCAACCTATCAAGGACAAATATTCCGGTGTCACATATGCTGACTTATTCCAGTTGGCTAGCGCTACTGCTATAGAGGTCTGACTGACTCTTATTTTGGAATTAATATGATTTCAATTAATTTGATCGACTAAAGGTTCTATCAATTTCTCTGAAATTCAGGAAGCCGGGGGTCCTAAGATCCCAATGAAGTATGGAAGAGTGGATGTCTCAGGACCTGAGCAGTGCCCTGAAGAAGGAAGGCTTCCCGGTAAATACACCTTTGATGTTTATAGAATTTGGCTTGGTATATTTTACCATGGCGCCTACATTAAACAAAATAACAGTTACTGTGCAGCTGTTTGTATCATGGATTATTCGTAGAAATTTTGTTGATTGATTGCTTGAGCATATGAACTTGTCGTGTCTGGTGTAGGACAATCTTTTCTATGAGAATCTTGTTGATATCTTGGGGACTGAGGAGTGTAATTTGGTTAATTCAAAGTTTATCTCTGTTGTTCTTTGATGTAGGAGTGAACTTGTCTTGTCTGGTGTAGGAAAATCTTTTCTATGAGAATCTTGTTGACATCTTGGGGACTGAGGAGTGTAATTTGGTTAATTCAAAGTTTATCTCTGTTGTTCTTTGATGTGTGTTTGATAGTATAGAGGCCAAGCAATATTATTCATGGCATGAGGTTTATGTATGTGCTCAGACACATGTTTATACATTTGTGTGGATTGAGTGAGAAATATACTTAAGACACTTTGGTGGTTTGAAAAAGAATAAATAAATAAATAAATAAAAAGTTGTATATTGAAGGTTTATATCTGCTGACATTTTGGCAATTAATTGCTTAATGTGCTTGCAGCTCCATGACCTTGTCTATTCTCTGATGTATAATTTTGTGAGCATGATATCTACAGTTTTATGGATTAGATGAGTATGAGTAGCTGTTTCCCCCCATACTGGCGAATTTTGAAGTGTATGGTTGACTTTGTTTATTCTCCGATGTATAATTTTGTCAGTATAATGTCTACTGTTTTATGGATTAGATGAGTATTGAGTAGCTGTTTCCCCTCATACTGGTGAATTTTGAAGTGTATGGTTGAGTTGTAGTTATTTGTGGTTTTTGTTTTCTTTCCCCTGCTTTTTTTCACACTTCGTCTTAAATGACCACACAACTAAATTTTGAAGTACTCATTTGGCATACAGCTGCTGGGCCTCCATCACCTGCTGAACATTTAAGAAATGTCTTTTATAGAATGGGATTAAATGACAAGGTAAGATAAACTGTAGGAATACTTGGTTTTTCTTTTACCTCAATAGGTTGTGATGTTTATTAAATAGTTCTTTGATCTGCAGGAAATAGTTGCCTTATCTGGTGCACACACAGTGGGAAGGTCTAGACCTGAACGAAGTGGTTGGGGCAAGCCAGAAACAAAGTACACGGTAAAAAGCCTCTTTAGTTGTTTGGGAGGTACCATAGAGAACCTTTCTAGTACTTCCTCTGAATTGTTTACTTCTGGATGACTCTACAATCTGATAATTATCTGCTACAGAGAATATAGCTATAGCAAGCAGCTAATTATTTAAGAAAATATATTGCATGACAGAAAGATGGACCAGGAGCACCTGGTGGGCAGTCCTGGACGGTACAATGGTTGAAATTTGACAACTCCTACTTCAAGGTTTGAAGTCAGAACACTGTCTCTTCATATGCATCTGCTATAGTGAGAAATAGAGGGGATAAGTAAAAGCATATTCCGCTTGCTGACTGATTTATCTAACAGGATATTAAAGAAAGAAGGGACGAAGATTTACTCGTTCTGCCTACTGATGCTGTTCTTTTTGAAGATCCTTCATTCAAGGTAAATATTAACGAGATCTTAGTGTAAGATGGTGAAGTAGAATCATCATTTATAGCTAATAAACTTGGCGTAATTTACAGGTTTATGCTGAGAAATATGCTGAGGATCAGGAAGCATTCTTTAAGGATTATGCTGAAGCCCATGCCAAACTCAGCAACCTTGGGGCAAAATTTGACCCTCCTGAGGTATGTTAAGACTGCTTGTGTTAAGTGCTAATGTCAATGCAGCTTTTCTTTTGACCAGAAACACTCTGTCGTTGTTCCTGAAAATTTTGAAAACATCCGGATTGAAGAAATTTTTTTATTGTATTTAACTTATGAACTCATATTTTTCTCTTGCGAGATAGTTCAATTGGTTCTGTTATTGGCATTTATTTGAATAATTTTCATAATATTTGGAATAGCTCAGATGAGTTTTCTTACAAACAAGCATATTTAGAGTGCCAAATAACTGCACATTTATCAATATTGCGTTTCTGGCTGAAAATGCCAAGTGAAATTTTAGTCTTTCTGTACTCTTCGGGCACGTGCATGACTGCATATTACCGTCTCCAATTATTGGCATCAGCTGACAATCAGGATTTGACTTGTTAACTTTTACGGAATCTGCATCAATAAATCTGTTGTGGAAGATTATGGTAAAAGAGATTAGTAATCTTTTAAACTGATTGTTGAATTTGGTGATCAGGGTATCGTGCTAGATGATGGTGCTGCTCCAGAGAAGTTTGTAGCAGCCAAGTATTCGTCCGGAAAGGTTGTAATTATATATTAACTTATTTTTAAAAATTTCTTTTAGTTAATAGTAGTTGAAAATTCCTTGCATTTTTTATTTCCATAGTAATCGAGCTTGTGTATGTGCAAAATGTTTATCTTTTATACTCTTTATGATTTGATGCAGGACTGAAAAAACAAGTAACTTTGTTTTCTTGTGCCGTATGTTATAATAATACAAGATGAAGGTTTTTTGAAATCCTGTGTGTGCTTCACATCTAAAACTTGGAAGTCTAAGTGAAGGTGAAAGAATAAAATTCAATTAGTGTTGGCTATTTGAATTGCAGAGTGAGCTGTCAGAGGCTATGAAGCAGAAGATACGGGCAGAGTATGAAGCCGTTGGTGGAAGCCCAGATACACCTCTACGGTCAAACTATTTCCTGAATATTATGATTGTGGTTGCTGTTTTGGCACTTTTGACATCTCTCTTTGGAAATTAGCTTGGATTTTGTAGTTTACTATTTTTTTTTAATAGCATCTTTTGTTGAATTTCTTTTTCTTTAGCCAATGACTTCTTCCTCTTTTTTTTTTTTTGCTATTCCGAGGTAATCCCTAACAAAATTATAACATGGAAACATTCAATTTTAGGAATGTAAATTAAGTATATGCTGCCGAAGTCGGGGTTAAATTTTTTACCGGAATGGTCTGGTAGCATCAGCATCATCCTCCTTAAGTCCTTTTATCTTTAGGCTGGAATTTTAATAGCAAAAATTTGATGACTCGGGTGGGAAAAAAATATGATATGAAATTTAAGGTTGCAGGGAATTTAAAGCTTGGGTTCTGCCCGAAACCCCCAATCGCCTCCAAGTAGATTCGTGATCAAACAGGATAAGGCCTGTTTAGTATTTAGATAGTGTGGTCTTAAAGTTAGAATTATGAAATAAAAATTAATAGTATATATATAATTTTTAAATAATAATTTTAATAAAAATAATTTAAATATTACAAATTTATATATCTTACAAATATAGGATAAAATTAATTTAGTTTTCAAATTATAATAATAAGTATTTATAAAATATTTTAAAGTTATAGTTTTTATGTCACAACTTATTGCCCAACCACAATATTAATTTTGATTTAGATGGTTTTATCTTTTTTTAATCTGAAATTTAAATAAATTTAAATTAGTCTGAATTCTAAATAGAGTTAAATATATGAATCTGAATGGCATGTTTTTTTTTTTTGAATCACTAAAAATAAGTATTAAATTATTTTTTAATTTAAAAAATTTTAAAATCAATATTTTTACAACCATACCCTTATAAATTATTAATGTTAAACAAATAATAAGCATCTCAAAGAAAATAAATAGGATAATATATTATCATAAAATAATCATGTTTAATTGAATACAACACTTTAATATTCTAAATTAGTATATGTTAATCAATTTTATTGTTGTTTATGATATTGTACATGAAAAATATTTAAAAAAATTATGAAGATAAATAATACTAATTTGAAGAAAATACAAAGATAAAAAATCATAATAATCTATCATTATATTATCACAAGTCATAAAGATGGGTAATAATATTAATTATTAAATTTTTATTTAGGTAAAAGTGAAAACTAATTAATTAGTTAGAGATATTTTAGAGAATATCTTTTTAGATTAAGCAAAAAAATAAAAATAAAATTAATTAATGACTTAAATAACTGGAAATTTTTGTTAAGTTGAAAACACAAACGGATTTAATAACTTAACTGATTGAAATTAATAAAAATAAATAAATAAAATAATCAATCCCTCGATCTTTGAGTTATGGTGTACTTAGAAAGCATGGGGCCTGTTCGAATCCAGTCAGCTTGGCATGTCTCGGGGCTGGGGCTACCGTAGAGCCGAAGCTGTGGATATGTTATTGAGAACTTTGAACGTGTAACAAAATGATTGCGCTGTATTATACTGAATAAAACACTACGGAAGCCTGCATAGCAAATACACACCTTATTTCTACGCATATCTACAGTAACTTAAATTGAGATGAGTTAGAGAAATCCGAAGAAGTAGATATTGTTCTTCGCTCGACTTTGCAACTTAAATTGCGCTTGGGCTTGGGCTTTGTCTGCAAATTTTTTATTTTTTTTCGTAAATGTGAGATGTCATAACTGACATGTTTTTGTCACCGTTTTATTATTATTATTATTGAGTTCTGCAACAAAAAAAAAAAAAAAAGGCCTCTACTTATAATAGAACCAAGTTTCAGAGGTTAATATAAACCGGCACACGCTAGTTAAGTGGGATGTTAAAGAACTTGTAAATATACGTGTAGAGTGATTTTGATATTCTATGAAGTTTGGGTGAAGAAAAATGATATATTCAATGAAAGCTTGGTCAATGATCAAATTCGAGGCCATGTTTTGTTTGGAATCTTTGAAAAGCGTCTGGGCCGGGCTTTTTTTTTTTTTTTTTTTGGTAAAGGTATGTTGCTTTTACCGGGGGGAAATGGAAAACCGAAAAATGCTTTTTAACTTTATTTTTCCCCCTACTTTTAACACATACATGCATATATTAAAGGAAGGAAGATATGAAATCATGGTCTGCTTCCAGTAGGGAAGCACATGGGCTGTCAAGTTAATGATAGCTCTCACAGATGCATCACGTTTGGGAAGCTTTTTGGTTCCTCTAGAAATTTTTTCTTTCTTCTTTTGGGGGGTTTAAATCGCATAATTGCAGCGCTTATCTTTTTACTCAGATTTTTGTCTTAAAAGGCTTATTATTAGAAGAGAGATCCTTTTCTTTTCTGCACATTTTTGCCTTGGCTTGTTACTCGATTCTAGAAGAACCACTTTAGCTTTCAATGTTTAAATTAAAACCTGCTAGGCAAAGCGTGTAGCTTCTTCTTATGCAGATTTTTAAAAAGAGATATTAGTTATCTTAAATTACCGACCCGAAACCAAGAGCTCAATAAATTTCAGTAAGCCCAAACCAGGTAAGCAAATTACGTAATAATCCAAGATTACCGATGGATAACGACGGTAACAGAATGAATACATAAAGCAAGCCTAATCAACCGATGAAAGCTCAGTGAACTTTATTAGGGAGAGTGGGTGAATATTGAAAAGGATAATAAATATGTTGCGAAAGTGAAATGATTGTCAATCATTCTTAAGGGCAAGTCTTGTGATTATTCAAGACTTATAACACTGTGATTCAAAAATTGCTTTAATCTTGTATGGAGTAATGGCTGTAATGCAATAGTGGTTTGTCGGTTTATATATATATATATAGTCAGGTATTTTAAAGTGTGGAAAAATGTGGAAAAACTTTAAAATCACGTGATTTTAAAGACTTACAGTTGTAAGTCTTTAAAACTATATGTGTTTTTTAAAAGTTTCCTGCACTTTAAAATCGAACATTTATATATATATATATTTTAACACTTTTTGTTTTCTCTCTCAATTTATTTATGAAGGTTAAAGCAACAATTTGCAGCCGTAATTTCTTGGATCATTTGGAAAAATTGCGTAAGTTGTTACCTTGTAGAGGTCAAAAAGGTTGGTACATGCTGAGGTGAAAGCGTGACACTTCAACAAATCACTTCACCTTCTTTTTTGGATTTTACTTTGACCTCGTTGAATTTTAACAGCAGTAACTCAGAATTCCCTCGTGGAATTGAAACAAGTTGGTCCAAATTAGTTGTCGTGATTGATGTCAATAAGACTATTTACCAAAAAAAGATTGGTTGTCATAGTGAATAAGTTGGTCCCCAAGTTAATTTACCAAAACAAGTTGGTCCCCAAGTTAAATTAACTAAAAACTTTTATTTCATAGTGAATAAAAAAAAAAAAAAATCTCTGGTAGCTAATTTGTATTTTGCTACGTTTTTAGGTGATCACAAATGTTGTTAGGGCCTATGGTATATTATTGAAAAGAAAAATGTAATAATGGGATTACAAAATCTTTGTACAAATTACTCTTGCGTAAGATGACGTGGCGTTATATTATTAGTTGTTGAAAACATAAAATAAGTAATTTTTTTTTTTTTTTTTTTTGTGGAGTGTTGGAAAATGATTAAAATTATTGCAGGAGCGCAGTAGGGATTAGATGGAATTTATTGAGAGAGAACAATAATTTTAAAACGTTCAGTGAATTTAACCAAGAATTGTTAAGATCTTTAAGAGAATCAAATATCATCACTCCATTTAAAATTAAATAAATTCGAATTAATTTGAGAATATTAATCTACGTATGTCAAGACGTGTAAATATGCAACGTCTGTCGCGATTAAATTTAATTTGCACAATAACCATGAGCATAATCCACGCGCTGAACATCAGTCTCATGCTTCCATCCATCATTATACTTAAAATCTTCAATTAACTGCAGTTTACAGATCAATCAAATCAATCCTTAGTAAAAAACATCCCGCGTCAATTTCAAATATTTAAAAAAGACAAAATCAAAATTTGATATTAAATAATGGTTTCGTAAGTATACAGCTTACGGTGAAATAAAATTTATAATTAATTTATTCAACTCTACTATTTTATTTTTCATTTTTACACTTAATTGTAAGTTCTAATAATTATAACTTAGGAAAATCATTAAATAATTATAAAATTGACTTTTTTTTTAGCTAAAAAGGGGCCAGCAAGAGGATGGAACTCACATCATGTACAGATCTATGTTGGAGCCAATTCAGTCAAACGATTGGATAGAAATAGTATGCACAAAACTGATGGCAGCAGATGGATAGCGATGAATCACAGCCACTGAATCAGAACATGAATTTTTGAGCCACTAAACGTTTAACTAAACCCATCGCCCATGCATGAAGTCAATGTGGCTCCCAGAACGAAAAATGATAAAGAATAGGTACCGGTACTCCAGGCCGTACGGTAATGCACCACGTGTCACTGGTCACCCTGTTGAGGCATGCAAATTATAGCCGTGATCGCGGGCGTGGGCTCAAAGTTTGAAGTGTATTTTCATTATTGCCCCTGAAGTTTGACTTGGTGTCCTTCATATACACCTTTTAATTCGTGAAATTTTTATCTCTAATGCCCTTACCTCTTACCAAATCTTATTTCATTTTTTCTTAACTTGGCTGCCAAATACTGACAGTACGACCATCTTTTAATGCCTCAATCAATACAGAATCAGGTAACAAATTCGTTTACAACAGCCATTTAAAGCACGGGAGCCCAATGTTACATTAAACGTAACATAAACATTTCATAACAATCACATAAATGATGGATTATATCATTTGTGTGGTTATTGTAGAGTATGTATGTTACATTTAACGTAACATAATATTTGCCTTAAAGTATTTTCAAAATGCTACCCCACCGTCCACGTTATAAAGTTTGAAGTTAAACTTATCCGGTGCTCAGCTGTAACTTATTCTTCACACAAGAATAATAACACAGTAATGAGGTTCGTATGATTTACCTAAAATGTATGGACGAGTGAACGGCCCCACCGTCCACGTTATAAAATTTGAAGTTAAACTTATCCGGTGCTCAGCTGTAACTTATTCTTCACACAAAAATAATAACACAGTAATGAAGTTCGTATGATTTACCTAAAATGTATGGACGAGTGAACGGGTGTTGGTGCAATGGTGGCCCAAAACCTTAATTTGGGAGGGGGGGGGGGGGGGACAAGAACTAAATTGGAGAAATTACCCAAGTCGTTTATTTGTTTATTATTATTTTCAAGGGATAAAATTTGAAATAACCGATATCAAATTTCCTTTCATTCATTAAATAAATAAATATTAAACAAGAGGAAGGTGACAAGACAAGTGAGCTTATTATATCTATAAATGGAGGAGAGAATCTA